>NC_079490.1:76619708-76931054 GCF_020520425.1 Spinacia oleracea
TGAGGGATCATGTTGCAGCCGATTCAAGCACTCTAGACTAATTATGTCCGACGAACTTCCTGTATCAACCAAAATACGCCTAACCCTTAGGTTAGCAACTTTTAACTCAATTACCAAAGGATCGTCATGCGGGGTGGAGATTTTCCCACGGTCGGCCTCGCCGATTTCAACTTTTGGAAACGGGTCAACTGTGGCCTTGCCGGACAGCATCACTTGCCCCAATCGCTTGGCATAATCCTTCTGGCCCCTCATGGTCGGCCCGCCGGCGGCCAATCCTCCTGAGATGACTGCCACGCACTCTGGGTCGGTGCGATTCCCATCTTCCTCCGAGGGAGGGGATTTGTTTTTCTTGTAGAAGGGTTTGCCAGACCCTCCCGTGTTCCTGCTGATATAACTTTTTAAGAACCCCTTGGTGGCTAGGTCGTCCAATGCCCTTTTCAAGCTCTTACATTCATTGGTGTCATGCCCAATGTCACTGTGAAAGTGACAGTACAGTTTGGGGTCCCTACTTTCTGGTGGTGACTTCATGGGAAATGGACGAGCAATGTCATATTTGGACCCGACGTCCATCAAGATTGTGTACATGTCTGTGTTATACTCGAACCGCTCCCGATCATAAGTTCTGGGCCGTTTCTGACCTGCCGCTCCGGGGGCCCTGTCTGACTCTTTTGCAATAGCCCACGTCCCGTTAGGCCGGTTCTTCTTTTCGAATTTCTCCTTTTTTGCCGCTAGCTCGGCGGTATCACTTCCTCTGGGGTCTTTCGGGACGCTGCAAATCTCTGTTGCATGAATGAAGGCCTCGGCCTCATCCAGCACTTCTGCCATTGTTCGGACGCTTTTCTTTACCAAATCAAACTTGAAAGAGCCCTTTTTAAGCCCCCGAATGAAGTTATCGAATGCAACACCATCTGGCAAATCCGGAATTTGCCCTGCCTCTAGATTGAATCTCTTCACATAACTCCTCAGGGACTCGTCCTTCCCTTGCTGAATCCTACTCAGATGCATGCTCGTCTTCTTCTCTTCCTTGTGAGCCATGAACCGAGTAGAGAACAATAGCTCGAGCTCCGAAAAAGAGCGAATAGTTCCGGCTGGAAGTCTCTCGAACCACTTAGAGGCTACTCCTTTGAGTGTGCCCGGAAAATACTTACACCAGGTTGAGTCACTTGTTCCTTGGACATACATGTGATGCCGGTAAACCAAGAGGTGCATGTCCGGATCTGTGGTACCATCGTAAGCATCAATGTTGGGCGGCTTGACTTTGGGTTCCCTCGGGGCTCTCATGATGGAGTCTGCAAAAGGGGTGGTGTGCCCTAGGGCCATGTTGGACACCCCCTCCTGAATGTGATATACAGGGTCTTGACGCCTGGAGTAGGGTAGCCGCTGGGAGGACTCGCGTCCGCGAGTTTGACGGGTTGGACGGGTGGCCCCTGGACGCGCCTGGCTCAGATGCGTATAAGTTGGATGAGGGAGAGGTCTATCCGGCATGACGGGGGTTGACCCAGTGTCAGAAAGTTCAGACTCAGAGTCAGGCAACTGCTCTGCGCGTGGCTGCTCACGTCCTCGGGACGTTTCTCCGATCAGCCGCCGTGGCATTCGGCGTGGTAGGTAAGACATTGCCTGATTGGGCTGACTTGTTGGCGGCTGTCTCCTTAAGTCCTCGCCTGTCAGCCTGGTCCAGACATTTGGGGGGCGCAAAGAAAGTGTTGGCCTATTGCTTGCCGGCCTCTCATGATTTGCAGCCACAACAGTGGTGTAAATCAGCATACTCTTCTGTACCTCAGCATTAACTGTCTTCCCCACATCAGCTTGGAACTCAGCCAAAATAGCCCGAAGAGCACCCACAGAGACAGGCATATCAGGGTTCTCCTCTATTACCGTATCCACCCGAGGATCCAGGTGTCCTCCAGGAGGGGTGCGATTGGCCTGGTCGTCCTCCTCGCTGAGCACCTCTACCTCGGCAGTGTGACGAGGGGTGTGCCCGGCCGCAAATGTACGCGCGGCATCTTCAGTGATTCTTGTGACCGGCGTATGATGTTCAGTCGGCATTTCTCTTTCGAGGGGTGGCCGCTCTACGCGCGTAGGCCGCCCAGCATCGTTGTCCTGTCGTTGATCTTCCATGTTACCGTACCTCCCCACAGACGGCGCCAAATGTTGTGGGGTTTTTCCGGTGAGATACCTTGGAGGTTTCTTGGTAACTTTTAAAGATTAAACAAGATTGTATTTTTATAGAGAGAGAAAGTAGAGAGAAGGCAGAGCAGCAATTGCTCTAGAATGTATTGATTGTGACCCCTTTTTCTAGGGAAGTGGGAATATTTATAGTACTAGGTTTTTGTGGGAATGACCTAATATTCCCCTTACATGATTGGCTGGGGAATGGGAGAAGGACACGTGTCCTTTCTCCTTACAATTCTCTGATCCCTTTTAGCAATAGTGGGCTATTTGGGCCTATTGTGCTTAGTCATTCACTTGGGATACATACTAATTAAGCCCTTTTCCAGGTATAGGTTTTATACGTACATTTATACATACTTAAATACATACATTGTAGATACCTAGATTAATACTCATGCCCCGGAGTAGACTTCGCATGACTTCTGCTTAGGGGGCGCAATACGTGCCAGGTGTCACATCCTCATTGGTGCACGAAGGCATGGTAATTTTGCCCACAACAGGTAAGATAAAAATAAATAAAAGATGAAATTAAAATCAAAATCCTAATTAAAGTTTATTTAATTTAAAACTTATCTTTTATTTAAAACTAAATCTTATCCTAAAATAACTAGTGCATATTATCTAAAACTCTTAACCAAGTAGAGATTTATTAAGAAACAAAACTCTAAATAAATATGCAACATATTCACTGACTCTTAGATGCTTTTGACTCTAACTTCCACGAGTTCCTTTTGACACCTTGTTCCATTACCTTTCATGCTACTACATACTTACATGAATCCTAGAAAATAAACTCTTATTTCCTGTCTTCATGTTCCATGCTGCTCCGCATGTTGGTTGTTCCACCTGTGGAACTTCTCGAACCATGTTCCCATCAGGAACTTATTTATGCCTGCTTGATCAGTTTCTCTGATTGTCCAAGTCTACATGCTTTGGCCTTCTCTTGTTCCTGCTCTGGAACTCCTGGTTTTCTTAGCATAGAAACTTAAACATTTATTAGTTAAGTTTGCTTGTCATCATCAAAACCCTATGGGTCAACACCGGAGTATTCTTTATTTTGCCTTTTGACGATTTCAGCTCCCACTGGAACCGAGATCCGTCGTTTCCGAATGTTCATATATAGAGTATTTAATTCACTTAAATACTTGATCCGTTCACGTACTATTTGTGTAACCCTACGGATTCAGTCAAGAGTAAGCTGTGGATTAATATTATTAATTCCACTTGAACTGAAGCGGCCTCTAGCTAGGCATACAGCTCACTTGATCTCACTGAATTATTAACTTGTTTAATTAATTAATACTGAACCGCATTTATTAGACTCAACATTGAATGCATACTTGGACCAAGGGCATTATTACCTTCAAGATTGGGTTTAATGTGCAAACATGACCTCACTTGAACATGAACAATTCTATATTCTTATAGGAAAAAAAAAGTTTAATAATAAAAAATATTAAATACCTTTTCAACAGTTTTCTGGTTATGATCGATTAGAGTAGAGTTATCAATTGTTTTAGAGATAATTTCTTCCGGTGTCACACCTGTACGTTGTACTTCGAGTTGTCCAATAATTGTAGTTTCTAACTTTTCACTATAACAACAATAATAGTGATCATAAAATCCTTATCAACACAATTTTCTACCACTATTGAAACAGATAATTATAACTAAAATATAATCAAAATCAAAATCAAAATCTTCGGATTCTTGAGCATGCCTCCTTATTATTATTTTTGAGAGAATCCGTTGTTATGGTGTTAAGCTTGCATATATAAATAGTGAACAAATAGATTAATACATTAATTTTTAATTTAAAGAATGAAGGAGAAAAATTAACGCATGTTTGTTAATATCGTTTACCTTTGCCTTTTTATGGATCATTGTTATCTTCCTTAGTATCACTACCATCACGAGGACTTTATTTTTTGTCTACCAAGACGCCACCCGGAAACTATCAATGTCGATTACAGGACATGGATGCAGACTGATTTACCTTAACACAGAAGATTGAAGTGCCACTTTCACGACATGTCGACACTCATGCTGAGAATTAGTTCCTGAAAGCTTTAGTGGTAAATCCAATGTTGCAATCAAAGGTGAATTAGAAGCTCCAGAATCTGAAACTTTGTTACCTTCATGAACATTTGGCAAGTCCTGTGCGACTTACAAAGAGGAAAGCTTAAGCTGATGGTTGAAACCCCAAGATTAGTTTTATATTCTATCACGCCCCCTCACATGAAAGTCATTTGGGCTTGAAGTGTGAATGCAGCATAGGCCTCCTCATACCTAACGCGAAATATTCCACTTTGAAAGGAGGGGTGGATGAGATTCGAACCCGTGACATTTGCGTCACGTTGGCTTTTATACCATGTCAAAGGACCAACTCAACCAAAAGCTTAAGCTGATGGTTGAAGCCCCAAAATTAATTTTATACTCTACCAGATGGGCTTCAGCCACCTACGAAGTAAGCCATTTAAAGACGCACGTACTACTTACCACTCAGAAATAAAATATTGTTAAAATAACTTTCACCCGTGCCGTGAGATTTTTGTGAGTTTTTGGTTATATATATATATATATATATATATATATATATATATATATATATATATATATATATACTTCCCCCGTTCCGGAAATATCGCACCATTTGTTTTTTACACTATTCACATTACGACTTAAGCCATTTTTCGTGATTCATACATAAGTAAATTTTAGTCACGTGAGATCATGTTAGATTCGTATCGATATATATATTCTAAATATTATTTTTTTATAATTTTTTCTTACACGTAATTTGAGATATTAAGAGTCAAAGTAACGATTGGAGAGGTAAAAGTCAACCATGGTGCGATATTTCCGGAACGGAGAAAGTATATATATATAGGGTTGGGATCCGGTGAGAAGGGCAATTAAAGTGAGAAGGGTGAGAAGCGTTGCCACCCGTTAGATCATATTGATCTTGCGGCTTTAATTACTTGCGTTTTATCCCAACAACTTCTAATACAAGACTTAGAATTTTAGTTGTCTCTTACCTCTGGTCTTTCCTTCCTCGATCTCGCCATACCAGACCAACAAAAAAAATTGACAACCATACTCCCTCTTTCTCTCTTCTCCATCTCCATCCTCTCATCTCGGTCATGAAAAAAACAGGTACATTGAAAATACCATAGAAATACATTTAAAATGCATTAAAGAGATACATCAAAAAGATATTGGAGATTCATACAATAATACCTATTTTAGGCATTCATCGTGTTAAGAAAGTGTGAATATTGTAGATTGTATTAAAAGAAGTGGAAGGTAGGGGAGAGAGAGAAATCGATTTTCGGTAAATTAGAGCTCCATTAATATCCATTTTCTTTTTTTGAAAATATAAATATGCATTTACATGATGATATTGCTGGAAAAATAGATCACATGATAGTGAATGAACCAAAATAAGGCTCTGTATATGCACAATTAATTTAATCTTACTTGAAGGTCAATGTTGACCGGAATTTAATCGAGTGTTCAAATTTAAAAGTCTGAAATGGTGATGCTTCGTAAGTACATCAAGAATAGAAGATACATCAACTAACAACCAGAAATACATCAACTAAAGCCCATAGATACATTAACTGAAAACCATAGATACAACACATAATGAATGCAAGTACATCGAGTATACATCATCAATGGAATACCTTTTCTTGGGCTTTACTAAGCTGCTCAACACCATTTTTAAGGTTGAATTTTGATAGCAACATGCCATCAAGTTTCAGTGAAAAAGTAAAGTGAAGGAAGAAGGAGATAGAGAAGTCAGTCATGGGGAGGAAAGGATGGACGGGAATTCAGCTCTATTTTTCTCAGTATTACAGCGTTGCTATTAGTGATATTCGCATCCGTTGGATTAGTAGATCGACGGCTACGGTTGCTTCTCACACTTCTCACATAAGATGTCCTTCTCACGTGAGCCTAAACCTATATAGCTAGGCTCACGTGAAAAGGACATCTTATGTGAGAAGTGTGAGAAGCAACCGTAGCCGTCTATATATATATATATATATATATATATATATATATATATATATAAGAAGTAGGATTAATTTTTGTTGAAATCTATCTTGTATGGGGAGTTTTTTGGAGAGCAGTTAAAGTGTCCAAGTAGGATTTCCACGTCATCACATATAATTAGCAAATAATTTAACTTTATTAAAAAATAAATAATAATACTTGCCATGGTTAAATTTTCCCTTAATATGCTAAGATGGTAGATCGGTAGATAATATGATAAAGAGGGCCACCCTTCAATGAGAGGATTCTTAAAATGAGAAGAATGAAAAAGAATCTCGGCCGTGCAATTAAATCGATCTAGCGACCCACATTTAGCGCGTGCAAAGTTACAGAACATAATTCCTCTTTACCGTACAAAACTGAAAACAACGAAACTGACGGAAATTAAAAACCAAATATCAAAACCCCCCACCTTCTTTCTCTCTCCTCCATCTTTAATGTCTCACTGGCTCACTGCTCCTTAGTACTCCGTATTCAACAACAAGCGAAGATAATACTCCAACTTTTAAAGATGGAGACCTCATCAATTCTAGATTCAACAACAAAATATGCACAAAATCGATCTTAGCTTCATCAATGGCATCTCTTTTCTCAGTCCAATTAACTTTCTCTTTCCTCTTCCTTTATTTCTCTGTATTTTCTGGATTTTCTCGGTCTAATAATGCTGCCATTTTTTCTGCATTTTCAGCCTAATGTTTTTATTGAATTTATTTGAGCCGTGGCCGGTGTTATTGTTATTGTTGGTTTGATGTTAAATTGGTTTACCATTTTGTTCTTGTTTGTTCATGGTGTTTATCGATAGGAAAGGGAGAGGAAGGAGGAAGAAGAAAAGATTGTAAACAATGTGGTCATTTCATGCAAATGAGCAAAAATATTTGCTCATTTTGTTTAAATGAGAAAAAATATTTTCTCATTTTGTTTAAATGAGCAAAACAATCTGCTCATTCCGTTTAAATGAGCAAAATAATCTGCTAATTTTAAAAAAATGAGCAAAAAACTGCCGAAAATTATGTAATCAAATTGAATTGTGTTTGTTGATTCAAAAGGTATCTCCTACTTAATTAGCTATAATTTCATGAATATTGCACCAAGTTTTCTTACGAAGTATTTTTATTCACGGTGGTGGTGCAGTGGTTGATTGGGCGTAGGAGAGGATAGAGAAAAATGAGGGTGGAGATGTTGCTTCCCATGGTTGTATGCTTGAGGAGGAAAACGCAAATGGAGTTTACTTATGGAATTTGGATGGAAATACAGTGGTTATGTTGTTGTGATTGGTAGGTTGGGCGGATGAACGGAGATGAGGCAAGATTCATGGAAGCTTTAATTGTTTTTATTTATAATTCGAATGAGTTAAATGAAGAGATTTAATTGTTTTGGCAAAGATGGGTTTTATTTATTTTTCATCATCTCTATTCTATAAGGGAAGAGCTGAGGACTTTTCGGTAATAACACTTTTCGTGTCCCTGGTTTAAAAGACTAAAATACCCTCTCACCTTTCACAATTAAATCTGATTATTTTTTATTTTAAAAACTGATTAATTATTGATTTTAAAAACTGAAAATCAACACAAATCAGTAACTCTTGGGGCAATTAACTGTTTAAACGCCAATTTCACATTCAATCAGGAATTATATTCAATCAGGAAAGAGCAGTAAAGGCCTTAACAAAATGCCTAAAATCAAGGAGCAGTAAACGCCTCCATAATTTCACAACTGAATTCAATTACAAAACGCCTAAAATCAAAGAGCAGTAAAGGGCTTCCATAATTTCGCAACTTAATTCATTACAAAACGCCTAAAATTAAAGGCTATAAAATCCAATCATTTCCCACAAACAAGTAACAATTGGACAAACTAATACAACTCACTGAAAATCTCGAAATAATTTCCATGGCCGAGGGAGATCCAACGGCTACTCTTCAGCAATCTACTCCGACAACAAAAAAAGAGCAGAATGAATGATAATCCAACACCTTAATCAGAAGATAATATCACTTTTCTTAGCTTGAACAGCTGCAAAATTACTTCGATTTGAAGAAATACTCCGTAGTTAGAAGAATCGAGATGATTCTAGAGATTTCCATTGACGATCGGCGACTTAGATGAGTGGAGGTACATGGAGAGGAGATTTTCACTGGTTGCAGAGAGATGAAACAGGGAGGAGGAAAAGAGGATCGCGTTTAAAAAGGAAGAAAGAGGAGGCAAGAGTATGCATGAGAGGCGGAGAATCAAAGGAGATCAAGTTAGATGAATTAGGGATTTAGCCATTTAGGTATTTGATATTTTTTTTTGGTATTGAAAGAATAAAAGGCTTCTTTTTTGCTTTGGTGTAGGGGTGGACGGGTGGGCTCTTTCACCCCATCAATAAAATAATTTTTTTCTTTTTTTATTAAAATAGAAATATAGTTTATCATTGCCACTAATATTTTATTTTAGTTTATTTTTTTCCTTTTTTTTAATTTTTTTTTTGCAATTGATGAGTTATCCACTCATTTAGAAAAAAGAGATATTCTTAAATAGAGAGTTTTACGATGGTGATTAGAAAGTATTAACGTTAGCAACGAAGATCAACGTATACAGGATCGAAGGTCGAGATAGAGGGATAAAAAAGACAACAGAGACTTACCCCATAACAAAAAGATCGTCAAAATACCAAAAGAAGGATCGTCTAAAGATCAAGGTCATGAGCCCCGGACCAAATAATTTTTTAGTGCTTAATATTTGTTGTGATTAGTTGTAACAAAATAAATTTAAATTTGATAATAATTTCGCACGCATCGCGTGCATATAAAACTAGTTATTCATACGGGAGCATCAGTTATATGGAAAGAATCTGCTTCGTTAGATTTAATTGATTGAGTGGTGTAGATGTCTTCTCATCCTTCCCATTATAATGTGTCTTCTCATTTGAGTGTAATTCTATATATATATAAAAGATTAATTTATTTCTTATTTTATGTGATTCTAAAGGGGTTTAAATTTGACTTTTCTTAGTCCGCCATCGCGATTGCTTTAGAAGTGCATATTTTGATTCATATAATCGCTTTAGAAGTGCATATTTTGATTCATATATTAGGGTGAGGTAGGAGGGAGAAGAAAAATTTGAGGAGTAGAAGAGAAAGAAAGAGTCACCATTCAATAATTAGTGTACATCCGCCTTATCGAAAAGTTTGTAGCATTTTTTGAATAATAATAAAACTTTCTAATACACTATGACTTAACTTAAGTGGTTGATATATAACACAATAATTGTATCATATATATTCTTATTTAGAGGAATACTGTGTCAACTAATTGAAAACATAGATATATAATGGAAATTGTTGTATAAAATCTACACATGATGGGACAAACACAATTTGGATGAAGTGTAAGAGAGATGATATTTTGGTGTTTGATTTTTTTTTTTTTTTTTATTGGTTCAAATGAGCCACAAGGACATTTTTTATGTTTGATAAATATTGTTAAATCTTGTTGGTGTGGGTTTGATGTTGCCATGTTGGAAAGGGAGAAAATATAAAATATTATATTTTATTAATAAAATAAAATATTTGGTGTTTGATAAACATGTGATTAATATACCAAATGGTTTTCACATTATGACACCAACCATCCTTTTGTCTTGTTGGCATAGACTGTTTATCTGGTTCCCAAAGAACATAAGTTCGAAGGTTGGTATTCTAAAATACCTTCTTTTTCATTAATTTTTTTAATCTCTGTCAACCCTTCCTTGCTCAATTGGTTTTCTATGTCATGAATTAGTTCCAATTAACCAATTCAATATGCTATATATAAGCATCTGTTCTGTCGTTTATAGCATGCTTAATTACCGCGTTACTGTTCGTAACTATTATTGAAGCCGTGCGATGCACGAGTTTGTCAATTTTAATTCGTACATATTTATTTTATTATATTATCGTATATAAATAGGTGTTTTATAAATTATACATATAATAGAAAGTAGAATTCTATTATATACTTAATAATAGTTATCATTATTTAATTTTTTTATATGAATTAATCCCAATATCAAAGGTTTAATATAAATAAAACTCTATTACATATTTGATCATTATCTAGGCATGGAGTGTTTTATGGTATAGAATGAAGAATTGTATAGAATGATCACATAAACTTTATTAAGAATAAGAATACGTATAATTGTATAGAATGAAGAATTGTAATTGTATCTATTTTTCTTCATTGACTATTCTATCCACTCCTATGGTATTTTGTATCTGAGAAAACTCACTATTTGTGATTCTAACTTATTTTTTTAAAAGAGATAATTGTATATTTTTCTCTTATTATCTTTTACCTAGTACTTATTTATCTATTTTTATTTTTAGCAAAATTTATCTATTAAAGCGTTGTTTATTTATCTTTTATCGGGTGCTTATTTATCTATTTTTATTTTAATAATTTGAAATATATT
Organism: Spinacia oleracea; assembly: GCF_020520425.1. NCBI lineage: Eukaryota > Viridiplantae > Streptophyta > Magnoliopsida > Caryophyllales > Amaranthaceae > Spinacia > Spinacia oleracea. Next base: position 76,630,375 of record NC_079490.1, read on the forward strand.
ATTTACATATTTAATGACATGGAAATATATTATGTAATCGTATTCGTTGCCTCAACGGCAAGTTTCTAACTACTCCCTCTGTCCCTTAATACTTGCACCGTTTTGACTAGACACGCTTGCCGATGCACAACTTTGACCACCAATATCTTTAACTACATATTATAAAAATTTATAAAAATATTAATACTTTGAAAATATATATAAAGATGAAGCCAACAATATATTATATACTAACATTTGTTTTCATATGCTAGATATAAAATAGGGTCAAAGTGAATTATGTGAATATGCGAGTATTAAGGGACAGAGGGAGTACTAATTTGAAGGAAATAATGCCCTTGGTCCAAGTATGCATTCAATGTTAAGTCTAATAAATGCGGTTCAGTATTAATTAACAAGTTAATAATTCAGTGAGATCAAGTGAGCTGAATGTCTAGCTAGAGGCCGCTTCAGTTCAAGTGGAATTAATGATATTAATCCACAGCTTACTCTTGACTGAACCCGTAGGGTCACACAAATAGTACGTAAACAGATCAAGTATTTAATGGCATTAAATACTCCATCTATGGATATTCGGAATCGACGGATCTTGGTTTCAGTGGGAGCTGAGATCGTCACAGGCAAGAAATGAATACTCCGGAAACGATGATATTGCCGGAAACGGAAATATGGATCGTATCGGAAATATAAATATTATCCAAGTCGTAGATGTTGCCGGAAACGGAAACATGGTACGTATCGGAAAATATTATCGGAAATGGAAATATTGCCGGAATCGGAAATATTGCCGGAAACGGAAATATTGTCAGAATCGGAAATATTATCGGAATCGGAAAATAATTCCGGAAACGGAAATATTAAATATTTGTTCGAAACGGAAATTGATTCCGGAATCGAAAATATTAAATATTGTTCGTATCGGAAATGAATTCCGGAACCGGGAATTTAATCGGAAGCGTATCGTACGAATAAACATCGGACGAGCTTGCTAGACGCAAGGCCTAGCACGAAGCTAGGCCCAACGCCTAGCAAAGCCCGCACGCGACCAAAGCAAGCAAAGCCCAAACGCGAGAGCAAGGCCAGCAGGCGCGCGCCCCTCGTGGGCTGCGAGCACTTGCTGGGCCTGGGCTCAGCGCGCGCGCACGCAAGGCGCCCCTCGTGGGCTGCTGCGCCTGCGTGTGTGTTTGTGCTTGCGTACGAAACCTTGATCGGTTAGGATTCGTATAAGATTGATTCCTAAGTCTACTAGATAAATTAAGTGATTGAATTTTAGATTAATTCAGATTCAGTAAATCGATTCCTAGTAGGATTCTAATATCCGATACCCATGCCCTATAAATAAGTGATCAATGCTCACAATTTATATCGAGTATTCAAGTATTAAAAGTGATTTTTGAGAGCAAAAATTCAGTCATACAATTGCCTATACTAGCCGAAAATTCTAAGTACCTTAAGGGCGATCCTAGTTGGTCAAGCTTAAGGTGGATCCGGACGTGCTGTGGACTATCTACGGAGGGACGACACTTGGAGTCCTAAAGACTTGTTCTTGTTCGGTTCGGGCGCAGCTAGGGAAGGCACGCAACAAAGAGTATGCATCTAAACTATGCTAAATGATTATGTGTAAATAATATGCTTTCCTGGCTTTATGGTTTTTCCGCATGATTTATGAATTGTCATATGTATCATAACCTAACAGTGGTATCACGAGCCTCTTATTATTTTCATAATCTAAATTGCATGAACATGGTTAAATATTACAAATTTGCAAGAATTAAAAGGGGTGATTAATTTTCGTAATTGTTAATTAATTGCAAATTGCGTTTATTTAATTATACGTACGCAGTTTTTCGGCAGTTTCTTCGTTACTCATCCAAATCGAGTGATTTTTGTGTCAATTCCGCATGTAAAAGACATTCTAAAATTTTGACAAAAAAGTATTTTTCGGCCGAACCCAGAATTCTCAAATTCGAAGCCTAACTATGACTTTTCGGAGGTTTTAGTTTTTCGAATGCAAAATTTCGTAAATTTAAGATGTTAAATTAAATATTTGCGATTCTTGTTGATAAATCTTGAATTTTTGATTGACCTACTGTATATGTTTAACAAGTTTGAATGCCTAGCCTTGTTAATTATGCAATCTAATTTGTAATTATGATTAATTTGTTGAAAATTGGAATAATTTAGAATTAATTTGATTTTCATAATTAGTTATAATTTAATTAGATACCTATGATTAAAAACCACCATAAAAATTGTAAATTTATGTTAAATTTTAAATTTTTATGACCTAGACTTGAATCCATGTTAATCGGAAATCAATTGAATAATAAATTTTCGATTTTTTCGCCCTGAAATTATGAAATTAATATTATTTATTAATTTGTCATTAATTTTGAATATAAATTTTAAATTTTTTATGCGATTCGCTCATATAACTCGCACGCACAAAGCAATGGACGCTACGTGTTACCCTTAAGGGGTGTTGTATAGTGCGGGCATGTGACGACGAGCAAGGGAGCTCGTCGCCCATGCGGTACGAATGCAATGAGCAAGGCCATGGTGCACGAGCACAAGGCAGCAGCCCTGCCTTGTGTCGTGGGCTGTGTGCGATGGACGAATGGGCGAGGGCGAGAGCAAGGCACGAGCAGTCGCGTGTGGGCAGCAAGCGAGCTGCGCCACAGCGCGCACTGCCTCGCGCAAGCGTGCGGAGCCTCGCGCGCAGCGAGCGCAAGCTCGCGTGCCACGAGTGCTATGCCCCAGCATCGATCGCTCGCGCGCAGCGAGCGCTATTGTGCGTGCGACAAGCGCTGCGCCCAGCGATGGCGTGCAGCGTGCTTGTTGCGACGTGCGACGAGCGCTGCGCCCAGCGATGGCGTGCAGCGTGCTTGTTGCGACGTGCGACGAGCGCTGCGCCCAGCGATGGGCTGCGGCAGCATGCTCGTGCGTTGAGCGCTGGCGCGCGCAGCGAACACCAGCTCGCGTGATGCCTTGCGATGGTGAGCAGCAGCGATGCGACGCAGCGCATGGGCTGCGCGCACATGGCCAGTGATGGCTGTGTGCGTGTGGCCCATGGGCGTGCGATGCCTGGGATTGTTGCGTTGCGATTAGATCGTTTTGAAATTTTTAATTTGAAATTTTCAGTTTACGTAATTTTAATTAATTTTAAAATTGATAATTTAAATTATTTTCTTGGATTTTAATTTTGAATATTGTAATTATAATAAATTTTATTTATTCTAATTATTTTACAAAAATTAAAATCATGAATTAATTTAAATACGACTGAAATTAAATTAAACTTTATGGATTCAATTATAAATTTATATGAGCTTTAAATTTTAATTAAAATTGTATGTTTCCGGTTAGACTAGAAATACATTTTTATGTTTAAAATTAGTAAAGCATATAAATTTATTGGTTTAAGTGGGAGCCCTTTTTAGTCATAAACTCTTGATTAGGTCTACAAATCCTTAAGGTTAAAACAACTTGATTAGAATTAATAAGGACTGAATAATTGGTAGATTATTGGTGCCCTTGATTAATTGCTGCAAATGTTTACGTGATGCATAATGTGTTTTACTAACCAGCTATGTGGGCCATTCATGTTAATGAATGGGTGAATGGTATATATTGTATATGTGCTGTTTTGCAGGTTATGAAGTGACTAGTATGGCCCCAATAGGATAGAAAATATGGTCTGCGTACCATTAATTTGAATGTAATTAGTCTAAAGTACCAAAGTTGTTTTTCAATTCAAATATGGTATGCGTACCATCAAATAGTTGTAATTAGTTTTAATTATAGCTTATCCTATTTGAAGAAAATGGTGCCTCCCAGGAGATTTTCAAGACGGACTTTGAAGTTAAAGCTTCAAGATGAAGTCGGGCCATACTAGATCACATTTATCTTATGCATGTTTTAAGTTATTTATTGCTTTTAAATATGTCTTAAAATGCATGAGATCAAAGCTTGATTATGTTGCATGATTAAGGATTTTAGTTCACTTAAAATCTAACCAACATAGTAAGAGCCTTAAGTTCCATACTTAAAAATTGAGTTAAAAGGTGCCATGCCAAAATATACACTTGCTTGGATATCCTTTACATCAATCTAGTAATAGTTTTCGCTCAGCGAGGTGTTACTTATTGGTCCTAAAGGGGCAAGGTACACAAATAATTGTGAGTACATGTTAGTTTTGGTGAAACTCAACGATATAAGTAAGGAGTCCTTTTATATCGTGGCAAAATCGATAGGTTTACCTAATAAGTTCTTAGACGTGCCTATCAACCAAGAATAGTTTCTAGACTATTAGCAAAAGGTTTTTGCTTACCTAAAATTTTTTAGGATTGAGTCGACAAACTGTGCTTAACTCTTCAATGGTTTTAGGATCTTGGAATCATTTTATTCACACCTGCCGGAACAATAAATTCGAATAAAATGTAATAACTTGTTTGAATTGCATGATTGCTTTAATTTTCAAGTTATTATTCATGATAAATGTTTAGACTTTGCATGCTTCAATGTATGTTTTAATTATTGTTTATAATTGAATATCTTGCGCTGCAATAAATCCTTTTAGAAAGGTAACAGTAAATTTCCTCGATTGGTAGTGAATCTAAGAGCGATTCACGGAAATGAAAGAAAGTGAGCAATTTAAAATGTACGTTTCTTATATCGACTTTTATGGTTGTTTTCGAGTATCAAAGTCGAATGGCAAACCGATTGGTGCTTGTGAATTCAAAATACAATGTAGTTTTGAGATCATAAAGCATTGAGTTTAAACGCTCAGCTTTACCAATGGTCAACAACCTAAAATCCTTTTTCCATTTAATTCTCGAATGAGTCTAGTTCCTAGACATTCGAATAGATCGATGCTTAGAGAACTTTAGAAGCTTCTGGTAAGATCATCTAGTTGAAACAGAATATTCAACATAAATGGTTAGAACTTTGATAAAATGACATTGGACATGTCTAACAAAGTATAAAAGTCAACACTAAAGAATTCAATTCTTAAGACTATAAGAAAGGGTACAAGAAATAGGAAAACAAGGAACAAATGAAAGGAATTTACGATTCCGTTTCTACCTATAAGTTTATGTTTAAAGAGAAGTGACCTAGCAATCAAACTTCCTTGGTATCATATACCGCTTGAGGTTCTTACTTTGGTAATAACTCAAACAATGGAAGCTAGGCTACACTAATGACCTACAAGTGGGAAATGAAGCATGGCAATGCTACATTAGTTGTAGGGTCATCTAGTTTGTTTTAAGTCCTTTCAAAGGCTGGAACTTAGTGGATATTTTGTTCCATAATCAGCATACCTAAATTTCTGCTTCAAACACAGAAGGACTCACATTCAGAAGAACAAAAACAATGTTTGTTTGTTTGTTTATTTGAATGAAATGGTCATTTACGGGATGAGTCAATATGCTTGATTAAAACAAACAACTCTTTAACAATAAAAACTTTACTAGGTTCAAATCAACCCCTTGATTTGAGTTCCACTAATCTTTGGCACTGTTGCTTAGACCATATCAACAAGTTAACATTCAAAAGCTCTATTTTGATAGACTTTTGAAAGTTGATTGATTTCTAGATCAATTTAAGACAACTAGTCTTACTTGTTGAAAGTAACAAAAGATATGAACTATTGTTAGAACGCCTAGACAATAGAGTTCAAAGCTAAAGAAAGATTTTATGACTTTATGGATTTGAGTGAATATAGGTTTATTTATTCAAATGTGATATAAGTTGAATCTGTTTGGCTAGTTCAAAGATTCAGAAGTATAAAATCCACTTGGCAAGAAATCATAAAGATCTAGGTTAGATCATGTTGATGATTACTTAAGTCAAGAATGATCATCAATGATTGTGTGAAATAAAATTCACAATCTAGCTCCATAAGATATGGCATATCTTAGTTGGAATAATCGAAGTCAATTAGTACTTGATTCGATCAATGATGGATCATAAAGACTTTTCCTATAATTTCTAAAACAAAATGCTCAACTACCACCAAACTAAACCAAATTCGTCAAAGCTATTGAAAAGTAATAACTTTTCATAAAATATATCTAGAGAGTTGCAAAACTCAGTGGGAGCTTAGTGTTTGTCATTCGACAAACTAAGGCCCAAGTATAGATATATGTTTCATTGTGATTTATTCAAATGAGACACAAGGGTATTGTTTCTACCACGAATTTTTGAGAACATAATGTTTGTTTGCTCGAAATAATGTCCTTTTGGAGATTCGTTTCCAAAATGACAAGTGGGAGATCGAAAATAGACCTCGAAAGTCTTCGAGGCGAACAACAAACATAAACGGACATTCCGGAGGCTTTTCGAAGTGCTTCAGAAAATCCGAACTTATTCTGTAAGGACTTTAAAAGTGGCTTTAAAGAATAGACATCTCTTAGAAGACTTTACAAGTGCTTCAAGGAGAACAGAATATTCAAAGGACTTTCAAGTGGCTATTGATATTCTATTGTTTGATGTTCTATACCCAAGTAGGCATAGAATTCAAGTCACTGAAACTATGAGATTCTTCTATTAGATAGTGAATAAACATAGAGATCAGGTCAATGAAACTATGAGATTTTTTCTATTAAATAGTGAAGAAACCTACAACTTGTTAGGTTATGATACATATGACAATTCATAAATCATGCGGAAACAACCATTAAGCCAGGAATACATATTATTTACACATAATCATATAGCATAGTTTAGATGCATACTCTTTGTTGCGTGCCTTCCCTAGCTGCGCCCGAACCGAACAAGAACAAGTCTTTAGGACTCCAAGTGTCGTCCCTCCGTAGATAGTCCACAGCACGTCCGGATCCGCCTTAAGATTGACCAACTAGAATCGCCCTTAAGGTACTAAAGATTTTCGGCACTTTTATTCAAGGAATGTGTCTGAATTTTCTCTCAAAAACTCACTTTGAATACTTGAATAATCTATGAAAATATGTGACCCTAGGCACCTATTTATAGAGTTATGGAAAGGGTTTTGGAATCCTATTAGGATACTAATTTATTTAATTATAACCCTACTAGGACTCTAATTAAATAATCATTATCTAATAGTTTTAGGATTTAATCATACTTCGAATCCCGATTGCTTCAGGATTCCCGCACAAGCATTGCACGAGCACCGTACACCCGCGCAAGCCTTGCGGCCCACGCTAGGCGCACAGCGCTCGGCCCACTGCTGTGCTCTCGCGCGCGTGCCCAAGGCCTTGGCTGGGCCTGACCTTGCGCTGGGCCTGGTCGAGGCTTGGCGTGCGATGGTGCGCGTTGGCTCGCTGGGCGACGGCCTGGCTTCGTGCTGGGCCTTCGTCTAGCGGGCCTCGTCCGATGCTAATTCGTACGATACGCTTCCGATTAAATTCCCGATTCCGGAATTCATTTCCGATACGAACAATATTTAATATTTCCGATTCCGGAATCAATTTCCGTTTCGAACAAATATTTAATATTTCCGTTTCCGGAATTATTTTCCGATTCCGATAATATTTCCGATTCTGACAATATTTCCGTTTCCGGCAATATTTCCGATTCTGGCAATATTCCCATTTCCGATAATATTTTCCGATACGTACCATGTTTCCGTTTCCGGCAACATCTACGACTTGGATAATATTTATATTTCCGATACGATCCATATTTCCGTTTCCGGCAATATCATCGTTTCCGGAGTATTCATTTCTTGCCTGTGACGATCTCAGCTCCCACTGAAACCAAGATCCGTCGATTCCGAATATCCATAGATGGAGTATTTAATGCCATTAAATACTTGATCCGTTTACGTACTATTTGTGTGACCCTACGGGTTCAGTCAAGAGTAAGCTGTGGATTAATATCATTAATTCCACTTGAACTGAAGCGGCCTCTAGCTAGGCATTCAGCTCACTTGATCTCACTGAATTATTAACTTGTTAATTAATACTGAACCGCATTTATTAGACTTAACATAGAATGCATACTTGGACCAAGGGCATTATTTCCTTCAGTCTCCCACTTGTCCTTAGGGACAAGTGTGCATTTCCTAATTCCTTTGTCGCTCGATGCTTGCTCTTGAACATAAGGTAAGAGTTGTCATCCTTATTATGTCCAGAGGTGTTCCTCGGTTTCAGAGTTCAACTGATCAAATAAACAGATAATCATAGCCTATGATTCATCCGAGCACGGCCATGCATTTCACAGTTTCTAGCTCTCCGAGTGGCCTTGTACAACTTTTAAGCATCTCATCCCGATTTATGGGAGGACAATCCCAATCTTGCGATCTTGAGATTAGACTTCGTTTGATAGGTGATTACCTGAGCGTTGCCTTTATAGCCTCCTTTTACGGTGCGACGGTTGGTCAACGTCAAAGCAACCAGTTCTCAAACAAGTAATCTCAAATCACTCAGGTATTGAGGATTTAGTGTCTAATAATTTTAATGAAATTTACTTATGACAGATTTTCATCTCTTACAGTAAAGTTTCATAGGTCTTGTCCGATACTAGTCTTCCCAAAGTAAGTATTTATGCAAATGATTATGACATTGCCATGTCCACATAGTTCAAGAAACAGAACTACTAGTCATCTTGCATTCTAGTCGTCTAACGTTTTCTATGCGTCCAATTTTATGGAAAACTCCGACTAGGGACCATTTTCAACCTTTGACATTCAAGTTCACTTGATAGACATTTCTTAGTCACAGGACTGGTCCTGACAGTCTATCTTGAATATATCGTCAAATTGAAGGGACTCATCATTTAATAAACCACAAATTAAATGGAAAAATGAATTCTTTTCATTTATTGTGAATGATTAACCAATAATGTTTTACAAAGATTTAAACTCTAAAACTTTAAAACATTAAACAGAGACATCAAAGCCATTCTCCAATATGCTTGATTCCCATAGCTGCAGTGTGCGAGTTGTGCTTCGCTTGCGGCAGAGGTTTAGTCAATGGATCTGATATGTTGTCATCAGTTCCAATTTTGCTTATCTCGACTTCTTTTCTTTCAACGAACTCTCGTAGAAGGTGAAATCTACGAAGTACATGCTTGACTCTCTGGTGGTGTCTAGGCTCCTTTGCCTGTGCAATAGCTCCGTTATTGTCACAATACAGGGCTATTGGTCCTTTAATGGAGGGGACTACACCAAGTTCACCTATGAACTTCCTTAGCCATATAGCTTCCTTTGCTGCTTCATGTGCAGCAATGTACTCCGCTTTAGTTGTAGAATCCACAATGGTGCTTTGCTTAGCACTTTTCCAGCTTACTGCTCCTCCGTTGAGGCAGAAGACAAACCCAGACTGTGATCTGAAATCATCTTTGTCGGTTTGGAAACTTGCGTCCGTATAGCCTTTAACAATTAATTCATCATCTCCACCATAGACCAGGAAGCATCTTTGTGCCTTTTCAGGTACTTCAGAATGTTCTTGGCAGCAGTCCAATGCGCCGCTCCTGGGTCTGACTGGTATCTGCTCGTAGCACTAAGTGCGTACGCAACATCCGGGCGTGTACATATCATAGCATACATTATTGAACCAATCAATGATGCATATGGAATCCCATTCATTCGTCTACGCTCATCAAGTGTTTTTGGGCACTGAGTCTTGCTTGGAGTCATTCCATGAGACATGGGTAGGTAGCCTCGCTTGGAGTCCGCCATCTTGAACCTATCAAGCACCTTATTGATATAAGTGCTTTGACTAAGTCCAATCATCTTTTTAGATCTATCTTTGTAAATCTTGATGCCCAATATGTACTGTGCTTCTCCTAGATCTTTCATCGAAAAACATTTCCCAAGCCAAATCTTGACAGAGTTCAACATAGGAATGTCATTTCCGATAAGTAATATGTCGTCGACATATAATACTAGGAAAGCAATTTTGCTCCCACTGACCTTCTTGTATACACAAGATTCGTCTGCGTTCTTGATGAAACCAAAGTCACTGACTGCTTCATCAAAACGTATATTCCAGCTCCTGGATGCCTGCTTCAATCCGTAGATTGACTTCTTTAGCTTGCATACCTTTTTAGCATTCTTTGGATCCTCAAAACCTTCAGGCTGTGTCATAAACACAGTTTCTGTTAAAACTACGTTTAAGAAAGCAGTTTTGACATCCATCTGCCATATTTCGTAATCGTAATATGCAGCGATTGCTAACATTATCCGAATAGACTTTAGCATTGCAACTGGTGAAAAGGTTTCATCGTAATCCACACCGTGGACTTGCCTGTAACCTTTTGCAACCAATCTAGCTTTGAAAACTTCAAGTTTCCCATCCTTGTCCTTTTTCAGTTTGAAAACCCATTTGCTTCCAATGGCTTGGTAGCCATCTGGCAAATCGACCAAATCCCATACTTGGTTTTCAGACATGGAGTCTAATTCAGATTGCATGGCTTCTTGCCATTGCTTGGAGCTAGGGCTCGTCATAGCTTGTTTGTAAGTCGCAGGTTCATCACTTTCAAGTAATAGAACGTCATAGCTCTCGTTCGTCAAAATACCTAAGTACCTTTCCGGTTGAGATCTATATCTTTGCGATCTACGCGGGGTAACATTTCTAGATTGACCATGATTCTCACCAGATTCTTCTAAAGATCTTTGAGTTTCATCCTGAATGTCATCTTGAGCATTCTCTAGAGTTTGTTGTTCGACTCGAATTTCTTCGAGGTCTACTTTTCTCCCACTTGTCATTTTGGAAATGTGATCTTTCTCCAAAAAGACACCATCTCGAGCAACAAACACCTTGTTCTCAGATGTATTGTAGAAGTAATACCCCTTTGTTTCCTTTGGATAGCCCACAAGGATACATTTGTCAGATTTTGGATGAAGTTTGTCTGAAATTAATCGTTTGACGTATACTTCACATCCCCAAATCTTAAGAAAAGACACATTTGGAGGCTTTCCAAACCATAATTCGTATGGAGTCTTTTCGACAGCTTTAGACGGAGCTCTATTTATAGTGAGTGCAACTGTATTTAGTGCATGTCCCCAAAATTCTAATGGAAGTTCGGCCTGACCCATCATTGACCTGACCATGTCTAGCAAGGTTCTGTTCCTCCGTTCCGACACACCGTTCCATTGTGGTGTTCCTGGAGGAGTCAATTCTGATAGAATTCCACATTCTTTCAGATGGTCATCAAATTCATAGCTCAGATATTCACCGCCTCTATCAGACCGCAGTGCCTTAATCTTCTTGCCTAATTGATTCTCTACTTCACTCTGAAATTCCTTGAATTTGTCAAAGGATTCAGACTTATGCTTCATTAGGTAGACATAACCATATCTACTGAAGTCATCAGTGAAAGTGATAAAGTAGCTGAAACCACCTCTAGCATTTGTACTCATTGGTCCACATACATCTGTATGGATTAAACCCAATAGTTCATTTGCTCTTTCTCCAACTTTAGAGAAAGGTTGCTTTGTCATTTTGCCAAGTAAACATGATTCGCATTTACCATAATCCTCTAAGTCAAATGGTTCTAGAATTCCTTCCTTTTGAAGTCTTTCTAAGCGTTTCAAGTTTATATGGCCTAATCGACAATGCCACAGATAGGTGAGATCTGAATCATCCTTTTTGGCCTTTTTGGTATTTATGTTATATACTTGTTTGTCGTGATCTAATAAATAAAGTCCATTGACTAATCTAGCAGATCCATAAAACATCTCTTTAAAATAAAACGAGCAACTATTGTCTTTTATTAAAAAGGAAAATCCCTTAGCATCTAAGCAAGAAACTGAAATGATGTTTTTAGTAAGACTTGGAACATGGAAACATTCTTCCAGTTCCAAAACTAGCCCGGAGGGCAACGACAAATAGTAAGTTCCTACAGCTAATGCAGCAATCCGTGCTCCATTTCCCACTCGTAGGTCGACTTCACCCTTGCTTAACTTTCTACTTCTTCTTAGTCCCTGTGGATTGGAACATAAGTGTGAGCCACAACCTGTATCTAATACCCAAGAAGTTGAATTAGCAAGTATACAGTCTATAACGAAAATACCTGAAGATGGAACGACTGTTCCGTTCTTCTGATCTTCCTTTAGCTTCAAGCAATCTCTCTTCCAATGCCCCTTCTTCTTGCAGTAGAAGCATTCGGATTCAGAAGTGGGTTGACTGACCTTCCTCTTTACAGATTTGGCGCCAGTTTGCTTAGTTGGGCTGGCCTTGTTGCCACCTTTCTTAGCATTCCTCTTCTTTCCAGATTTCTTGAACTTGCCCCCACGCACCATAAGCACATCCTGCTTATCACCTTTGAGCGTCTTTTCAGGGTCTTCAGCATACCGTGAAGCTTAGTGAGCGTTTTGTCCAGACTATTCATACTGTAGTTCAGTTTGAACTGATCATACCCGCTATGAAGAGAATGGAGGATGGTGTCTATAGCCATTTCCTGAGAAAATTGCTGATCCAGCCGACTCATATTCTCAATGAGTCCAATCATTTTGAGAACATGTGGACTTACGGGCTCGCCTTTCTTAAGCTTGGTCTCAAGAATTTGCCTATGAGTCTCGAATCTTTCGACTCGAGCCAGATCTTGGAACATGTTCTTCAACTCACTGATGATTGTGAAAGCATCTGAGTTGATGAACGTTTTCTGCAGATCCGCACTCATGGTGGCGAGCATTAGACATTTCACATCCTTGTTGGCATCAATCCAACGATTGAGGGCTGCCTGAGTGACCCCGTCGCCTGCGGCTTCGGGCATCGCCTCATCTAGGACATACTCCTTTTCTTCCTGCATAAGAACTATTTGCAAGTTCCTTTGCCAGTCAAGGAAGTTTTTCCCGTTCAACTTCTCCTTTTCGAGAATTGATCGAATGTTGAATGAATTGTTGTTTGCCATATTAAAAACTACAATTGAAAAGAATAAACAAATAAATAACCATTCACAGTTTCTCTTAATAAACTTAAATTCTAGCATACATGCATAATTCAATGTTTATTAAGCATTTTATTCAAGTTATGTGTTCCGGCAGGTGTGAATAAAATGATTCCAAGATCCTAAAATCATTGAAGAACTAAGCACAGTTTGTCGACTTAATCCTAAAACATCTTAGGTAAGCAAAAGCCTTTTTCTAATAGTCTAGAAACTATTCTTGGTTGATAGGTACGTCTAAGAACTTATTAGGTAAACCTATCGATTTTGCCACGACATAAAAGGACTCCTTACTTATATCGTTGAGTTTCACCAAAACTAACATGTACACACAATTATTTGTGTACCTTGCCCCTTTAGGACCAATAAGTAACACCTCGCTGAGCGAAAACTATTACTAGATTAATGTAAAGGATATCCAAGCAAGTGTATATTTTGGCATGGCACCTTTTAACTCAATTTTTTTTTAAGTTTGGAACTTAAGGCTCTTACTATGTTGGTTAGAGTTTAAGTGAACTAAAATCCTTAATCATGCAACATAATCAAGCCACTATCTTATGCATAATTAAGACATATTTAAAGCAATAAATAACTTAAAGCATGCACAAGATAAATGTGATCTAGTATGGCCCGACTTCATCTTGAAGCTTTGACTTCAAAGTCCGTCTTGAAATTCTCCGTGGGAGGCACCATTTTCTTCAAATAGGATAAGCTATAATTAAAACTAATTACAACTATTTGATGGTACGCAGACCATATTTGAATTGAAAAACGACTTTGGTACTTTAGACCAATTACATTCAAATTAATGGTACGCAGACCATATTTTCTATCCTATTTGGGTCATACTAGTCACTTCATAACCTGCAAAACAGTACATATACAATATATACCATTCACCCATTCATTATCATGAATGGCCCACATAGCTGGTTAGTATAACACATTATGCATCACGTAAACATTTGCAGCAATTAATCAAGGGCACCAATAATCTACCAATTATTCAGTCCTTATTAATTCTAATCAAGTTGTTTTAACCTTAAGGATTCGTAGACCTAATCAAGAGTTTATGACTAAAAAACGCTCCCACTTAAACCAATAAATTCATATGCTTTACTAATTTTAAACATAAAAATGTATTTCAAGTCTAACCGGAAACATACAAATTTAATTAAAATTTAAAGCCCATATAAATTTATAATTGAATCCAAAAAATTTTAATTTGATTTCAGTCGTATTTAAATTAATTCATGATTTTAATTTTAGTAAAATAATTAGAATAAATAAAATTTATTATAATTACAATATTCAAAATTAAAATCCAAGAAAATAATTTAAATTATTAATTTTAAAATTAATTAAAATTACGTGAACTGAAAATTTCAAATTAAACATTCAAAACGATCTAATCGCAACGCAAACACCCTACGCATCGCACGCCCATGGGCCACACGCACACAACCATCGCTGGCCATGTGCGCGCAGCCCATGCGCTCGTCGTATAGTTGCTGCATCTACCCATCGCAAGCCATCGCACAAGTTGGTGCTCGCTGCGCGCGCGCCAGCGCTCGATGCACGCGAGCCATCGCTCGCTGTGCGCGAGCAATTGCTCGCTGCGCGCGATCGACGCTGGGCGCAGCGCTCGTGGCACGCGAGCTTGCGCTCGCTGCGCGCGAGGCTGCGCGCGCTTGCGCGAGGCAGTGCGCGTTGTGGCGCAGCTCGCTTGCTGCCCACACGCGACTGCCGTGCCTTGCCTTCGCCCATGCCTATTCGTCCATAGCTCGTGGCCCACGACACAAGGCAGGGCTGCTGCCTTGTGCTCCTGCACCATGCCCTTGCTCATTGCATTCGTGCCGCATGGGCGACGAGCTCCCTTGCTCGTCGTCGCATGCCCGCACTATACAACACCCCTTAAGGGTAACACGAAGTGTCCATTGCTTTGTGCGTACAAGTTTTATGAACGAATCGCATAAAATTTAAAAATTTATATTTAAAATTAATGACAAATTAATAAATAATATTAATTTCATAATTTTAGGGCGAAAAATCGAAAATTTATTATTCAATTGATTTCCGATTATCATGGATTCAAGCCTAGGTCATAAAAATTTAAAATTTATCATAAATTTACAATTTTTATGGTGGTTTTTAATCATAGGTTTCTAATTAAATTATAATTAATTATGAAAATTAAATTAATTCTAAATTATTCTAATTTTCAACAAATTAATCATAATTACAAATTAGATTGCATAATTAACAAGGCTAGGCATTCAAACTTGTTAAACATATACAGTAGGTCAATCAAAAATTCAAGATTTATCAACAAGAATCGCAAATATTTAATTTAACATCTTAAATTTACGAAATTTTGCATTCGAAAAACTAAAACCTTCGAAAAGTCATAGTTAGGCTTCGAATTTGAGAATTCTGGGTTCGGCAGAAAAATAATTTTTTTGTCAAAATTTTAGAATGCCTTTTACATGCGGAATTGACACAAAAATCACTCGATTTGGATGAGTAACGAAGAAACTGCCGAAAAACTGCGTACGTATAATTAAATAAACGCAATTTGCAATTAATTAACAATTACGAAAATTAATCACCCCTTTTAATTCTTGCAAATTTGTAATATTTAACCATGTTCATGCAATTTAGATTATGAAAATAATAAGAGGCTCGTGATACCACTGTTAGGTTATGATACATATGACAATTCATAAATCATGCGGAAACAACCATTAAGCCAGGAATACATATTATTTACACATAATCATATAGCATAGTTTAGATGCATACTCTTTGTTGCGTGCCTTCCCTAGCTGCGCCCGAACAGAACAAGAACAAGTCTTTAGGACTCCAAGTGTCGTCCCTCCGTAGATAGTCCACAGCACGTCCGGATCCGCCTTAAGATTGACCAACTAGAATCGCCCTTAAGGTACTAAAGATTTTCGGCACTTTTAGTCAAGGAATGTGTCTGAATTTTCTCTCAAAAACTCACTTTGAATACTTGAATAATCTATGAAAATATGTGACCCTAGGCACCTATTTATAGAGTTATGGAAAGGGTTTTGGAATCCTATTAGGATACTAATTTATTTAATTATAACCCTACTAGGACTCTAATTAAATAATCATTATCTAATAGTTTTAGGATTTAATCATACTTCGAATCCCGATTGCTTCAGGATTCCCGCACAAGCATTGCACGAGCACCGTACACCCGCGCAAGCCTTGCGGCCCACGCTAGGCGCACAGCGCTCGGCCCACTGCTGTGCTCTCGCGCGCGTGCCCAAGGCCTTGGCTGGGCCTGGCCTTGCGCTGGGCTTGGTCGAGGCTTGGCGTGCGATGGTGCGCGTTGGCTCGCTGGGCGACGGCCTGGCTTCGTGCTGGGCCTTCGTCTAGCGGGCCTCGCCCGATGCTAATTCGTACGATACACTTCCGATTAAATTCCCGATTCCGGAATTCATTTCCGATACGAACAATATTTAATATTTCCGATTCCGGAATCAATTTCCGTTTCGAACAAATATTTAATATTTCCGTTTCCGGAATTATTTTCCGATTCCGATAATATTTCCAATTCTGACAATATTTCCGTTTCCGGCAATATTTCCGATTCTGGCAATATTCCCATTTCCGATAATATTTTCCGATACGTACCATGTTTCCGTTTCCGGCAACATCTACGACTTGGATAATATTTATATTTCCGATACGATCCATATTTCCGATTCCGGCAATATCATCGTTTCCGGAGTATTCATTTCTTGCCTGTGACGATCTCAGCTCCCACTGAAACCAAGATCCGTCGATTCCGAAAATCCATAGATGGAGTATTTAATGCCATTAAATACTTGATCCGTTTACGTACTATTTGTGTGACCCTACGGGTTCAGTCAAGAGTAAGCTGTGGATTAATATCATTAATTCCACTTGAACTGAAGCGGCCTCTAGCTAGGCATTCAGCTCACTTGATCTCACTGAATTATTAACTTGTTAATTAATACTGAACCGCATTTATTAGACTTAACATAGAATGCATACTTGGACCAAGGGCATTATTTCCTTCACAACTTGCAGTCAAACTATTATCATGTAGATTAATGAGTTTGTAAGAAAGCTATGACGAAACCTAGATTCCCTAAAATGGTTAGAGGCCATATATAGACTCAAATGTTTTAAATGGTTAGAGGCCATAAAACATACTCAATGTTTTGATGACAAAATTGAAATTTTGTTGATTTGCAAGAATAGGTTCACACCTATTGGTTGCAAGTTTGTTTTAAGGATAAAAACCATCAAACATGAAATTGTGTTCACACACAAAGCGAGATTAGTTGCTAAAGGTTACAAGCAAATTCATGGTGTGAATTGTGTTGAAACCTCATGCATAATCGTAATGCTCAAGTCTATAATTCAAGCAATGATTGCATATTGGTAAATATGGCAATTGGATGACAAAACGTATTCCTCAATCAAATGTTGGAATAAACTATGTACATGGTATGTCATAGGATTTGTGGATCCAAATAAATGCTTGAAAAAGGAAAGCTAGCTTATAAAATCTAAGTACAGATTTAAGCAAGCAATTGGGAATTGGAATTGTATTTTAGTGAAGCTAATAAGTATTTTAGTTTCATAAGATGTACATGATTCTTATAGATATATAAGAAGTTTAGTGGGAGTACGTAAAACTTAATTGGTCCTATGTGTATCACACACATATCTCTCTATTGAGAAATAACATTCAAATGCTAATGACTTAGATTTGAGATTATTCATCAATGATGGACCATGGCGGAACATAGTACATTACTGGGTATTAAGATCTATTTACAAAGATCTTATATTATTGTTTTGGATTAAGTAATGGCATTTACTAAATCAAACACGAAATACTCCATTGGAGATATTCGACCCATGTGAATAAATCTAAGTAAAGAATGTTTGAACTATGTATAAGGATTTACTAAGTTAAACATCAAAGGATCTGAGTAAGGTTCTTAACCTATATTATATGTCAAAGAATCTAGCTGAATTTAGTATCTACCGAAACTAGAATGAGCTAAAGTTACATGAATAGAATTCAATTGGGAATTATTCTGCAAAAGAATTTATCATGTATGATATAATATGAGGATCGCCAAAAACGTATCGTATGACTTTAGGCATGACGAACATATACCAATCTCTATTGATCTAAGTGAAGATCAACTAGATTGAGATCAAGAATACTTATGGTACTTGAAAAGGTACATAGGAATAGTTCTTGATTTAAGGAAATAAAGATATGCTAAATAATTGATGCTACACGCATAAACACTGGCAAAGGATCAAGCAAGACCCTTTGGAGTTAACCATTGATAAGGACGAGCTATAGAGCATCGTGTTTTGAAATGGCAACATGGATTGGAGACCATGAGTTGTTGCGTGGGAAATTAAATATTAATTTCTATGTTCTAAGATACAGCTGGAAAGTCTTCCACATATCCGTGAACTGCTTGGATAAGTAAATCCAAACCAAAGCATCACTAGCAACCTAAACAGTTGAAGTAAAAGTACTTATTGCCTAAGAAGCAATAAAACAGGGTTGTTTGTTTATGTTAAAGAGTTCTTCACTGAACTTGGGTAGATCATATGTCTTTTGACTTGATGGTTCTTCATTGCAAGATGCGTAGAACTACTCTTGTAGCTAGAAGGAATAGATCACAAAATAAACACACTCAAAAGATCTTATCATCATATCTCGAAGAACATTCGATGAAAAGATATTAAGATTGGGAAAGCATGATAACTAAACCTATGCAACAAGTGAGAAACAACACTCACATTATGGCACTGGAAATCAAGCATAGCTTTGAATTCCATGAACTGTTTTAAGGATGGGTTCGAGGCCCATGGCTGTAGAACATTAGGGTTGAACATTTATCATATATGAAATGTATTTTCATATTCCATTTAATCTTGGTTTAGTATTAAATGATGAGTCCCTTCAATTTGACCATATATTCAAGATAGACTGTCAGGACTAGTCCTGTGACTAAGAAATGTCTATCAAGTGAACTTGAATGTCAAAAGGTTGAAAATGGTCCCTAGTCGGAGTTTTCTATAAAATTGGACGCATAGAAAACGTTAGACGACTAGAATGCAAGATGACTAGTAGTTCTGTTTCTTGAACTATGTGGACATGGCAATGTCATAATCATTTGCATAGATACTTACTTTGGGAAGACTAGTATCGGACAGACCTATGAAACTTTACTGTAAGAGATGAAAATCTGTCATAAGTAAATTTCATTAAAATTATTAGACACTAAATCCTCAATACCTGAGTGATTTGAGATTACTTGTTTGAGAACTGGTTGCTTTGACGTTGACCAACCGTCGCACCGTAAAAGGAGGCTATAAAGGCAACGCTCAGGTAATCACCTATCAAACGAAGTCTAATCTCAAGATCGCAAGATTGAGATTGTCCTCCCATAAATCGGGATGAGATGCTTAAAAGTTGTACAAGGCCACTCGGAGAGCTAGAAACTGTGAAATGCATGGCCGTGCTCGGATGAATCATAGGCTATGATTATCTGTTTATTTGATCAGTTGAACTCTGAAACCGAGGAACACCTCTGGACATAATAAGGATGACAACTCTTACATTATGTTCAAGAGCAAGCATCGAGCGACAAAGGAATTAGGAAATGCACACTTGTCCCTAAGGACAAGTGGGAGACTGAAGGAAATAATGCCTAATAATTCAGTGAGATCAAGTGAGCTGAATGCCTAGCTAGAGGCCGCTTCAGTTCAAGTGGAATTAATGATATTAATCCACAGCTTACTCTTGACTGAACCCGTAGGGTCACACAAATAGTACGTAAACGGATCAAGTATTTAATGGCATTAAATACTCCATCTATGGATATTCGGAATTGACGGATCTTGGTTTCAGTGGGAGCTGAGATCGTCACAGGCAAGAAATGAATACTCCGGAAACGATGATATTGCCGGAAACGGAAATATGGATCGTATCGGAAATATAAATATTATCCAAGTCGTAGATGTTGCCGGAAACGGAAACATGGTACGTATCGGAAAATATTATCGGAAATGGAAATATTGCCGGAATCGGAAATATTGCCGGAAACGGAAATATTGTCAGAATCGGAAATATTATCGGAATCGGAAAATAATTCCGGAAACGGAAATATTAAATATTTGTTCGAAACGGAAATTGATTCCGGAATCGAAAATATTAAATATTGTTCGTATCGGAAATGAATTCCGGAACCGGGAATTTAATCGGAAGCGTATCGTACGAATAAACATCGGACGAGCTTGCTAGACGCAAGGCCTAGCACGAAGCTAGGCCCAACGCCTAGCAAAGCCCGCACGCGACCAAAGCAAGCAAAGCCCAAACGCGAGAGCAAGGCCAGCAGGCGCGCGCCCCTCGTGGGCTGCGAGCACTTGCTGGGCCTGGGCTCAGCGCGCGCGCACGCAAGGCGCCCCTCGTGGGCTGCTGCGCCTGCGTGTGTGTTTGTGCTTGCGTACGAAACCTTGATCGGTTAGGATTCGTATAAGATTGATTCCTAAGTCTACTAGATAAATTAAGTGATTGAATTTTAGATTAATTCAGATTCAGTAAATCGATTCCTAGTAGGATTCTAATATCCGATACCCATGCCCTATAAATAAGTGATCAATGCTCACAATTTATATCGAGTATTCAAGTATTAAAAGTGATTTTTGAGAGCAAAAATTCAGTCATACAATTGCCTATACTAGCCGAAAATTCTAAGTACCTTAAGGGCGATCCTAGTTGGTCAAGCTTAAGGTGGATCCGGACGTGCTGTGGACTATCTACGGAGGGACGACACTTGGAGTCCTAAAGACTTGTTCTTGTTCGGTTCGGGCGCAGCTAGGGAAGGCACGCAACAAAGAGTATGCATCTAAACTATGCTAAATGATTATGTGTAAATAATATGCTTTTCTGGCTTTATGGTTTTTCCGCATGATTTATGAATTGTCATATGTATCATAACCTAACATAATTTTGTGGGAGTTTGACCTTTTGAAGATCTCTCGTATCTTTCTTGGGATGAGAAAGTTGCCACTTCAACGCATGCCAACGCATCAGAGCAGATTTATCAAATTTTAGTTTAAATACAAAAAGGTAGAAGAGTAGGATAAATTTTAGTTGGAATCTATTTTTATCATATTATCTACCATCTTATCATATTAAGTGGTCAATGATGACAATACTATAACATTATTAATTTAATTGATTAATTATATGTGATGACGTGGAAATCTTACGTGGGCGCTCTAAATGCTCTAAAAAAAAATCCCTGTTTGTGAGAGGGGTCGGAAAATAAAAGAATACAAAATCGCTCAAATGAGCCCCGACGAGATTCAATTCCTATACCATATAGATCTGAGATGGGGAATAAGAACACTACACACACGAGCACAGTGATTTGAGGTGGAGAACGATACCAAAATCTCAACTTTTGTTGTACTTGTATTTCTAACTTAAAGAATATGACTGTCAAATATGGACACTAACCCTCCTTGTGTCTCGTTGGCTAAAATCATTTACATGATTGCTAGAGAACAGGGGTTCAAGGGTTGGTAGGAGAGAGAACGGAGGGAGTATACAAAGATAACAAAATATAGAGGTATTTTAAAATACCTCCTTTTTCGTTATCAAAAACTTCAAAGAAAGGTTGTATTACTTGTAGATTTAAGAGCTCAACTATTGAACCGTATCAATATACTCTGACATTTCTAGTTTCAGTCATCTCTTCCTTCTTGCCCATTTGGAACTACGAGTCTACGAGAATCATCATCAATGTCCACTCCAGAAGATTTAATTATCTATCAGCTGTTTCTTGCAGTATTATGCAAATTTGATCCTTATAATCGAAAATTATATAAAAAAAGCTAATAAAACAGTGTTGCATACTTCAAAGTTCTAACAAGGGACGATTTTGATAAGCTCATCTAATTACATTAAAATCTTTACAATCATTCCTCCCCCCTTATAATTTAGAAAGCATATTGTAAAATGAACAATATTTCAATATTTGCATTCCTGTTCTGATTGCTAAACACAGCGGACTGGACATGCATTACATCGTACCAGTAAGGCAATTCGGCAGGTTTATGTAATTCTATGATACTGAATATAACAATGGAACACTGTAAGGTAATGCGAACAAAGCAACAGCAATCTAAAGAAACGAAAGACAGAAACTCGTCAACACTTTCATAGTTGACACTTGACAGACCAGTAGTAACTAGTAAGCTTATGGAC
Source organism: Spinacia oleracea (assembly GCF_020520425.1). Classification (NCBI taxonomy): domain Eukaryota; kingdom Viridiplantae; phylum Streptophyta; class Magnoliopsida; order Caryophyllales; family Amaranthaceae; genus Spinacia; species Spinacia oleracea. Next base: position 76,652,561 of record NC_079490.1, read on the forward strand.
AAGGGACTGACTGCAGATATTCAGTTCAGTCTGATCTCCACTAGAGTACTAGACAGCCGTAACATATTTGCTAGATGAATCATTAAGTAATAACCCAAAACACGAGCAATGAGCAATGATCAATGAGCAATGAGCCAATGATGATGATCGTTTGGCATCATAGGCTGCACCTTCCATATCCGTCTACACTTCTTAACTTAATTCTACAACCTTAAAATGTTTCAACTTTACCACCCTATATAACCTATTGTACATCTCATCTAACTACACTTGTATTGATTTACAATGGTTCCACAACAACTAAACCAATCAACCGAATTAACCACTACATCATCATCTAGTAAATCAACAAGGATTGCCAAAACAACCTCAAATAGACACTTTAGTAATGAATTCAATGTAACTGGCGTTTCTTCTTGTAATGTGTAATGTAATGTACTCCGTAGTATTCAATTTCAAATCAATTAGAACAAAGCAGTCTTAGCCAATTTTGATACTTTATACAATGACCTTAAAAACCACACAAAAGAATTCAACTTAGGCATATATTTGAAACTAAACAATTACATGACATCCAATACTAAGTAACATACCCTTCTTCTCTAGCTTTTCTTAATTGGTTCATCATCATCTTCAATATCCCAACTCAAATCTTCATCATCATCTTCAGCAACACTCAACCTCTTTCGCAATTCTTCCTTGTTACTAGGACTACTTTGCTTCCCTTTCTTTTCATCCCCATCATTATCACTACCAATATCCTCAATCTCATCCCAACCAAGATCATCGTCTTCATCCTCCCCACGAGCTGGTTGGCTCGAAACCACTGTAATATCACTATCTTTACTCCCCTCTGAGGGTGTCTTCTCATCCACATTCTTCTCCTTCTTCTCCACCTCCTCATCCCCTCCTGATTTCGCCTCTTTATCCGGGCTCACCTGACTCGATTCGTCTACCAACCCGGCTCCGGGTTTCTCCTTCTCCTCCTCTTGCTCTTGCTCTTCTTCTTCCTCCTTTTCATCTTCATCTTCATCTTCATCTTCATCATCAACATCCCAGCTCAACTCCTCATCCTCATTCGCTCGTTCCACCAACTTAGCCCTAACACTTTCAGCTTGCTCCAACTTATGAACCCTATAATAATACCTAAACCAAAACAATTCGTCATCAACAACACTCGGCACAACCCTCTTGTAAATCCCCTCCATAACCCCATTCTCTCTCATCAAATTCTCCATCTCCTCACCTTTTTCCCCCAAATCAAACGATAATCTCCACTTCTCAAACTCACCCTCATCCTCAAATTCCTCAACGTACGTATTTATGTCACATTGAATGCCCCGCAACTGCGCATCAAACCTACTATACTTCCTCCCATCCGTTAAATCTAACTTCGTGTTCGAACTCGAATGCAAACTCAAATCTTGGGATTCTTGATCGGAATCTGAACCCTGGGAAATAATCTGGGCCGTAGATTTCCAAACAACAGATCCAATATTATCAATCGCTTGCCCGACCGATTCGAGCGATTCTTGCGCCTTTGAAGCGCCAACTTCGAGAGACGAGCTTGCGACTTCTTTGAAAACCTGGGTTTCCATTTTGAGGCCGGAGCTAAATTCCTGTAAATCCCGGCGGTAGGTTTCTATGACGGATTCTGATTTGGTTGCGAAGGTTTTGATTAAGCCACCGACGAACCCCCATGTAGGGGTTGCGGGATGATTTTCGGATTGGGGTGATTGTGATTCGGGGTTTGGGGATTGTGGATTTGAGGTTGGTGATTGCGGATCGGGTTCTGGATCGTCGTCTGCAAAGACCGATTTGAAGAAATTCATTGCAGAAAGAGAGGAAAAGGACGGAGGAGAGAGAGAGAAAGGAAAGAAGAGGCTGATTGAGTGAAAGTCCAAGGGACCTCCCCTTTTTATCCAAGTTTTCTTTTTTTTCTGTGGGGTGTATCCTAATCGAAGTTAGATTAGGAGATGAGTTAGAATTTGGTTTAAGCAAAGTTCTATCTAGAGTTGGACATATATCGTGCCGGTTTGGCATTACTTAAAGTGGGCTGGCCCAATATTCACACCAAAATGAAAATAGTAGCCTGGCCCAATATGCCAACATGAGCCAGCTGTTTGCCCGACGCAATGCGAGAGACACTTCGGTGCAGTGGCAATCCAGGTTTGGTTGTTATACAAAAGGCCCAATCAAAACTTTTGGATAAGTCTTCATTCTCATTTTTTTAAAACAAAGTTGTGAATTCTTTGCATAAATACTTCGTATATATAACTGCTTTGAGTTTCCTTTCAAATATTACTCCGTAATTGTTTTACCAAAATGAATCGCACAAATTAATATTTTTTTCACAAAACACAAGTTAATATTTTTCACAATTAATAACTGTTGCGTATTAGGACAATATAAAAATAAAAATAAAGTTGCTACAAGTATAAGCTAAGTATGATGATATAAGAATGTAGTTAGAAAAGTCTTATCTCGATGTTTTGAACAATTGGATGAACATATCATGGACAATTTTTGTGTCGTAGGTTACCACTGTCCTAAAAGACGATTCCGCACTACTCCTAGTGCAGTAGAAAAAAAGCGATCGCCCTCCAGGATTAACACAACTCCGAATTTGTGTGCACTCACAAACCCGAATGGAGTCATAACATATGCCCAAAACCGAGAGCAATTTGAGAGAGAAAGCATGTGTTTGATTTTCTGGAACTGTTTATTGTGTCTTCGTTTTTTGAGAAGGTACAGAGTTTTAACTTTATGAAAAGCAAGAGATGAGAAAAAACGGCAGAATGATAAAATCTCTAACGGTTGTCATTAAGGCTAATTAAAGCAACGGTTACATAATCAATACAGATTCCCGTAACAATGTTTTAGCCAAAACAGCCCGGTACCTAAAAGAATATGTAAGGCCACAAACCCACACCACACCCGCGCATCGCATTCCCAATGCCCGTGGCCCGAGCCTGACTGGTCGGCGTTGCGCTTGAGTTATGTGTCCACCCATACCACTCTCAAACTTTCTCAAACGAGAGTTACACCTATAACCCAATATATAAACAAGGAGGAAACGAAGACTTATTTCAATGTGGGACAAAAACTCTATTGTTATGTTACCCTCTTTTCTTTTGTATTTTCCAACAAAAACTTCCAACAATCCCCCACAGGTTCGAAGATATGAAAAAGAAAGAAAAGAAAGAATTGGTTTTGGACAAAATATAACAATTGAATAGTTGTCAATGTCTTTCGACTTGAATTAACACTTAATGACATTTGAGTTATGATCTCTTTCCTACCAAGTGACTTTTGTATTGAACTTGATAGGGAGTTAGAAACCCGTCACTCAAAGCATGCAACTAAATTTGTATGATATTCTGACTCCGCGAATAAAAGTGACGTCTTACGTAGGCCATACGACCTGGATATGGTCATAAGTGCTCTAGAGAATAGCCCATATCGCAGTTCTCATAGGAAGCAGCCACATTTCAACACCTTCGTAGGTGAATCCCATCAAGTGTGAGTTACCTTCACACCACCAAAAATATGGATATGGGTTCATTAAGAGCCGTATGCTCAACCTCTTTCCGATTGTAGCAAGCACATAATAACATTTAGGGGATGGACAAAAAAAAAAATTGTGCTTCCAAATTGTATCATAATGTCGTCCTTTGAACTCTGAGAGTAAGAGTTCATTACTTTACAATTCATCCAATGGGCTTCAAGCCCATCCCTTCCAATGTTTCCAAAACTAGTTTTCGTCATATGCCTTTCATTTACGGATCCGCTTTATTCATTTCAGACTTTACACAGTTTAAAGATTTACTCAACATACAACATATCTTTGACGGCTTTATGCCTCAAAAGAATGTGTCTTTCACCATTACAGGCATGGTTGTTTGAAATAACAATTGCAATTAAAGGAGCTGGCTTCTCCCACAATGGAATATCTGCAAGCACATTCCTCAACCATTTTGCCTCATAACCTGCCAACTCAATAGCAATACATTTGTATTATATATTAGTCATAGAATTCAGTACAAGATTGCTTGCAAGATTTCCAAGATACAGCTCCACCCCCAAGGGCGAAGGCATAACCATGATGGAGTGAACTTAACCTTGGAGGGAGGGAGGTCGACATATTTTTTAGAATGAACAATTATAATAAAAATAAAAGATAAAGTTCAAAAGAAACTACAATCAGATCATCCATTTTTGCTTTTCCATTGACAATGATCGACATATAACTTTTTTTTAATAAGTGATTAATAGCTATTACCTCCGTTTCAAAATGATCTTTACACTTTTCGTTTTAGTCCGTTTTATAATATTTTTTATACTTTAATTTATTCTATTTCTAGACATGAAAATTTACTACCTTACCCTTCTTACCCCACAATATTTTACAATTTTCAATTCACTTTCTCTTACTTTGTTTATTTTTCCTTATACACACCCATGTTTTTACACATTTCTATTTCTTTATCTATATTTTCTTATATTTAACAAACTTTTCTACTTTTTGTCTTAATATTTGTGCAAATAGTATCTATAAATAAGTTTATGAAACGGATGTAGTATTAAGTACTCCCTCCGTCCCGGAATACTTGAAACGCTTTCCTTATCGGGCCGTCCCGGATTACTTGAAACACTTCTAAAAATAGAAACTTTACATAATATTTTATTATTTTTTCACCTTACCTAAGGGCCCACCAACAACCCTACTATCCCAAATAAACATTAAAAAATTCATGACCCCCCACCACATCCAACTATCTATATTAAAAAAATACCCCACTACTAACTACTCCCTCTGTCTCTTTTTGTTTTTTACGTTTGTTATTTTGCACGCGTTTTAACGATTAATTAATATGTATTGAGATTCTTCTAAGTTTTTCATGTAAACGAGGAAAATTACGTTTATTTATAATGTTTTCACTCTTATCAAAATTCTGATATTGGGAAAATGAGAAAAAAATAATGTCTTTATGGAAAAGTGTGAGGGATTAAATGACTCAATTGATTTAATTGGTTAATATAATAATTGGGTACAAATTTTGATAGTATATTAAATCATTTATGTGATAATATAAAAGGAAATGTAAAGAACATTTTGAAACACCCAAAAAGGGAAACGTAAAGAACAAAAAGAGACGGAGGGAGTACCTTTCAATTAAATAAGAAGTCAATTATAATGAATTAAACTCCGTGCCGGTCAAACGGTTTCAAGTATTCCGGGACGGAGGGAGTAATAATAATAAGCGAATAATAAAATACTTCCTCCGTCCCAAAATTATCTTCCTGCTTTCCTAAACAAGCCCTAACTTTTGTTTTGTTCTTCAGCTCTCCCGCTCCTCTTCTCTCATGGTAGTAACTGGATCTGTTATAACTACCTTTCTCTTCTTCGATCTTACCTCCCATAGCCTCCCCTCTTCCTTCATCCTAATTCACGCGTCAGAGAGCTTCACCAATGGCGGGTGATACGATAGTGAGAAAGACGAAAGCAAGCAGAAGCAAACTGGAACAACGAAGTGGCTCGATGCACAGGGTGTCGACTACATACTCCTCGACAGCCACCTCATTCCCAAAATATACGTCTCCCCATTTTCTATCTCCTCAAGTTCCATCAAAGGAGGAGATCACGTCGAATTCAGCATCAAATTCAACGTTTCCGACCTCAAACATTCTCCGGAAGCCATTGATGTTGCACCATTTGGGAGCAAGTGTAGTAGCTGCAAAAGATTCATCCATTCTTCCTTGAAATGCCCAGTAAGTATGAATTCTAGGGTTAAGTGTTTTAGTTGCGGGTTAATTGGGCATTATGCTAAGAATTGTGACCAGAAATTTCAAGGTTGGTTCCTTAATCAGACCCATAGAAGAAGTAGATCCTATAGTAGGCGTTTCAGTAGGTGGTCCTCTCTTGTCGATGGCGGTGATGAGTACCGCATTGTCGGGGCGAGGCTGGGTTTGGGGTCTTTGAACATTGAATGATAACAGGAGATTAAGGTAATTGAAATATGTGGATCGAATCGAAAACCTAATTTCTATAATTGTGCCAAAAATTCGGTGAAATATTTGAACTTCAATTTTGAACGAATTTCCAACATATATGCATGGTGTTTCCTCATCATACAATCTGCTCTTCATGACCGATGTTGGTGAGGTTAGATTAGGGTTTTGTTGGTGTTGAGCTTCTTGACTTGGTTCTTGACTTGGTCCTTTCTATTGTCCTCGTGGTAATTGTATCTTCTGCATTGTTTTGTCATACTTAGCTTGCATGCTCAGTGGCACAATAAGATTTTTTGTTTCTTTGGCAAACAAGTGTAATGAAATATGAACAACACCAAAGTGCGACCTCATATCCTGCAGGAAAGGATAAACTTCTAAGAAGGACACCCTTACAGCCATAGGAACATCAACCACCATCTAGGGACTCTGAGCCTAGATTAACTAAATACATCTCTATACATCAATTTGAGGACCCACACCAACTTCTATTATTTACTCTAATTCTTCTGGGTGTAACAGTAATACCCTGTATTCTACCCGTGATTTCAATTTTAACTTTCTTTACAGTATGTTCTATAGATGTAACTTTCTGATTCCAGTATGAATCATTTATTTCAAGCCAAATGTTACGCGCAGTCGCTAGCAGCTCTGAGTAAAACACGCCCTTTCTTAAACTTGCTTGCTTTGCATCTATCTCAGACCCATCTCAGAACACCAGAAAAGAAGTTGCTCGGGTGTTTATCCACTCCAAGCTGCCAGTTGGCGTAAGCATGCTCTACTTTAATAAAAATGAAGTACCTATTGCAGACAAAAGTAATACTTGTATATTTTTAAACAACTTGAATAGATTTTTATTCAAAAGAAGTACCTATTGCAGACAAAAGAAGTAGTACTTGTATATTTTTATTTTACACTATATTTTTTTTTGCTTTTGCGTTTTAATTTTTTTTTTTATCATTTATTTGATTTTGGTAAATGTATGCATTGTGAGTTTGAAATTGTTTCTCAATTGATGCAATTTTGCTGGCTTAATACAATTATGTCATAGTGTAGTTTTTGAAAGCAGAAACAATGGGTTGCAGTGTTGACTATTTTAGAAATTAGAAGCACTAGCTAGAAGTCTAGAGCATTTAGTCTTAGATTTAGGTTTGTGATTGTTGAGCTTGTGATGTATCTGATTTACTAACAGGTGAGGAATTGGCCAGATAGATTTTAAAACTATTTCCAGAGAGTTCTGGTTTAACAACTTCATATAATATGATCCAGTTGATCCTAATTTGATAAAATTCGTTGTTTTTTTTGGTTGTGTGTGTTCTCTGGCCGAATGTTTCATCTGCCCAGCTTTCAAATATATTACCGCCTTGGGACCTCCTTATCAGGTAATTGTTGATACCAACTTTATCAATCTTTCCATCCAAAATAAAGTGAGAACCTCAAATTATTTGTTTCTTTGATATAGAAATATAGTACTGCTTTCTATTTGATTATTTATTTTAGTTGGAAATGTGCTTTTTTCTTGGCTAAATTTATTGATTGCAGAAAAGTGGTTCTTAACGATTAGGTTTTGTTGACTTGTGATAAAATTTTCACCTGGTGGGTTTTTGATTGCATATTTTTTATGCTGTTGGATTTGGAGAAAACAATGATTAACTGCTTGTATGCAAAATGTGAGTGATTATTGTGATCTTTGTGTAAAGTTTGTATATTGTTTTGAACAATGGGTTATTTATGTTAATATATTGAAGGTACTCCATGCATTACAAACTGTGTTATGGACGAACTTGAGAAACTGGGTTAGAAGTATCATGTAGTGCTGAGTTACATACTTCATGTTCGTCATCTAACTATAGATGTGGGAGAGCTTGCTAGGTTCTTTTAGAAGACAACTTTTCATATATTTTTTTAATCTTTAGAACAAATATGATTATTTCCACATGAACTATCAAATTTGATAATCCCTTTCCAGCTGTTGAAGTTGGTTTATCTTTGGATACCGAATTCTCGATAATTATCTACTCCATATTTTCTATCGATTTTTCTGTTGATTTTATTTGTATTTTTTAATGATTCAAAAATATAATTTTCTGATATGGCGGCGAGTTTTCAATTCTTTAATAAAAGTGCCTTGATAATTCTACTTGAAATTTGTATGATCTTTCCTGATATGATTCAATTTTTGTCCTGCTTGAATCTTTATTTTTTTTGGCAATTACATTCTCTTTTCACTCTCCTAAAAGTCTTCGCATTGTCCTGTGGGTGGCGAATTATCAGTAGTTGAATAGCTTTTTACATCCAACTATTTTTCATCTCGCTTCATCTTTCTCTAAACATTACTATCTTATTGCCATATTTTTCATCATTTTGCATTGCCTGTTAGTTTATCCAGTGTTGCGGATAATTGTCATCTACACATATCACATTTGTTAGGATTTGCAATCAACCTCCTTATTTGGAATCTTACTGAACTGGGGTGAATAATTAAGTCTAAAGCATCAAGACGTTGGCAATGCAAACCAAGAAGAGACTTTCTTCTAAAAGTTAGAGCTTTCTAGCTCTATAAGACTGAGATCTCAGAAGAAGGTATCTGAAAATGTTCCAGTTGCCGAGATCGAATAAGGCTGCAACCTCAACTACTTGAAAATCTACCCATGGTAAGAAAAACCTTATTTCTTTTTAAAGATATAATGTTATCGTGGATTGCCACAGTTATGTTTACATGTTCTTGACCTTCTTGCTTTAACTTCCTTGCAATATTTATAATTTGTATTGAATGCACCAGAAGTGATTATTTCACACAGTATATGAAATCTGACCTGTTGATGTCTAATTAATTCATCTAATAAAGTTTTGCATTTGTCCAATTTCATGTTTTGTATTATGAAATGTATCAGTCTGGACAAATTGATATAATTTTTTATTTTAGTTTTGTGATCAATCTGATCATATGTTAATCTCACGTACTTAAAATCTTCTTAGTGTGTTTGTATTCTATATGAAGTTGGTGTTTTCGAAAGACTAAAAGTTCATATTTTCTTTTGTGAGGTGTGATTTTAGGATGCAACGGCATTGTTCCGACTCTTACTGCATACCGTGCTCCGGTTTTTCAAATCTGCTTGTCTGCGTCATCATCTTCTTGTCGTCTTAGCTATCATGAATCTGCAGCTTCAGTAGACCTTCATACTTTAGTGTAATCATCTATGACCAAGCTCTGATGGTGCAGACCCAAGTGATGCAGACAAAGTGGTGCAGACCCAAGTGATGCAGATCCAAAGTGGTGCAGACCCACGTGATGCAGATCCAAAGTGGTGCAGACCCAAGTGATGCAGATCCAAAGTGGTGCAGACCCAAGTGATGCAGACCTTCGAGAAAATTCATGTGGTGCAGACCTAAGTGATGCAGACAAAGTGGTGCGGACACAAGGTGGTGCAGATCCAAAGTGGTTTGTTAGTCTTCCTTCATTATGGACCTGAGTGAGATATTCATCTAGCTTTTTATGCAGGCAAGGCATCTTTTGTTTTCTCCTTTGTCGTCCTCTTTAGAATTAAATATTTTTATTGATTAAATATGAAGATTTTGAATTATTGAAAGTAATGTCAATTTTTTTCTTTAAATTTCAGGTGGTAAACGGAGTTTTAGGGAGCTAATTGATGATGATATTTTTGGGTCGGAAAAGGTACATCTACTTGTCTGTGATACTAAACTATATTGATTTTTGGAGCATTTTTAATAGAATCCAATTGGTGTTAGGGTGACTGAATTTACATATATTGCAACAATTATGTTCCTTGATTTTGTTTTAATAGGATATCCTTGAAATCATGGCGAATTCATGTTCAATAATGTTTTTCACTAGGCAGTCATACACTCTTTCACCTATGTAAGATAAATGACAGCTTTACTAAAATAGAGATTTCGTGGAACTTATTTGATTTACATATGTTGTTGATATGAATGAATACCTGTTACCGGGGAAGAAGTACACTGCAATGTTATGAACCGTTGACATCATTTTCTTGAACTTCATAGGCCAAATATTGAATTTAGAAACTATCTCTAAGCTAAGGATCACAGTCAACGAAATTGCCACCTCTAATGCTTCTATGCATGCTTCATTTGATACGTGTGCCATTATTCCAGGAATAGTACAAGAGTTTTTTCCATATATATATCTGGAAACTCACTCGGAGATACCTTTCAATATGCTCCCATTGTTTTACTTGACTGTCAATACAAGAGTTTTTATATATATGCATTGTAACTTGATTGTCCATCTATGTCATAACATCACATGTTGATTAGTATTTGGAACTGAAGTAGTCTTTGTAAAAGATTATCCTCCTCAGACTGAAGTAGTCTTTGTAAAAGATTATAGTAACTACTATGAGCAAAAACCTGACAGACAATGCCCTTGAACTTCCTTATGCACAACTTCGCATCGTTCAATACGTACAAAGTCTATCTCCTGAGAAATCCACCTTTCAGTAAGGATAAGAGAATAACTATAACCATAGCAACGGATGAAACAGTATTTGAACTAATACCTTATTTTGGTTGCATAAAGTAAAAGAGTATTTGCTTATAGAACCATAACTAGGGGGGAAATCATGAATATGAAAAATAGCAAACAAGATCTCCAAAAACGAGCCATAAACTTGTGCAGAATAGATGGGAGTTCAAACACTGGGACTCATGTAATCCATCAAATACACCCCAGTAAATCTGTTCAGTGATAAAATCAAAAACCAAGCAAAAAAGTTGATAACAAGGATGGCCAAGAGCCAGAATTTTCCAAAATAGTTGGGCTTGCCTCAGCTCATAATAAACAACAATGTGTAAAAGCTGTGGGATTAAACCAATATAAAGGTATAAATATGAGTATTATAAAGATCCCTTGTATTGGAGAAAAATCTAGAAGACTCTAAATTCATAAAACTGAACCAGTTCATATCCAACATAAGCTCAAGCTTAAATTATGTGCCTTAAACTGGGCTCAAGGCCAAACTTCCAGGTCCAGGTAAGATACTTGATCCCAAACTCTGTCAATACTGAATATCATAATAATATATATAATATACTAAAAAAAAGCTCTACAACAAATGTAGTATGTTGATTGTGTTCTAAATGAAAGGGTGAAAATATAAATAACTCAAGTGTAACTACCTCTTTATGATAAAGCAGAAATGAAAAGCAGTTCTCAAAACTGGAACAAAGTCCAGTTCCCATAAAACATGAACAAAATTCAGTATGATTTAGTAAATGTGCTAGACAACGGTCACAACGCACACATTAATCATATAACTGCTAAACTGGGAGACCAATTACATTCGTTTTCTTTACAGGATGTAGTAAAAACAGAAATAACCTGAGTTTTTAGTTTGATAAGCAGATTATCAACAACCGAGTTAGTGTATGATGTAAGCAGGACAGATGCTCCTCTCATCAACAAAGCCTTGACAGCGTATACCATAGTGGACGTTTTTCCAGTCCTAGGCATTCCCAGAATAAGAGCGTAATCTTTAGCTGTGAGAATCTGCATATGGATTTAAGTTTACTTCATTTAACAGGAAATACCAGCACATGAAATAGGCACGTCAGAAAACAGAGGGGGGGTGGGGGGATAAGAACCCATCCAAACACAAATTTCACCTTGACAATTGCCCTGCGCTGATCAGCATTTAAATTTTTCTCAGACCAAATGTAGGATATAGCAGGATCTTGGCTAAGTATAGACCCACTGTCGAATCTAGGAGCCTAGAGAACAGCATTGTTGAATCAAAACACTAAGATCAACTACATCAAATTAAGGCTGTCCAAATGATGGAAAACAAAGAATAAGACCCACCTCGAGATCCACAATTAGCTTCCTCAAACGATCACTTTGTGCACTTAGCAGAAAGAGTTGTACCATGCATGTTGAACCTTGGGGAAAAAATAGCAGGCATTGAGTGTAATTGGACTATTTAGCCATTTTATTGACACCAATTACGATAGTGGCAGCACTTCCAGAGAGTTACCTCATGGTAGCGAAGGATGTAGCAAATTCATCCTTCTCTATCCGCCAGACATCCTGATATAAATCCTGTGACATTGAAGCTATAATACTCCTTGGAAGCCGCAAGCGCTTCGAACATGATATCTAAATTTTAACAGGAGAAAAATGTGCAATGAGTACATTGACATTGGGCACAATTCAAAACAATTAGATCATGCCTCACAACAAAACACCAACGTAAAACATAAAAAAGGACATTAAATCTGAAAAGTCTGTCCTTACTGAAACATGAGAGCGACTGATATATGTGATAATACCACTTGCAACTGCAAGATTGTTGGACTCGGTGCTCAATATCTGTTTAGGAAACATGGAGAATTACAATATGTGAGAAACTGTATAGAAACATGACATATCACAAGCAAGACATAGTACCTAACAAGTGTAAGTTATCAAGATGTGTTTTATATTTTTTTTTAAAGGTGGACGATATGCAGGCTCAGCAGAAAAAGGTAAGAGTAAACACAGGACAATGTTATCGGTGGTTCGCAACAAAAAATTTCCCTTTTCTTTTAGGACAGTCAAGTAAAACAATGGGAGCATATTGAAAGGTATATATTAACTTGATTGTCCATCTATGTCATAACATCACATGTTGATTAGTATTTGGAAATTTTATTGGATTGAGATATGAAGATATGTAGATATTTCGACAGTTGATGATGGAACGTCTAAACTTATAAGTGAGCGTATAAAGGATATCGTGGCATCGTTTTTTGAAGTAGTGCTTCTTTTCCCTTTTTTGTCTGCATGCTATCAAGATCAGACCCTTTTCACTGGGGAAAAAAGGGAAAAAAGAATTGCAGGAAATGGCCAATAGGAATTTAGTTCTTTGTTTATCTAGCTTCTTGCCACTGTTGTCTTTCGAGTCCTCGAAGAGGACAGACAAAAAATAGGAAATTGGTTCTTTTCTTGATTGGTTTGTGTAATCAGTTTTGTGGATTTATTTAGCAGGGGAATTGGAGGAGAAAATGGCGACATCAAATGAGCAGCCGCAGTTCATAGTGAGCCCAACAAGAGAGGATGTGGTTGTGAATACAATCAATCATGTCACCCAGATTAATCGACACAATTGAAACTACAAAATTGTTGATTCTGAGGTTATTCTTTCGCTTTCTCTTATTATTTCCATAGCAATGCTTTCTTACCATTTTTATTTCACTTCAAAAAGTCTCGTGTAATAATGTAATTAGTCTACAAAAGTAACATTTTAAAACTACGGGTTTCATTTAAATTTTGCTTTAAAGGAACATCTATTGGACCAATAAATAAATCATGTCAATATCACCAATACATGGAGCCGATCAGTAACATATGATGATTTGTTTGACAAAGTCTTGGCTAAGACTGATATTATTCGTTCTTGTGGTTGCGGTGCAGATGGCTCTTATGAACTACTTAGCGTCTTAGCCCATATAAGTTTATCAAAATGAACCAGTTAACTTTTAATAATTATATCTATATAAAACTTGAATGTCATATTTCGTGTTGATTCACATTATGTAAAAGATGAAATGGATTATAATTGCTTGATTTTTTGCTTTACTTCTGAGCATTGTGTTCTGCTTGTATTTGTTGAAATCTGTAGATTACATTGGCTGACTTGATTGTTACGTACAGTAATGTAATGCATGATCTTGTAGAAAGATATTGAACGATATTGTGGACAAAGCTTTGCATTTTTGCCTTTCTTCCCTTTAGAACTAAGAACTTAAAGAGAAGGATCGCGTATTCCCATTGATTAAAGCAAATTTGGAATTTATAGTTATACAGAGTTAATGTTTTAGGAAAGATAACTTTTAGTTAGTGCATATCAGGGAGGGATAAAAAGGAAACCAATAAAGCAACTAATTTTTCTGGCTGAATGTTGCCAATATAGGAGCGTGAGCCGTTGCAGCAACTTATGGGGTTGTCATAGAAATGCTATACAAGAGAGTTATTCCTGAAGGAGACACTAAAGGGATATGGAATACATCTATATGTATATTTCAGTTGTCTGAAGGAGACAAGTGGTCAATCAAATTATGTAATGATAAGAGTCATCTAATATCTGGCATCAACTTCTGGTGGAGGCGATGCTTCGTGCTAGCTAGCTCAAACTGGGATTTGCGTTTCACCTCATGATGAGTTGTTTTGTACGAAGGAGAATTGATGTATGCATCTGTTGTATTTTTGTTAATTAAGAATCATAATTATCAAAATGATATATGCATGAGTAGTGTTAAAGACCGGCAGGAACCATTTTTCTTAATTACATTCTGGAATTATATGTACTTTGATTAAGGGGTAATCCGAAACAACATTTTCAAGCTCATAGTAGCACAAAAACAACGTTGGTGTTGTATTAAGTTGTATCCTTTATGGCAATTGCAGGCGAAAGATACGTAGGTATTGCGTAGGAACATGAGCTCATGGCGTATTTGAAAGTATGAAATTGAAAGAATATTCTGCTCTCTTTACCAGTTCCTAATTTTAGGTGAATCTTGGTACTTTATATGGTTGTACGTTGAAGCTCTAAAATGATGAGTGCTGGAAAACCAAATGATTATTGGTGTTATCGCAACACGTTTGGAAGTTTTTTCAGGATGTGTCATATCTAATTTAGCAAATTATGGTGCACCAATGTCGCATCGATCCCCATGGCATTGGATGAAGCCATTCAGAGTGGAAAAGTTTAGCCAGGGCATATCATTAGCCATTCGTTTAGATTTTGCAAGACAATTTTCCGTGAAATTTGGCACTTATTATTTCAACAATTTTTTCACAAAGTAGGTTTTTATATCTTGGGGGACAGTGCGCGCTAGCGCACGGTCCAACAACTAGTTTGCAAAACAAAATCAAGTTAACTAGTCGAAGTGTCAAAAACATTAAAGATACTCCGTGGGTCAGTAGGAAAGATATATGCATCACTTAAGTTAACACCAATAAAACAGACATAATTGTTATTTTATGTGGAAAAAATGTGTGTGTATAAACAATAAAACGGAAATTTAGGGTGCCAAACCCAAGATAAAAGTACACCTTCCAACTTCCCGTGTAATTAACAGTAGTACTACGTACTATTTGTACAAGTATAGCAATATTCTGTTTTACGGAGTATCTTTATTTGAAGGGGGCCACACTACATAAAATAATCGGTTTTTTCATGAAATGCCCCTGAGGTTTCACGAAATTCACCAAATACCCCTGCGTGTTGTAAAATACATAGTATACCCCTATTTAAACTTAAAGTGCACCAAATACCCCTAGACTTAACGACCGTTAGTCCTTCGTTAGTGTTACTTTACCTATATACCCTTACTCACCCATTATTCTACATTTAACTTTTTTTTTTAGTTTTTTTCTCGCTCCTCCCCTCTCTGTTGTTCGACCCATCTCCCACCATTTCTCTCTTCTTCTTCTTCTTCTTCTTCTTCTTCTTTTTTTTTCTTAATGATTTCAACAGAAAAAAACTTGCACAATTCTTCTGAGATTTTGCACTATCTTCCTCATATCATCATAACTCTGTTTCTCCCAAAACCCAGTGCACTATCTTCCTCATATCATCATCATCGTCGATCATCATCATCATGAACCTAGAAACTCTATTTTCTCCTTAAACCAAGAAATTTTGTGGGAGAGTAATTTTTACCATTTAAATTCAATCTGTTACATAATTTCGTTCAAATTTGGCTGGATTTCGTTCAAATTTGTTGAATTTTGAGTCGATTTTGTTAGCCAAACCCTTGATTTCGAATTTGGGGGTTTACGTTTGTGATTTGTTTAATGTAATTGGGCATGTATAATTGATGTTAAACACATATATATACTCATTTTTCTTTCCATATAAAAGAAGCAAGCAGCGATTTAATAAGCAGAACCTTAGTGCCGTGGAAGTGGTACCATGTTCGGTCTTGTTTTAGGTGACGCGAGCCAAATATTCAGTGCTGTGGAAGTTTTGTTTGGTATGTCCCTTTTCCAAGATCTTCTGTGGTAGACTCAGCAATTTTGCGCGGTTGTGATTTGTTGCAGATACTGCATTTGCGAAAACAACTTCATTTCCTTGTGGCTGATGTCTGTGCTTCTTCGACATAATACGATAACTACTGGTGCCTCTTTTTAAGTTTTTGCTTGATATGTATGAACATGTTTTTATCACAGGGATCAACACGGAGGGAAAATTCTGTGGGGATTTAGAGAGATAATGGAATTGAAAAACCACATCATTTGTCAAATTAATAATCATTCTCTGTCATTACTTATAGTTGGCTTTTACATAAACTCAGAGTTGTAAATTCCTCTTGACACATAGTACAAAACAATTTTGGTGAACTGATAGGATCATTAGAACACAAAATTTTGATAGGATCAATAGCAGAACCTTAGTAGATAGGTTGAACACAAAATTTTGATGAATTTTGGTTAATTGAAAATAGTTGATAGCTTGATTTCAATGTTAGGATGATGTTTGCAGTTGGCATGACAACACCCAATCTGATGATCTCTGGTTTTGTCGTTTTATTATGGCCATCTGATCTTGGTGCTTATAATGTACTTCATGCGTATTTAGATTTTGGTGTAAACACAAAATTAATGATAGCATACGCAGCTAGAATTATATTCTGCAATTTAAAAGCATTTTGGGTATTTGGTGCAAATAAGTTTAATAATAGGTGTATATTGTGCAATAAGTTTATAATTAAGTGTACTTGGTGAATTATAAATATGACTTAACGGAGGACTAACGGAAAGTCATAATAGGGGTATTTGGTGAACAATACGAGAAAAACAGGGGTATACTATGTATTTTGAAACACGCAGGGGTATTTGATGAATTTCGTGAAACCCCAGGGGCATTTCATGAAAAAACCGTAAAATAATTTATTTTTACACTCATCTTTTATTTTATTGGTCCAGCTGTCACCTATAGAGGCATAACATACCTTGGGCTCGCTACTGTCACGTGGAATCATGTTAGATTCATGTCGATTTATATTTTTTAAATATCAAATTTTTATAATGTTCGATCACTTATACATAATTTGAAATATTACGAGTCAATGTAGTGCGTTGGAGGAGTTAAGGTAAATCATTTTTGCAATATTTAAGGAACGGATGAAGTACTTTATTTTCTAAAGTAACCCTAGGGTCATTTTAGAAACTACAATATTTTTGTTTCCACCACATACAATGTTTAAAACGAGGTCACTAGGTAAAATTTCTCTTTTTACAAAGTATGGCCTTGTTCTCATCACCTAGTATTTATTGAACTTAAATATTTGGCATAAGCTAAATACTCCGTAATTTTTTCTTGCATTAACTTATTTCTTACCAATTGAAACATAATTTAGATGATTCAGTGTTGTATTTGTCAATCAAAGTTACTAAATTTTACTAAATAGTAAATACAATTACATAGACGAAGGTGTAAAATATCATTTGTATCAAGATGCAAAACAAAAATAGTCATTTACAATGCGGAGTAGTTATTTTTTGACACAAGTCATTTACAGTGTTATATAATGAAAATAAGTAATGAAAGAATGAGACTAGCTACATATGCATGTGGAGTAGAATTTGTGATTCAATTAACACCATCTCTTCTAGACAGCACATGTAGTTGCTGAACTGTGGGCGGCGGTTGTGTACTTGTGTGCATATTGTGTGCCGTAGCATGATGGTGGGCTGCTGCGTGGTCATGGTGATGACGGTGGTGGTTGTGGCCATGCCACCCCATTGGGCGAGACTCGACAACGATAGTGGAGTCCGGAATACCATAATATCGGTAACAAAACAACCGTACCATGGCAAAGGCAAACGCCAATGCGAACATAACACTGGCTATAATGACGAAGGCCGTTAGACCAGGTTCCATATCTTTGTTTATTTTGCCGTACCGGGAACTTTGGCTATGCAAAAATATTCCACGTACAATAAGTATTTGTTCTTTAGTTTAATTTAAGGAAAATTTGTCAGAAAAGACCTTTTAAGACACAAAAATTGTGAGAAATGACCTTTTAAAAAAAAAGTTGTGAAATGAGGCCCAATTTAAGTTTTTTGTTGTGAATAAGGACCAAATGTGATTTTCCGGTGGTCAACGACTGCTTTCCGGCGTTGACCTGCACTTGTGTCATTTTTTAACCAAAAAATATTATTTTTTAAAGTTCCCTCCAATATTTTCTGCCACCCCTTTTACTACCCAATCTAACATTTTCAGGTTTAAAAAAAAAAATCCGACTCTCTCTCCTCAAGCCTCTGCCATTTTCTTCCCCCTTAAGACCACAAATTTCTTCTCTTCAGTTGAAATTAACCAAATTCGCGCAACCCATTTGCTTGTCAAGCATTTTCGTACAAGGTAGCACTAAAAGCCCCAAAAATTTTGCTCAAATTTCTCCAACTTTTTGAATCTTTAAATTAGAAAAATTAAGCTCAAGAACCCTAATTTAAAGATTCCAAAAATTGGAGAAATTTGAGCAAAAAAATTGGGGCTTTTAATGTAACCTTGTACGAAAATTCCCAACAAGAAAATGGGTTGCGCAAATTTGATTGATTTCAACTGAAGAAAATAAATTTGTGGTCTTAAGGAGGAAGAAAATGGTAGAGGCTAGAGGAGAGAGAGCCATATTTTTTTTTAAAAATAAAACTTGGAAAAGTTAGTTGGGGTAGTAAAGGGGTGGGGGAATATATTGGAGGGAACTTTAAAAATAATAATTTTCTGTTAAAAAATGACACACGTGCATATCACGTGCCAGTCAACGCCGGAAAGCAGTCGTTGACCACCGAAAAATCACATTTGGTCCTTATTCACAACAAAAAAATTGAATTGGGCCTCATTTCACAACTTTTTTTTTAAAACGTCATTTCTCACAATTTTTGTGTTTTAAAAGGTCCTTTCTGACAAATTTTCCTTAATTTAACTCTAAATTAATAATATGAATATGATAATTTGCAAGCATATATTGTTATATATAGAGAGGGAAAAATATGAAGACCGCGGAAAGTTATTGTTGTTTATACTTTTCAAAGCTTATAGGATTACTTTACGGATTTTTCATGAAATACCCCCGAATTTTGGCGTAATTCACCAAATGCCCCTCGACTTTCAGAAATTCATAAAATACCCCTATTCCAATACTAAATGTACCAAATACCCCTATTTCAAAACTTAATCCACCAAATATCTTTAATGACGTCATCAAACCTATAATTAACTCATTATCGTCTCATTAACCCAACTAATCTCTAATTAACACCCATAATCAACCCACCCATTAACAAACCTAATTAACTTACCCATTAACCCACTAACCTACCCATTAACACACTAACCCACCCAGAAATCAAGATATCATATCCAATAATAACACCACCATATCTCCTCTTTCACCTGTGTGTGACGCCAGCTGCTCCGCCACCAAACTGCAATAACAACACCATATCTCCTCCTACCTCCTTCCCTAATTAATTAACCCCTTCCCTTCCTACAAACCTTTCCCCTTCATCTCTAATCCACAATTCCAAATTCCGAGTTTCCAACATAGATTTTAAGAAATGGGCTCGACCCGTCGGAGTTGGTTATAAAGGTCAGTGGGGGGAATGGGCTCGGTGGTGGACTGGCGGTAACAATGGCAGTTGTGGTGGTGGAGATTCGGGTAGGTGGGGAGAGCCAATTGGATTGAACATAATTATCATATTTTTTCCTGAATTCCAGGTAGAAAAAACAAACAACATAGCAATTACAACAAAGGGATCTCGACACACAAATGTAGATTTTTCGCAATTACATCCTCAATATATGATTTCTTACCAAAATCTCTAATCTTCAGGCATAAACTACTCGTATTTTTTATTGATCTTCCCAAATTCATCTCTAATCCACAATTCCAAGATCCGAGTCCCGACATAGGCAATTCCGAGTTTCCGACCAAATTTCAATTTCTAATTCGCACAAAAAATTGATTGATTTTTGCCCAAAAAATTGATTGATTGTTACCGGAAAAATTGATTAGAGACGCCGGAAAATCTGAGAACTACCGGAAATCAGACAGTTATTTGTGTTTATAATTAATGGTGGTGATCGAGCCGAAGGTGTATGGGGAGACTTTTACGGTGGCGGCGGAGGAGAGGAAGAGGAAGGCAATAAGGAGAGAGAAAATGGGGGTGGTTGCCGGTGAAATCGTATTATAGTGGGTTAATGGGAAAGGAAGAAGGAAAGGGGTGAGAGAAAAGAAAAAAGTAATTAAGGGGAAAATGGGTTAATGGGTGGGTTAAGTGGATTAATTGTTAGGTTATGATACATATGACAATACATAAATCATGCGGAAAAACCATAAAGCCAGGAAAGCATATTATTTACACATAATCATTTAGCATAGTATAGATGCATACACTTTGTAGCGTGCCTTCCTTAGCTGCGCCCGAACCGAACAAGAACAAGTCTTTAGGACTCCAAGTGTCGTCCCTCCGTAGATAGTCCACAGTACGTCCGGATCCGCCTCAAGATTGACCAACTAGAATCGCCCTTAAGGTGCTCAGGAATATCGACTATTATTGTGCAAGAGAGTGGTTGAATTTTTCTTTCAAAACTTACCCTTTTGAATACTTCAATCGTATCTATAATTTATGACCCTAGGCCCTTATTTATAGAGGTTTGGAAAGGGAATTGGAATCCTAGTAGGATACGATTTAATTAAACTTAGAATCCTACAAGGACTCTAATTAATTAAATAATCCTAATAGGAATAGGAATTTAATCACACACCAAATCCTAATAGATTTAGGAATTGTCCATGGACACAAACACACACGCACGGAGCCACGAGGGCGCCCGCACGCGTGCGCTCGGCCCACGCAGCCCACGCTGGGCAGCATTGCCTTGGCGCGCTGGGCCTGCCTTGCGGTGGGCCTGGCGCTGCCTTGGGCTGGGCGTGCGCGCGTCCTTGCTTGCTGGGCGATGGCCTGGCTTCGTGCTGGGCCTTCGTCCGGCAGGCCTCGTCCGATGCTTATTCGTACGATAAATTCCGATTAAATTCCCGGTTCCGGAATTCATTTCCGATACGAACAATATTTAATATTTCCGATTCCGGAATTAATTTCCGTTTCGAACAAATATTTAATATTTCCGTTTCCGGAACTATTTTCCGATTCCGATAATATTTCCGATTCTGACAATATTTCCGTTTCTGGCAATATTTCTGATTCCGGCAATATTTCCATTTCCGATAATATTTTCCGATACGTACCATGTTTTCGTTTCCGGCAACATCTACGACTTGGATAATATTTATATTTCCGATACGATCCATATTTCCGTTTCCGGCAATATCATCGTTTCCGGAGTATTCATTTCTTGCTTGTGACGATCTCAGCTCCCACTGAAAAACCAAGATCCGTCGATTCCGAATATCCATAGATAGAGTATTTAATGCCATTAAATACTTGATCCATTTACGTACTATTTGTGTTACCCTACGGGTTCAGTCAAGAGTAAGCTGTGGATTAATATCATTAATTCCACTTGAACTGAAGCGGCCTCTAGCTAGGCATTCAGCTCACTTGATCTCACTGAATTATTAACTTGTTAATTAATACTGAACCGCATTTATTAGACTTGACATTGAATGCATACTTGGACCAAGGGCATTATTTCCTTTAGTCTCCCACTTGTCCTTAGGGACAAGTGTGCATTTCCTAATTCCTTTGTCGCTCGATGCTTGCTCTTGAACATAAGGTAAGAGTTGTCATCCTTATTATGTCCAGAGGTGTTTCTCGGTTTCAGAGTTCAACTGATCAAATAAGCAGATAATCATAACCTATGATTCATCTGAGCACGACCATGCATTTCACAGTTTCTAGCTCTCCGAGTGGCCTTGTACAACTTTTAAGCATCTCATCCCGATTTATGGGAGGACAATCCCAATCTTGCGATCTTGAGATTAGACTTCGTTTGATAGGTGATTACCTGAGCGTTGCCTTTATAGCCTCCTTTTACGGTGCGACGGTTGGTCAACGTCAAAGTAACCAGTTCTCAAACAAGTAATCTCAAATCACTCAGGTATTGAGGATTTAGTGTCTAATAATTTTAATGAAATTTACTTATGACAGATTTTCATCTCTTACAGTAAAGTTTCATAGGTCTGTCCGATACTAGTCTTCCCAAAGTAAGTATCTATGCAAATGATTATGACATTGCCATGTCCACATAGTTCAAGAAACAAAACTACTAGTCATCTTGCATTCTAGTCGTCTAACGCTTTCTATGCGTCCAATTTTATAGAAAACTCCGACCAGGGACCTTTTTCAACTTTTGACATTCAAGTTCACTTGATAGACATTTCTTAGTCACAGGACTGGTCCTGACAGTCTATCTTGAATATATCGTCAAATTGAAGGGACTCATCATTTAATAAACCACAAATTAAATGGAAAAATGAATTCTATTCATTTATTGTGAATGATTAACCAATAATGTTTTACAAAGATTTAAACTCTAAAACTTTAAAACATTAAATAAGGACATCAAAGCCATTCTCCAATATGCTTGATTCCCATGGCTGCAGTGTGCGAGTTGTGCTTCGCCTGCGGCAGAGGTTTAGTCAATGGATCTGATATGTTGTCATCAGTTCCAATCTTGCTTATCTCGACTTCTTTTCTTTCAACGAACTCTCGTAGAAGGTGAAATCTACGAAGTACATGCTTGACTCTTTGGTGGTGTCTAGGCTCCTTTGCCTGTGCAATAGCTCCGTTGTTATCACAATACAGGGCTATTGGTCCTTTAATGGAGGGGACTACACCTAGTTCACCTATGAACTTCCTTAGCCATATAGCTTCCTTTGCTGCTTCATGTGCAGCAATGTACTCCACTTCAGTTGTAGAATCCGCAATGGTGCTTTGCTTAGAACTTTTCCAGCTTACTGCACCTCCGTTGAGGCAGAAGACAAACCCAGACTGTGATCTGAAATCATCTTTGTCGGTTTGGAAACTTGCGTCCGTATAGCCTTTAACAATTAATTCATCATCTCCACCATAGACCAGGAAGTCATCTTTGTGCCTTTTCAGGTACTTCAGAATATTCTTGGCAGCAGTCCAATGCGCCTCTCCTGGGTCTGACTGGTATCTGCTCGTAGCACTGAGTGCGTACGCAACATCCGGGCGTGTACATATCATAGCATACATTATTGAACCAATCAATGATGCATATGGAATCCCATTCATTCGTCTACGCTCATCAAGTGTTTTTGGGCACTGAGTCTTGCTTAGAGTTATTCCATGAGACATGGGTAGGTAGCCTCGCTTGGAGTCTGCCATCTTGAACCTATCAAGCACCTTATTGATATAAGTGCTTTGACTAAGTCCAATCATCTTTTTAGATCTATCTCTGTAAATCTTGATGCCCAATATGTACTGTGCTTCTCCTAGATCCTTCATCGAAAAACATTTCCCAAGCCAAATCTTGACAGAGTTCAACATAGGAATGTCATTTCCGATAAGTAATATATCGTCGACATATAATACTAGGAAAGCAATTTTTCTCCCACTGACCTTCTTGTATACACAAGATTCGTCTGCGTTCTTGATAAAACCAAAGTCACTGACTGCTTCATCAAAACGTATATTCCAGCTCCTGGATGCCTGCTTCAATCCGTAGATTGATTTCTTTAGCTTGCATACCTTTTTAGCATTCTTTGGATCCTCAAAACCTTCAGGTTGTGTCATGAACATAGTTTCTGTTAAAACGCCGTTTAAGAAAGCGGTTTTGACATCCATCTGCCATATTTCGTAATCTTAATATGCAGCGATTGCTAACATTATCCGAATAGACTTTAGCATTGCAACTGGTGAAAAGGTTTCATCGTAATCCACACCGTGGACTTGCCTGTAACCCTTTGCAACCAATCTAGCTTTAAAAACTTCAAGTTTCCCATCCTTGTCCTTTTTCAGTTTGAAAACTCATTTGCTTCCAATGGCTTGGTAGCCATCTGGCAAATCGACCAAATCCCATACTTGGTTTTCAGACATGGAGTCTAATTCAGATTGCATGGCTTCTTGCCATTGCTTGGAGCTAGGGCTCGTCATAGCTTGTTTGTAAGTCGCAGGTTCATCACTTTCAAGTAATAGAACGTCATAGCTCTCGTTCGTCAAAATACCTAAGTACCTTTCCGGTTGAGATCTATATCTTTGCGATCTACGCGGGGTAACATTTCTAGATTGACCATGATTCTCACCAGATTCTTCTAAAGATGTCTGAGTTTCATCCTGAATGTCATCTTGAGCATTCTCTAGAGTTTGTTGTTCGACTCGAATTTCTTCGAGGTCTACTTTTCTCCCACTTGTCATTTTGGAAATGTGATCTTTCTCCAAAAAGACACCATCTCGAGCAATAAATACCTTGTTCTCAGATGTATTGTAGAAGTAATACCCCTTTGTTTCCTTTGGATAGCCCACAAGGATACATTTGTCAGATTTCGGATGAAGTTTGTCTGAAATTAATCGTTTGACGTATACTTCACATCCCCAAATCTTAAGAAAAGACACATATGGAGGCTTTCCAAACCATAACTCATATGGAGTCTTTTCGACAGCTTTAGACGGAGCTCTATTTATAGTGATTGCAGCTGTATTTATTGCATGTCCCCATAATTCTATTGGAAGTTCGGCCTGACCCATCATTGACCTGACCATGTCTAGCAAGGTTCTGTTCCTCCGTTCCGACACACCATTCCATTGCGGTGTTCCAGGAGGAGTCAATTCTGACAGAATTCCACATTCTTTCAGATGGTCATCAAATTCATAGCTCAGATATTCACCGCCTCTATCAGACCGCAGTGCCTTAATCTTCTTGCCTAATTGATTCTCTACTTCACTCCGAAATTCCTTGAATTTGTCAAAGGATTCAGACTTATGCTTCATTAGGTAGACATAACCATATCTACTGAAGTCATGAGTGAAAGTGATAAAGTAGCTGAAACCACCTCCAGCATTTGTACTCATTGGTCCACATACATCTGTATGGATTAAACCCAATAGTTCAGTTGCTCTTTCTCCAACTTTAGAGAAAGGTTGCTTTGTCATTTTGCCAAGTAAACATGATTCGCATTTACCATAATCCTCTAAGTCAAATGGTTCTAGAATTCCTTCCTTATGATTTTTTGGAACTGTTTATCGTGTCTTCGTTTTTTGAGAAGGTACAAAGTTTTAACTTTATGAAAAGCAAGAGATGAGAAAAAACGGCAGAATGATAAAATCTGTAACGGTTGTCATTAAGGCTAATTAAAGCAACGGTTACATAATCAATACAGATTCCCGTAACAATGTTTTAGCCAAAACAGCCCGGTACCTAAAAGAATATGTAAGGCCAGAAACCCACACCACACCCGCGCATCGCATTCCCAATGCCCGTGGCCCGAGCCTGACTGGTCGGCGTTGCGCTTGAGTTATGTGTCCACCCATACCACTCTCAAACTTTCTCAAACGAGAGTTACACCTATAACCCAATATATAAACAAGGAGGAAATGAAGACTTATTTCAATGTGGGACAAAAACTCTATTGTTATGTTACCCTCTTTTCTTTTGTATTTTCCAACAAAAACTTCCAACAATCCCCCACAGGTTCGAAGATATGAAAAAGAAAGAAAAGAAAGAATTGGTTTTGGACAAAATATAACAATTGAATAGTTGTCAATGTCTTTTGACTTGAATTAACACTTAATGACATTTGAGTTATGATCTCTTTCCTACCAAGTGACTTTTGTATTGAACTTGATAGGGAGTTAGAAACCCGTCACTCAAAGCATGCAACTAAATTTGTATGATATTCTGACTCCGCGAATAAAAGTGACGTCTTACGTTGGCCATACGACCTGGATATGGTCATAAGTGCTCTAGAGAATAGCCCATATCGCAGTTCTCATAGGAAGCAACCACATTTCAACACCTTCGTAGGTGAATCCCATCAAGTGTGAGTTACCTTCACACCACCAAAAATATGGATATGGGTTCATTAAGAGCCGTATGCTCAACCTCTTTCCGATTGTAGCAAGCACATAATAACATTTAGGGGATGGACAAAAAAAAAAAAAATTGTGCTTCCAAATTGTATCATAATGTCGTCCTTTGAACTCTGAGAGTAAGAGTTCATTACTTTACAATTCATCCAATGGGCTTCAAGCCCATCCCTTCCAATGTTTCCAAAACTAGTTTTCGTCATATGCCTTTCATTTACGGATCCGCTTTATTCATTTCAGACTTTACACAGTTTAAAGATTTACTCAACATACAACATATCTTTGACGGCTTTATGCCTCAAACGAATGTGTCTTTCACCACTACAGGCATGGTTGTTTGAAATAACAATTGCAATTAAAGGAGCTGGCTTCTCCCACAATGGAATATCTGCAAGCACATTCCTCAACCATTTTGCCTCATAACCTACCAACTCAATAGCAATACATTTGTATTATATATTAGTCATAGAATTCAGTACAAGATTGCTTGCAAGATTTCCAAGATACAGCTCCATCCCCAAGGGCGAAGGCATAACCATGATGGAGTGAACTTAACCTTGGAGGGAGGGAGGTCGACATATTTTTTAGAATGAACAATTATAATACAAATAAAAGATAAAGTTCAAAAGAAACTACAATCAGATCATCCATTTTTTCTTTTCCATTGACAATGATCGACATATAACTTTTTTTTAATAAGTGATTAATAGCTATTACCTCCGTTTCAAAATGATCTTTACACTTTCCGTTTTAGTCCGTTTTATAATATTTTTTATACTTTAATTTATTCTATTTCTAGACATGAAAATTTACTACCTTACCCTTCTTACCCCACAATATTTTACAATTTTCAATTCACTTTCTCTTACTTTGTTTATTTTTCCTTATACACACCCATGTTTTTACACATTTCGATTTCTTTATCTATATTTTCTTATATTTAACAAACTTTTCTACTTTTTGTCTTAATATTTGTGCAAATAGTATCTATAAATAAGTTTATGAAACGGATGTAGTATTATTTACTCCCTCCGTCCCGAAATACTTGAAACGCTTTCCTTATCGGGCCGTCCCGGATTACTTGAAACACTTCTAAAAATAGAAACTTTACATAATATTTTATTATTTTCTCACCTTACCTAAGGGCCCACCAACAACCTTACTATCCCAAATAAACTTTAAAAAATTCATGACCCCCAACCACATCCAACTATCTATATTAAAAAAATACCCCACTACTAACTACTCCCTCTGTCTCTTTTTGTTTTTTACGTTTGTTATTTTGCACGCGTTTTAACGACTAATTAATATGTATTGAGATTCTTCTAATTTTTTCATGTAAACGAGGAAAATTACGTTTATTTATAATGTTTTCACTCTTATCAAAATTCTGATATTGGGAAAATGAGAAAATAATAATATCTTTATGGAAAAGTGTGAGGGATTAAATGACTCAATTGATTTAATTGGTTAATATAATAATTGGGTACAAATTTTGATAGTATATTAAATCATTTATGTGATAATATAAAAGGAAATGTAAAGAACATTTTGAAACACCCAAAAAGGAAAACGTAAAGAACAAAAAGAGACGGAGGGAGTACCTTTCAATTAAATAAGAAGTCAATTATAATGAATTAAACTCCGTGCCGGTCAAACGGTTTCAAGTATTCCGGGACGGAGGGAGTAATAATAATAAGCGAATAATAAAATACTTCCTCCGTCCCAAAATTATCTTCCTGCTTTCCTAAACAAGCCCTAACTTTTGTTTTGTTCTTCAGCTCTCCCTCTCCTCTTCTCTCATGGTAGTAACTGGATCTGTTATAACTACCTTTCTCTTCTTCGATCTTACCTCCCATAACCTCCCCTCTTCCTTCATCCTAATTCACGCGTCAGAGAGCTTCACCAATGGCGGGTGATACGATAGTGAGAAAGACAAAAGCAAGCAGAAGCAAACTGGAACAACGAAGTGGCTCGATGCACAGGGTGTCGACTATATACTCCTCGACAACCACCTAATTCCCAAAATATATGTCTCCCCATTTTCTATCTCCTCAAGTTCCATCAAAGGAGGAGATCACGTCGAATTCAGCATCAAATTCAACGTTTCCGACCTCAAACATTCTCCGGAAGCCATTGATGTTGCACCATTTGGGAGCAAGTGTAGTAGCTGCAAAAGATTCATCCATTCTTCCTTGAAATGCCCAGTAAGTTTGAATTCTAGGGTTCAGTGTTTTAGTTGCGGGTTAATTGGGCATTATGCTAAGAATTGTGACCAGAAATTTCAAGGTTGGTTCCTTAACCAGACCCATAGAAGAAGTAGATCCTATAGTAGGCGT
Source organism: Spinacia oleracea (assembly GCF_020520425.1). Lineage (NCBI taxonomy): Eukaryota > Viridiplantae > Streptophyta > Magnoliopsida > Caryophyllales > Amaranthaceae > Spinacia > Spinacia oleracea. The sequence continues at coordinate 76,680,947 of NC_079490.1, forward strand.
TTCTGTAGGTGGTCCTCTCTTGTCGATGGCGGTGATGAGTCTCGCATTGTCGGGGCGGGGCTGGGTCTGGGTTTGGGTCTTTGAACATTGAATGATACCAGGAGATTAAGGTAATTGAAATATGTAGATCGAATCGAAAACCTAATTTCTATAATTGTGCCAAAAATTCGGTGAAATATTTGAACTTCAATTTTGAACGAATTTCCAACATATATGCATGGTGTTTCCTCATCATACAATCTGCTCTTCATGACCGATGTTGGTGAGGTTAGATTAGGGTTTTGTTGGTGTTGAGCTTCTTGACTTGGTTCTTGACTTGGTCCTTTCTATTGTCCTCGTGGTAATTGTATCTTCTGCATTGTTTTGTCATACTTAGCTTGCAAGCTCAGTGGCACAATAAGATTTTTTGTTTCTTTGGCAAACAAGTGTAATGAAATATGAACAACACCAAAGTGCGACCTCATATCCTGCAGGAAAGGATAAACTTCTAAGAAGGACACCCTTACAGCCATAGGAACATCAACCACCATCTAGGGACTCTGAGCCTAGATTAACTAAATACATCTCTATACATCAATTTGAGGACCCACACCAACTTCTATTATTTACTCTAATTCTTCTAGGTGTAACAGTAATACCCTGTATTCTACCCGTGATTTCAATTTTAACTTTCTTTACAGTATGTTCTATAGATGTAACTTTCTGATTCCAGTATGAATCATTTATTTCAAGCCAAATGTTACGCGCAGCCGCTAAGCTCTGAGTAAAACACGCCCTTTCTTAAACTTGCTTGCTTTGCATCTATCTCAGACCCATCTCAGAACACCAGATAAGAAGTTGCTCGGGTGTTTATCCACTCCAAGCTGCCAGTTGGCGTAAGCATGCTCTACTTTAATAAAAATGAAGTACCTATTGCAGACAAAAGTAATACTTGTATATTTTTAAACAACTTGAATAGATTTTTATTCAAAAGAAGTACCTATTGCAGACAAAAGAAGTAGTACTTGTATATTTTTATTTTACACTATATTTTTTTTTGCTTTTGCGTTTTAATTTTTTTTTATCATTTATTTGATTTTGGTAAATGTATGCATTGTGAGTTTGAAATTGTTTCTCAATTGATGCAATTTTGCTGGCTTAATACAATTATGTCATAGTGTAGTTTTTGAAAGCAGAAACAATGGGTTGCAGTGTTGACTATTTTAGAAATTAGAAGCACTAGCTAGAAGTCTAGAGCATTTAGTCTTAGATTTAGGTTTGTGATTGTTGAGCTTGTGATGTATCTGATTTACTAACAGGTGAGGAATTGGCCAGATAGATTTTAAAACTATTTCCAGAGAGTTCTGGTTTAACAACTTCATATAATATGATCCAGTTGATCCTAATTTGATAAAATTCGTTGTTTTTTTTGGTTGTGTGTGTTCTCTGGCCGAATGTTTCATCTGCCCAGCTTTCAAATATATTACCGCCTTGGGACGGTGGGACCTCCTTATCAGGTAATTGTTGATACCAACTTTATCAATCTTTCCATCCAAAATAAAGTGAGAACCTCAAATTATTTGTTTCTTTGATATAGAAATATAGTACTGCTTTCTATTTGATTATTTATTTTAGTTGGAAATGTGCTTTTTTCTTGGCTGAATTTATTGATTGCAGAAAAGTGGTTCTTAGCGATTAGGTTTTGTTGACTTGTGATAAAATTTTCACCTGGTGGGTTTTTGATTGCATATTTTTTATGCTGTTGGATTTGGAGAAAACAATGATTAACTGCTTGTATGCAAAATGTGAGTGATTATTGTGATCTTTGTGTAAAGTTTGTATATTGTTTTGAACAATGGGTTATTTATGTTAATATATTGAAGGTACTCCATGCATTACAAACTGTGTTATGGACGAACTTGAGAAACTGGGTTAGAAGTATCATGTAGTGCTGAGTTACATACTTCATGTTCGTCATCTAACTATAGATGTGGGAGAGCTTGCTAGGTTCTTTTAGAAGACAACTTTTCATATATTTTTTTAATCTTTAGAACAAATATGATTATTTCCACATGAACTATCAAATTTGATAATCCCTTTCCAGCTGTTGAAGTTGGTTTATCTTGGATACCGAATTCTCGATAATTATCTACTCCATATTTTCTATCGATTTTTCTGTTGATTTTATTTGTATTTTTTAATGATTCAAAAATATAATTTTCTGATATGGCGGCGAGTTTCCAATTCTTTAATAAAAGTGCCTTGATAATTCTACTTGAAATTTGTATGATCTTTCCAGATATGATTCAATTTTTGTCCTACTTGAATCTTTATTTTATTTGGCAATTACATTCTCTTTTCACTCTCCTAAAAGTCTTCGCATTGTCCTGTGGGTGGCGAATTATCAGTAGTTGAATAGCTTTTTACATCCAACTATTTTTCATCTCGCTTCATCTTTCTCTAAACATTACTATCTTATTGCCATATTTGTTATCATTTTGCATTGCCTGTTAGTTTATCCAGTGTTGCGGATAATTGTCATCTACACATATCACGTTTGTTAGGATTTGCAATCAACCTCCTTATTTGGAATCTTACTGAACTGGGGTGAATAATTAAGTCTAAAGCATCAAGACGTTGGCAATGCAAACCAAGAAGAGACTTTCTTCTAAAAGTTAGAGCCTTCTAGCTCTATAAGACTGAGATCTCAGAAGAAGGTATCTGAAAATGTTCCAGTTGCCGAGATCGAATAAGGCTGCAAACTCAACTACTTGAAAATCTACCCATGGTAAGAAAAACCTTATTTCTTTTTAAAGATATAATGTTACCGTGGATTGCCACAGTTATGTTTGCATGTTCTTGACCTTCTTGCTTTAACTTCCTTGCAATATTTATAATTTGTATTGAATGCACCAGAAGTGATTATTTCACACAGTATATGAAATCTGACCTGTTGATGTCTAATTAATTCATCTAATAAAGTTTTGCATTTGTCCAATTTCATGTTTTGTATTATGAAATGTATCAGTCTGGACAAATTGATTTAATTTTTTATTTTAGTTTTGTGATCAATCTGATCATATGTTAATCTCACGTACTTAAAATCTTCTTAGTGTGTTTGTATTCTATATGAAGTTGGTGTTTTCGAAAGACTAAAAGTTCATATTTTCTTTTGTGAGGTGTGATTTTAGGATGCAACGGCATCGTTCCGACTCTTACTGCATACCGTGCTCCGGTTTTTCAAATCTGCTTGTCTGCGTCATTATCTTCTTGTCGTCTTAGCTATCATGAATCTGCAGCTTCAGTAGACCTTCATACTTTAGTGTAATCATCTATGACCAAGCTCTGATGGTGCAGACCCAAGTGATGCAGACAAAGTGGTGCAGACCCAAGTGATGCAGATCCAAAGTGGTGCAGACCCACGTGATGCAGATCCAAAGTGGTGCAGACCCAAGTGATGCAGATCCAAAGTGGTGCAGACCCAAGTGATGCAGACCTTCGAGAAAATTCATGTGATGCAGACCCAAGTGATGCAGACAAAGTGGTGCGGACACAAGGTGGTGCAGATCCAAAGTGGTTTGTTAGTCTTCCTTCATTATGGACCTGAGTGAGATATTCATCTAGCTTTTTATGCAAGCAAGGCATCTTTTGTTTTCTCCTTTGTCGTCCTCTTTAGAATTAAATATTTTTATTGATTAAATATGAAGATTTTGAATTATTGAAAGTAATGTCAATTTTTTTTTCTTAAATTTTAGGTGGTAAACGGAGTTTTAGGGAGCTAATTGATGATGATATTTTTGGGTCGGAAAAGGTACATCTACTTGTCTGTGATACTAAACTATATTTATTTTTGGAGCATTTTTTAATAGAATCCAATTGGTGTTAGGGTGACTGAATTTACATATATTGCAACAATTTACATCCTTGAAATCATGGCGAATTCATGTTCAATAATGTTTTCCACTAGGCAGTCATACACTCTTTCACCTATGTAAGATAAATGACAGCTTTACTAAAATAGAGATTTCGTGGAACTTATTTGATTTACATATGTTGTTGATAAGAATGAATACCTGTTACCGGGGAAGAAGTACACTGCAATGTTATGAACCGTTGACATCATTTTCTTGAACTTCATAGGCCAAATATTGAATTTAGAAACTATCTCTAAGCTAAGGATCACAGTCAAAGAAATTGCCACCTCTAATGCTTCTATGCATGCTTCATTTGATACGTGTGCCATTATTCCAGGAATAGTACAAGAGTTTTTTCCATATATATATATCTGGAAACTCACTCGGCGATACCTTTCAATATGCTCCCATTGTTTTACTTGACTGTCAATACAAGAGTTTTTATATATATGCATTGTAACTTGATTGTCCATCTATGTCATAACATCACATGTTGATTAGTATTTGGAACTGAAGTAGTCTTTGTAAAAGATTATCCTCCTCAGACTAAAGTAGTCTTTGTAAAAGATTATAGTAAGTACTATGAGCAAAAACCTGACAGACAATGCCCTTGAACTTCCTTATGCACAACTTCGCATCGTCCAATACGTACAAAGTCTATCTCCTGAGAAATCCACCTTTCAGTAAGGATAAGAGAATAACTATAACCATAGCAACGGATGAAACAATATTTGAACTAATACCTTATTTTGGTTGTATAAAGTAAAAGAGTATTTGCTTATAGAACCATAACTAGGGGGGAAATCATGAATATACAAAATAGCAAACAAGATCTCCAAAAACGAGCCATAAACTGATGCAGAATAGATGGGAGTTCAAACACTGGGACTCATGTAATCCATCAAATACACCCTAGTAAATCTGTTCAGACTCTTGATAAAATCAAAAACCAACCAAAAAAGTTGATAACAAGGATGGCCAAGAGCCAGACTTTTCCAAAATAGTTGGGCTTGCCTCAGCTCATAATAAACAACAGTGTGTAAAAGCTGTGGGATTAAACCAATATAAAGGTATAAATATGAGTATTATAAAGATCCCTTGTATTGGAGAAAAATCTAGAAGACTCTAAATTCATAAAACTGAACCAGTTCATATCCAACATAAGCTCAAGCTTAAATTATGTGCCTTAAACTGGGCTCAAGGCCAAACTTCCAGGTCCAGGTAAGATACTTGATCCCAAACTCTGTCAATACTGAATATCATAATAATATATTTAATATACTAAAAAAAGCTCTACAGCAAATGTAGTATGTTGATTGTGTTCTAAATGAAAGGGTGAAAATATAAATAACTCAAGTGTAACTACCTCTTTATGATAAAGCAGAAATAAAAAGCAGTTCTCAAAACTGGAACAAAGTCCAGTTCCCAAAAAACATGAACAAAATTCAGTATGATTTAGTAAATGTGCTAGACAACGGTCACAACGCACACATTAATCATATAACTGCTAAACTGGGAGACCAATTACATTCGTTTTCTTTACAGGATGTAGTAAAAACAGAAATAACCTGAGTTTTTAGTTTGATAAGCAGATTATCAACAACCGAGTTAGTGTATGATGTAAGCAGGACAGATGCTCCTCTCATCAACAAAGCCTTGACAGCGTATACCATAGTGGACGTTTTTCCAGTCCCAGGCATTCCCAGAATAAGAGCGTAATCTTTAGCTGTGAGAATCTGCATATGGATTTAAGTTTACTTCATTTAACAGGAAATACCAGCACATGAAATAGGCACGTCAGAAAACAGAGGGGGGGTGGGGGGATAAGAACCCATCCAAACACAAATTTCACCTTGATAATTGCCCTGCGCTGATCAGCATTTAAATTTTTCTCAGACCAAATGTAGGATATAGCAGGATCTTGGCTAAGTATAGACCCACTGTCGAATCTAGGAGCCTAGAGAACAACATTGTTGAATCAAAACACTAAGATCAACTACATCAAATTAAGGCTGTCAAAATTAGCTTCCTCAAGAATAAGACAATTAGCTCGAGATCCACCTCGAGAATAAGACCCACCTCGAGATCCACAATTAGCTTCCTCAAACGATCACTTTGTGCACTTAGCAGAAAGAGTTGTACCATGCATGTTGAACCTTGGGGGAAAAATAGCAGGCATTGAGTGTAATTGGACTATTTAGCCATTTTATTGACACCAATTACGATAGTGGCAGCACTTCCAGAGAGTTACCTCATGGTAGCGAAGGATGTAGCAAATTCATCCTTCTCTATCCGCCAGACTTCCTGATATAAATCCTGTGACATTGAAGCTATAGTACTCCTTGGAAGCCGCAAGCGCTTCAAACATGAAATCTAAATTTTAACAGGAGAAAAATGTGCAATGAGTACATTGACATTGGGCACAATTCAAAACAATTAGATCATGCCTCACAACAAAACACCAACGTAAAACATAAAAAAGGACATTAAATCTGAAAAGTCCTTACTGAAACATGAGAGCGACTGATATCTGTGATAATACCACTTGCAACTGCAAGATTGTTGGACTCGGTGCTCAATATCTGTTTAGGAAACATGGAGAATTACAATATGTGAGAAACTCTATAGAAACATGACACATCAGAAGCAAGACATAGTACCTAACAAGTGTAAGTTATCAAGATGTGTTTTATATTTTTTTTTAAAGGTGGACGATATGCAGGCTCAGCAGAAAAAGGTAAGAGTAAACACAGGACAATGTTATCGGTGGTTCGCAACAAAAAAATTCCCTTTTCTTTTAGGACAGTCAAGTAAAACAATGGGAGCATATTGAAAGGTATATATTAACTTGATTGTCCATCTATGTCATAACATCACATGTTGATTAGTATTTGGAACTTTTATTGGATTGAGATATGAAGATATGTAGATATTTCGACAGTTGATGATGGAATGTCTAAACTTATAAGTGAGCGTATAAAGGATATCGTGGCATCGTTTTTTGAGGTAGTGCTTCTTTTCCCTTTTTTGTCTGCATGCTATCAAGATCAGACCCTTTTCACTGGGGAAAAAGGGAAAAAAGGAATCGCAGGAAATGGCCAATAGGAATTTAGTTCTTTGTTTATCTAGCTTCTTGCCATCGTTGTCTTTCGAGTCCTCGAAGAGGACAGACAAAAAATAGGAAATTGGTTATTTTCTAGATTGGTTTGTGTAATCAGTTTTGTGGATTTATTTAGCAGGGGAATTGGAGGAGAAAATGGCGACGTCAAATGAGCAGCCGCAGTTCATAGTGAGCCCAACAAGAGAGGATGTGATTGTGAATACAATCAATCATGTCACCCAGATTAATCGACACAACTGAAACTACAAAATTGTTGATTCTGAGGTTATTCTTTCGCTTTCTCTTATTATTTCCATAGCAATGCTTTCTTACCATTTTTATTTCACTTCAAAAAGTCTCATGTAATAATGTAATTAGTCTACAAAAGTAACATTTTAAAACTACGGGTTTCATTTAAATTTTGCTTTAAAGGAACATCTATTGGACCAATAAATAAATCATGTCAATATCACCAATACATGGAGCCGATCAGTAACATATGATGATTTGTTTTACAAAGTCTTGGCTAAGACTGATATTATTCGTTCTTGTGGTTGCGGTGCGGATGGCTCTTATGAACTACTTAGCGTCTTAGCCCATATAAGTTTATCAAAATGAACCAGTTAACTTTTAATAATTATATCTATATAAAACTTGAATGTCATATTTCGTGTTGATTCGCATTATGTAAAAGATGAAATGGATTATAATTGCTTGATTTTTTGCTTTACTTCTGAGCATTGTGTTCTGCTTGTATTTGTTGAAATCTGTAGATTACATTGGCTGACTTGATTGTTACGTACAGTAATGTAATGCATGATCTTGTGGAAAGATATTGAACGATATTGTGGACAAAGCTTTGCATTTTTGCCTTTCTTCCCTTTAGAACTAAGAACTTAAAGAGAAGGATCGCGTATTCCCATTGATTAAAGCAAATTTGGAATTTATAGTTATACAGAGTTAATGTTTTAGGAAAGATAAGTTTTAGTTAGTGCATATCAGGGAGGGATAAAAAGGAAACCAATAAAGCAACTAATTTTTCTGGCTGAATGTTGCCAATATAGGAGCGTGAGCCATTGCAGCAACTTATGGGGTTGTCATAGAAATGCTATACAAGAGAGTTATTCCTGAAGGAGACACTAAAGGGATATGGAATACATCTATATGTATATTTCAGTTGTCTGAAGAAGTCAAGTGGTCAATCAAATTATGTAATGATAAGAGTCATCTAATATTTGGCATCAACTTCTGGTGGAGGCGATGCTTCGTGCTAGCTAGCTCAAACTGGGATTTGCGTTTCACCTCATGATGAGTTGTTTTGTACGAAGGAGAATTGATGTATGCATCTGTTGTATTTTTGTTAATTAAGAATCATAATTATCAAAATGATATATGCATGAGTAGTGTTAAAGACCGGCAGGAACCATTTTTCTTAATTACATGCTGGAATTATATGTACTTTGATTAAGGGGTAATCCGAAACAACATTTTCAAGCTCATAGTAGCACAAAAAACAACGTTGGTGTTGTATTAAGTTGTATCCTTTATGGCAATTGCAGGCGAAAGATACGTAGGTATTGCGTAGGAACATGAGCTCATGGCGTATTTGAAAGTATGAAATTGAAAGAATATTCTGCTCTCTTTACCACTTCCTAATTTTAGGTGAATCTTGGTACTTTATATGGTTGTACGTTGAAGCTCTAAAATGATGAGTGCTGGAAAACCAAATGATTATTGGTGTTATCGCAACACGTTTGGAAGTTTTTTCAGGATGTGTCTTATCTAATTTAGCAAATTATGGTGCACCAATGTCGCATCGATCCCCATGGCATTGGATGAAGCCATTCAGAGTGGAAAAGTTTAGCCAGGGCATATCATTAGCCATTCGTTTAGATTTTGCAAGACAATTTTTTCAACAAAGTAGGTTTTTATATCTTGGGGGACAGTGCGCGCTAGCGCACGGTCCAACAACTAGTTTGCAAAACAAAATAAAGTTAACTAGTCGAAGTGTCAAAAACATTAAAGATACTCCGTGGGTCAGTAGGAAAGATATATGCATCACTTAAGTTAACACCAATAAAACAGACATAATTGTTATTTTATGTGGAAAAAATGTGTGTGTATAAACAATAAAACGGAAATTTAGGGTGCCAAACCCAAGATAAAAGTACACCTTCCAACTTCCCGTGTAATTAACAGTAGTACTGCGTACTATTTGTACAAGTATAGCAATATTCTGTTTTACGGAGTATCTTTATTTGAAGGGGGCCACACTACATAAAATAATCGGTTTTTTAAAATACATAGTATACCCCTATTTAAACTTAAAGTGCACCAAATACCCCTAGACTTAACGACCGTTAGTCCTCCGTTAGTGTTACTTTACCTATATACCCTTACTCACCCATTATTCTACATTTAACTTTTTTTTTTTTAGTTTTTTTCTCGCTCCTCCCCTCTCTGTTGTTCGACCCATCTCCCACCATTTCTTTCTTCTTCTTCTTCTTATTCTTCTTCTTCTTCTTCTTTTTTCTTAATGATTTCAACAGAAAAAAAACTTGCACAATTCTTCTGAGATTTTGCACTATCTTCCTCATATCATCATAACTCTGTTTCTCCCAAAACCCAGTGCACTATCTTCCTCATATCATCATCATCGTCGATCATCATCATCATGAACCTAGAAACTCTATTTTCTCCTTAAACCAAGAAATTTTGTGGGAGAGTAATTTTTACCATTTAAATTCAATCTGTTACATAATTTCGTTCAAATTTGGCTGGATTTCGTTCAAATTTGTTGAATTTTGAGTCGATTTTGTTAGCCAAACCCTTGATTTCGAATTTGGGGGTTTACGTTTGTGATTTGTTTAATGTAATTGGGCATGTATAATTGATGTTAAACACATATATATATACTCATTTTTCTTTCCATATAAAAGAAGCAAGCAGCGATTTCATAAGCAGAACCTTAGTGCTATGGAAGTGGTACCATGTTCGGTCTTGTTTTAGGTGACGCGAGCCAAATATTCAGTGTTGTGGAAGTTTTGTTTGGTATGTCCCTTTTCCAAGATCTTCTGTGGTAGACTCAGCAATTTTACGCGGTTGTGATTTGTTGCAGATACTGCATTTGCGAAAACAACTTCATTTCCTTGTGGCTGATGTCTGTGCTTCTTCGACATAATACGATAACTACTGGTGCCTCTTTTTAAGTTTTTGCTTGATATGTATGAACATGTTATTATCACAGGGATCAACACGGAGGGAAAATTCTGTGGGGATTTAGAGAGATCATGGAAATTGAAAAACCACATCATTTGTCATTACTGATAGTTGGCTTTTACATAAACTCAGAGTTGTAAATTCCTCTTGACACATAGTACAAAACAATTTTGGTGAATTAATAGGATCATTAGAACAAAAAATTTTGATAGGATCATTAGCAGAACCTTAGTAGATAGGTTGGCTTTTGGTACGATCATTAGAACACAAAATTTTGATGAATTTTGGTCAACTGAAAATAGTTGATAGCTTGATTTCAATGTTAGGATGATGTTTGCAGTTGGCATGGCAACACCCAATCTGATAATCTCTGGTTTTGTCGTTTTATTATGGCCATCTGATCTTGGTGCTTATAATGTACTTCATGCGTATTTAGATTTTGGTGTAAACACAAAATTAATGATAGCATACGCAGCTAGAATTAAATTCTGAAATTTAAAAGCATTTTGGGTATTTGGTGCAAATAAGTTTAATAATAGGTGTATATTGTGCAATAAGTTTATAATTAAGTGTACTTGGTGAATTATAAATATGACTTAACGGAGGACTAACGGAAAGTCATAATAGGGGTATTTGGTGAACAATACGAGAAAAACAGGGGTATACTATGTATTTTGAAACACGCAGGGGTATTTGATGAATTTCGTGAAACCCCAGGGGCATTTCATGAAAAAACCGTAAAATAATTTATTTTTACACTCATCTTTTATTTTATTGGTCCAGCTGTCACCTATAGAGGCATAATATACCTTGGGCTCGCTACTGTCACGTGGAATCATGTTAGATTCATGTCGATTTATATTTTTTAAATATCAAATTTTTATAATGTTCGATCACTTATACATAATTTGAAATATTACGAGTCAATGTAGTGCGTTGGAGGAGTTAAGGTAAATCATTTTTGCAATATTTAAGGAACGGATGAAGTACTTTATTTTCTAAAGTAACCCTAGGGTCATTTTAGAAACTACAATATTTTTGTTTCCACCATATACAATGTTTAAAACGAGGTCACCAGGTAAAATTTCTCTTTTTACAAAGTATGGCCTTGTTCTCATCACCTAGTATTTATTGAACTTAAATATTTGGCATAAGCTAAATACTCGGTAATTTTTTCTTGCATTAACTTATTTCTTACCAATTGAAACATAATTTAGATGATTCAGTGTTGTATTTGTCAATCAAAGTTACTAAATTTTACTAAATAGTAAATACAATTACATAGACGAAGGTGTAAAATATCATTTGTATCAAGATGCAAAACAAAAATAGTCATTTACAATGCGGAGTAGTTATTTTTTGACACAAGTCATTTACAGTGTTATATAATGAAAATAAGTAATGAAAGAATGAGACTAGCTACATATGCATGTGGAGTAGAATTTGTGATTCAATTAACACCATCTCTTCTAGACAGCACATGTAGTTGCTGAACTGTGGGCGGCGGTTGTGTACTTGTGTGCATATTGTGTGCCGTAGCATGATGGTGGGCTACTGCGTGGTCATGGTGATGACGGTGGTGGTTGTGGCCATGCCACCCCATTGGGCGAGACTCGACAACGATAGTGGAGTCCGGAATACCATAATATCGGTAACAAAACAACCGTACCATGGCAAAGGCAAACGCCAATGCGAACATAACACTGGCTATAATGACGAAGGCCGTTAGACCAGGTTCCATATCTTTGTTTATTTTGCCGTACCGGGAACTTTGGCTATGCAAAAATATTCCACGTACAATAAGTATCTCTTCTTTAGTTTAATTTAAGGAAAATTTGTCAGAAAAGACCTTTTAAGACACAAAAATTGTGAGAAAGGACCTTTTAAAAAAAAGTTGTGAAATGAGGCCCAATTTAAGTTTTTTGTTGTGAATAAGGACCAAATGTGATTTTCCGGTGGTCAACGACTGCTTTCCGGCGTTGACCTGCACTTGTGTCATTTATTAACCAAAAAATATTATTTTTTAAAGTTCCCTCCAATATTTTATGCCACCCCTTTTACTACCCAATCTAACATTTTCAGGTTTAAAAAAAAAAAATCCGACTCTCTCTCCTCAAGCCTCTGCCATTTTCTTCCCCCTTAAGACCACGAATTTCTTCTCTTCAGTTGAAATTAACCAAATTCGCGCAACCCATTTGTTTGTCAAGCATTTTCGTACAAGGTAGCACTAAAAGCCCCAAAAATTTTGCTCAAATTTCTCCAACTTTTTGAATCTTTAAATTAGAAAAATTAAGCTCAAGAACCCTAATTTGAAGATTCCAAAAATTGGAGAAATTTGAGCGAAAAAATTGGGGCTTTTAATGTAACCTCGTACGAAAATTCCCAACAAGAAAATGGGTTGCGCAAATTTGATTGATTTCAACTGAAGAGAATAAATTTGTGGTCTTAAGGAGGAAGAAAATGGTAGAGGCTAGAGGAGAGAGAGCCATATTTTTTTTTAAAAATAAAACCTGGAAAAGTTAGTTGGGGTAGTAAAGGGGTGGGGGGATATATTGGAGGGAACTTTAAAAATAATAATTTTCTGTTAAAAAATGACACACGTGCATGTCACGTGCCAGTCAACGCCGGAAAGCAGTCGTTGACCAACGGAAAATCACATTTGGTCCTTATTCACAACAAAAAAATTGAATTGGGCCTCATTTCACAACTTTTTTTTAAAAGGTCATTTCTCACAATTTTTGTGTTTTAAAAGGTCCTTTCTGACAAATTTTCCTTAATTTAACTCTAAATTAATAATATGAATATGATAATTTGCAAGCATATATTGTTATATATAGAGAGGGAAAAATATGAAGACCGCGGAAAGTTATTGTTGTTTATACTTTTCAAAGGTTATAGGATTACTTTACGGATTTTTCATGAAATACCCCCGAATTTTGGCGTAATTCACCAAATGCCCCTCGACTTTCAGAAATTCATAAAATACCCCTATTTCAAAACTTAATCCACCAAATATCTTTAATGACGTCATCAAACCTATAATTAACTCATTATCGTCTCATTAACCCAACTAATCTCTAATTAACACCCATAATCAACCCACCCATTAACAAACCTAATTAACTTACCCATTAACCCACTAACCTACCCATTAACACACTAACCCACCCAGAAATCAAGATATCATATCCAACAATAACACCACCATATCTCCTCTTTCACCTGTGTGTGACGCCAGCTGCTCCGCCACCAAACTGCAATAACAACACCATATCTCCTCCTACCTCCTTCCCTAATTAATTAACCCCTTCCCTTCCTACAAACCTTTCCCCTTCATCTCTAATCCACAATTCCAAATTCCGAGTTTCCAACATAGATTTTAAGAAATGGGCTCGACCCGTCGGAGTTGGTTATAAAGGTCAGTGGGGGGAATGGGCTCGGTGGTGGACTGGCGGTAACAATGGCAGTTGTGGTGGTGGAGATTCGGGTAGGTGGGGAGAGCCAATTGGATTGAACATAATTATCATATTTTCTCCTGAATTCCAGGTAGAAAAAACAAACAACATAGCAATTACAACAAAGGGATCTCGACACACAAGTGTAGATTTTTCGCAATTACATCCTCAATATATGATTTCTTACCAAAATCTCTTATCTTCAGGCATAAACTACTCGTATTTTTTATTGATCTTCCCAAATTCATCTCTAATCCACAATTCCAAGATCCGAGTCCCGACATAGGAAATTCCGAGTTTCCGACCAAATTTCAATTTCTAATTCGCACAAAAAAATTGATTGATTTTTGCCCAAAAAATTGATTGATTGTTACCGGAAAAATTGATTAGAGACGCCGGAAAATCTGAGAACTACCGGAAATCAGACAGTTATTTGTGTTTATAATTAATGGTGGTGATCGAGCCGAAGGTGTATGGGGAGACTTTTACGGCGGCGGCGGAGGAGAGGAAGAGGAAGGCAATAAGGAGAGAGAAAATGGGGGTGGTTGCCGGTGAAATCAATGGGAAAGGAAGAAGGAAAGGGGTGAGAGAAAAGAAAAAAGTAATTAAGGGGAAAATGGGTTATTGGGTGGGTTAAGTGGATTAATTGTTAGGTTATGATACATATGACAATACATAAATCATGCGGAAAAACCATAAAGCCAGGAAAGCATATTATTTACACATAATCATTTAGCATAGTATAGATGCATACACTTTGTAGCGTGCCTTCCTTAGCTGCGCCCGAACCGAACAAGAACAAGTCTTTAGGACTCCAAGTGTCGTCCCTCCGTAGATAGTCCACAGTACGTCCAGATCCGCCTCAAGATTGACCAACTAGAATCGCCCTTAAGGTGCTCAGGAATTTCGGCTATTATTGTGCAAGAGAGTGGCTGAATTTTTCATTCAAAACTTACCCTTTTGAATACTTCAATCGTATCTATAATTTATGACCCTAGGCCCTTATTTATAGAGGTTTGGAAAGGGAATTGGAATCCTAGTAGGATACGATTTAATTAAACTTAGAATCCTACAAGGACTCTAATTAATTAAATAATCCTAATAGGAATAGGAATTTAATCACACACCAAATCCTAATAGATTTAGGAATTGTCCATGGACACAAACACACACGCACGGAGCCACGAGGGCGCCCGCACGCGTGCGCTCGGCCCACGCAGCCCACGCTGGGCAGCATTGCCTTGGCGCGCTGGGCCTGCCTTGCGGTGGGCCTGGCGCTGCCTTGGGCTGGGCGTGCGCGCGTCCTTGCTTGCTGGGCGATGGCCTGACTTCGTGCTGGGCCTTCGTCCGGCAGGCCTCGTCCGATGCTTATTCGTACGATACGCTTCCGATTAAATTCCCGGTTCCGGAATTCATTTCCGATACGAACAATATTTAATATTTCCGATTCCGGAATTAATTTCCGTTTCGAACAAATATTTAATATTTCCGTTTCCGAAACTATTTTCCGATTCCGATAATATTTCCGATTCTGACAATATTTCCGTTTCCGGCAATATTTCCGATTCCGGCAATATTTCCATTTCCGATAATATTTTCCGATACGTACCATGTTTTCGTTTCCGGCAACATCTACGACTTGGATAATATTTATATTTCCGATACGATCCATATTTCCGTTTCCGGCAATATCATCGTTTCCGGAGTATTCATTTCTTGCTTGTGACGATCTCAGCTCCCACTGAAACCAAGATCCGTCGATTCCGAATATCCATAGATAGAGTATTTAATGCCATTAAATACTTGATCCGTTTACGTACTATTTGTGTGACCCTACGGGTTCAGTCAAGAGTAAGCTGTGGATTAATATCATTAATTCCACTTGAACTGAAGCGGCCTCTAGCTAGGCATTCAGCTCACTTGATCTCACTGAATTATTAACTTGTTTATTAATACTGAACCGCATTTATTAGACTTGACATTGAATGCATACTTGGACCAAGGGCATTATTTCCTTTAGTCTCCCACTTGTCCTTAGGGACAAGTGTGCATTTCCTAATTCCTTTGTCGCTCGATGCTTGCTCTTGAACATAAGGTAAGAGTTGTCATCCTTATTATGTCCAGAGGTGTTTCTCGGTTTCAGAGTTCAACTGATCAAATAAGCAGATAATCATAACCTATGATTCATCTGAGCACGGCCATGCATTTCACAGTTTCTAGCTCTCCGAGTGGCCTTGTACAACTTTTAAGCATCTCATCCCGATTTATGGGAGGACAATCCCAATCTTGCGATCTTGAGATTAGACTTCGTTTGATAGGTGATTACCTGAGCGTTGCCTTTATAGCCTCCTTTTACGGTGCGACGGTTGGTCAACGTCAAAGTAACCAGTTCTCAAACAAGTAATCTCAAATCACTCAGGTATTGAGGATTTAGTGTCTAATAATTTTAATGAAATTTACTTATGACAGATTTTCATCTCTTACAGTAAAGTTTCATAGGTCTGTCCAATACTAGTCTTCCCAAAGTAAGTATCTATGCAAATGATTATGACATTGCCATGTCCACATAGTTCAAGAAACAAAACTACTAGTCATCTTGCATTCTAGTCGTCTAACGCTTTCTATGCGTCCAATTTTATAGAAAACTCCGACCAGGGACCTTTTTCAACTTTTGACATTCAAGTTCACTTGATAGACATTTCTTAGTCACAGGACTGGTCCTGACAGTCTATCTTGAATATATCGTCAAATTGAAGGGACTCATCATTTAATAAACCACAAATTAAATGGAAAAATGAATTCTATTCATTTATTGTGAATGATTAACCAATAATGTTTTACAAATATTTAAACTCAAAAACTTTAAAACATTAAATAGGGACATCAAAGCCATTCTCCAATATGCTTGATTCCCATGGCTGCAGTGTGCGAGTTGTGCTTCGCCTGCGGCAGAGGTTTAGTCAATGGATCTGATATGTTGCCATCAGTTCCAATCTTGCTTATCTCGACTTCTTTTCTTTCAACGAACTCTCGTAGAAGGTGAAATCTATGAAGTACATGCTTGACTCTTTGGTGGTGTCTAGGCTCCTTTGCCTGTGCAATAGCTCCGTTGTTATCACAATACAGGGCTATTGGTCCTTTAATGGAGGGGACTACACCTAGTTCACCTATGAACTTCCTTAGCCATATAGCTTCCTTTGCTGCTTCATGTGCAGCAATGTACTCCGCTTCAGTTGTAGAATCCGCAATGGTGCTTTGCTTAGCACTTTTCCAGCTTACTGCACCTCCGTTGAGGCAGAAGACAAACCCAGACTGTGATCTGAAATCATCTTTGTCGGTTTGGAAACTTGCGTCCGTATAGCCTTTAACAATTAATTCATCATCTCCACCATAGACCAGGAAGTCATCTTTGTGCCTTTTCAGGTACTTCAGAATATTCTTGGCAGCAGTCCAATGTGCCTCTCCTGGGTCTGACTGGTATCTGCTCGTAGCGCTGAGTGCGTACGCAACATCCGGGCGTGTACATATCATAGCATACATTATTGAACCAATCAATGATGCTTATGGAATCCCATTCATTCGTCTACGCTCATCAAGTGTTTTTGGGCACTGAGTCTTGCTTAGAGTTATTCCATGAGACATGGGTAGGTAGCCTCGCTTGGAGTCTGCCATCTTGAACCTATCAAGCACCTTATTGATATAAGTGCTTTGACTAAGTCCAATCATCTTTTTAGATCTATCTCTGTAAATCTTGATGCCCAATATGTACTGTGCTTCTCCTAGATCCTTCATCGAAAAACATATCCCAAGCCAAATCTTGACAGAGTTCAACATAGGAATGTCATTTCCGATAAGTAATATGTCGTCGACATATAATACTAGGAAAGCAATTTTGCTCCCACTGACCTTCTTGTATACACAAGATTCGTCTGCGTTCTTGATAAAACCAAACTCACTGACTGCTTCATCAAAACGTATATTCCAGCTCCTGGATGCCTGCTTCAATCCGTAGATTGATTTCTTTAGCTTGCATACCTTTTTAGCATTCTTTGGATCCTCAAAACCTTCAGGCTGTGTCATGAACAAAGTTTCTGTTAAAACGCCGTTTAAGAAAGCGGTTTTGACATCCATCTGCCATATTTCATAATCGTAATATGCAGCGATTGCTAACATTATCCGAATAGACTTTAGCATTGCAACTGGTGAAAAGGTTTCATCGTAATCCACACCGTGGACTTGCCTGTAACCTTTTGCAACCAATCTAGCTTTAAAAACTTCAAGTTTCCCATCCTTGTCCTTTTTCAGTTTGAAAACCCATTTGCTTCCAATGGCTTGGTAGCCATCTGGCAAATCGACCAAATCCCATACTTGGTTTTCAGACATGGACTCTAATTCAGATTGCATGGCTTCTTGCCATTGCTTGGAGCTAGGGCTCGTCATAGCTTGTTTGTAAGTTGCAGGTTCATCACTTTCAAGTAATAGAACGTCATAGCTCTCGTTCGTCAAAATACCTAAGTACCTTTCCGGTTGAGATCTATATCTTTGCGATCTACGCGGGGTAACATTTCTAGATTGACCATGATTCTCACCAGATTCTTCTAAAGATCTCTGAGTTTCATCCTGAATGTCATCTTGAGCATTCTCTAGAGTTTGTTGTTCGACTCGAATTTCTTCGAGGTCTACTTTTCTCCCACTTGTCATTTTGGAAATGTGATCTTTCTCCAAAAAGACACCATCTCGAGCAATACACACCTTGTTCTCAGATGTATTGTAGAAGTAATACCCCTTTGTTTCCTTTGGATAGCCCACAAGGATACATTTGTCAGATTTCGGATGAAGTTTGTCTGAAATTAATCGTTTGACGTATACTTCACATCCCCAAATCTTAAGAAAAGACACATATGGAGGCTTTCCAAACCATAACTCATATGGAGTCTTTTCGACAGCTTTAGACGGAGCTCTATTTATAGTGAGAGCAGCTGTATTTATTGCATGTCCCCAATATTCTATTGGAAGTTCGGCCTGACCCATCATTGACCTGACCATGTCTAGCAAGGTTCTGTTCCTCCGTTCCGACACACCATTCCATTGTGGTGTTCCAGGAGGAGTCAATTCTGACAGAATTCCACATTCTTTCAGATGGTCATCAAATTCATAGCTCAGATATTCACCGCCTCTATCAGACCGTAGTGCCTTAATCTTCTTGCCTAATTGATTCTCTACTTCACTCTGAAATTCCTTGAATTTGTCAAAGGATTCAGACTTATGCTTCATTAGGTAGACATAACCATATCTACTGAAGTCATCAGTGAAAGTGATAAAGTAGCTGAAACCACCTCTAGCATTTGTACTCATTGGTCCACATACATCTGTATGGATTAAACCCAATAGTTCAGTTGCTCTTTCTCCAACTTTAGAGAAAGGTTGCTTTGTCATTTTGACAAGTAAACATGATTCGCATTTACCATAATCCTCTAAGTCAAATGGTTCTAGAATTCCTTCCTTTTGAAGTCTTTCTAAGCGTTTCAAGTTTATATGGCCTAATCGATAATGCCACAGATAGGTGAGATCTGAATCATCCTATTTGGCCTTTTTGGTATTTATGTTATAAACTTGTTTGTCGTGATCTAATAAATAAAGTCCATTGACTAATCTAGCAGATCCATAAAACATCTCTTTAAAATAAAACGAACAACTATTGTCTTTTATTAAAAAGGAAAATCCCTTAGCATCTAAGCAAGAAACTGAAATGATGTTTTTAGTAAGACTTGGAACATGGAAACATTCTTCCAGTTCCAAAACTAGCCCGGAGGGCAACGACAAATAATAAGTTCCTACAGCTAATGCAGCAATCCGTGCTCCATTTCCCACTCGTAGGTCGACTTCTCCCTTGCTTAACTTTCTACTTCTTCTTAGTCCCTGTGGATTGGAACATAAGTGTGAGCCACAACCTGTATCTAATACACAAGGAGTTGAATTAGCAAGTATACAGTCTATAACGAAAATACCTGAAGATGGAACGACTGTTCCGTTCTTCTGATCTTCCTTTATCTTCAAGCAATCTCTCTTCCAATGCCCCTTCTTCTTGCAGTAGAAGCATTCGGATTCAGAAGTGGGTTGACTGACCTTCCTCTTTTCAGACTTGGCGCCAGTTTTCTTAGTTGGGCTGGCCTTGTTTCCACCTTTCTTAGCATTCCTCTTCTTTCCAGATTTCTTGAACTTGCCCCCACGCACCATAAGCACATCTTGCTTATCACTTTTGAGCGTCTTTTCAGCGGTTTTCAGCATACCGTGAAGCTCAGTGAGCGTTTTGTCCAGACTATTCATACTGTAGTTCAGTTTAAACTGATCATACCCGTTATGAAGAGAATGGAGGATGGTGTCTACAGCCATTTCCTGAGAGAATTGCTGATCCAGCCGACTCATATTCTCAATGAGTCCAATCATTTTGAGAACATGTGGAGTTACGGGCTCGCCTTTCTTAAGCTTGGTCTCAAGAATTTGCCAGATCTTGGAACATGTTCTTCAACTCACTGATGATTGTGAAAGCATCTGAGTTGATGAACGTTTTCTGCAGATCTGCACTCATGGTGGCGAGCATTAGACATTTCACATCCTTGTTGGCATCAATCCAACGATTGAGGGCTGCCTGAGTGACCTCGTCGCCTGCGGCTTCGGGCATCGCCTCTTCCAGGACATACTCCTTTTCTTCCTGCATAAGAACTATTTGCAAGTTCCTTTGCCAATCAAGGAAGTTTTTCCCGCTCAACTTCTCCTTTTCGAGAATTGATCGAATGTTGAATGAATTGTTGTTTGCCATAGTGAAAACTACAATTGAAAAGAATAAACAAATAAATAACCATTCATAGTTTCTCTTAATAAACTTAAATTCTAGCATACATGCATAATTCAATGTTCATTAAGCATTTTATTCAGGTTATGTGTTCCGGCTGGTGTGAATAAAATGATTCCAAGATCCTAAAATCATTGAAGAATTAAGCACAGTTTGTCGACTTAATTCTAAAACATTTTAGGTAAGCAAAATGCCTTTTGCTAATAGTCTAGAAACTATTCTTGGTTGATAAGTACGTCTAAGAACTTATTAGGTAAACCTATCGATTTTGCCACGACATAAAAGGACTCCTTACTTATATCGTTGAGTTTCACCAAAACTAACATGTACTCACAATTATTTGTGTACCTTGCCCCTTTAGGACCAATAAGTAACACCTCGCTGAGCGAAAACTATTACTAGATTGATGTAAAGGATATCCAAGCAAGTGTATATTTTGGCATGGCACCTTTTAACTCAATTTTTAAGTATGGAACTTAAGGCTCTTACTATGTTGGTTAGATTTTAAGTGAACTAAAATCCTTAATCATGCAACATAATCAAGCTTTGATCTCATGCATATTTAAGACATATTTAAAAGCAATAAATAACTTAAAACATGCATAAGATAAATGTGATCTAGTATAGCCCGACTTCATCTTGAAGCTTCAACTTCAAAGTCCGTCTTGAAAATCTCCGTGGGAGGCACCATTTTCTTCAAATAGGATAAGCTATAATTAAAACTAATTACAACTATTTGATGGTACGCAGACCATATTTGAATTGAAAAACAACTTTGGTACTTTAGACCAATTACATTCAAATTAATGGTACGCAGACCATATTTTCTATCCTATTTGGGCCATACTAGTCACTTCATAACCTGCAAAACAGTACATATACAATATATACCATTCACCCATTCATTATCATGAATGGCCCACATAGCTGGTTAGTAAAACACATTATGCATCACATAAACATTTGCAGCAATTAATCAAGGGCACCAATAATCTACAAATTATTCAGTCCTTATTAATTCTAATCAAGTTGTTTTAACCTTGAGGATTTGTAGACCTAATCAAGAGTTTATGACTAAAAGGGCTCCCACTTAAACCAATAAATTCATATGCTTTACTAATTTTAAACATACAAATTTAATTAAAATTTAAATCTCATATAAATTTATAATTGAATCCACAAATTTAATTTATTTTCAGTCGTATTTAAATTAATTCATGATTTTAATTTTAGTAAAATAATTAGAATAAATAAAATCTATTATAATTACAATATTCAAAATTAAAATCCAAGAAAATAATTTAAATCATTAATTTTAAAATTAATTAAAATTACGTAAACTGAAAATTTCAAATTAAAATTTTTAAAACGATCTAATCGTAACGCAACAACCCCACACAACGCACAGCCATGAGCCACACGCACACAGCCATCGTTGGCCATGTGCGCGCAGCCCATGCGCTGCGTCGCATCGCTGCTGCTCACCATCGCAAGGCGCGCGCCAGCACTCGTCGCAACAATCACGCTGCTCACCATCGCTGGGCGCAGCGCTCGTCGCACCCGCATGCTGCTCACCATCGCTGGGCGCAGCGCTCGTCGCACGCGTTCGCTGCTCACCATCGCTGGACGCAGCGCTCGTCGCACGTTTGCGCGAGGCAGTGCGCGTTGTGGCGCAGCTCGCTTGCTGCCCACACGCGACTGCTCATGCCTTGCTTTCGCCCTTGCCCATGCGCCCATCGCACACAGCCCACGACACAAGGCAGGGTTGCTGCCTTGTGCTCGTGCACCATGCCCTTGCTCGCTGCACTCGTACCGCATGGGCGACGAGCTCCCTTGCTCGTCGTCGCATGCCCGCACTATACAACACCCCTTAAGGGTAACACGTAGCGTCCATTGCTTTGTGCGTGCAAGTTATATGAGCGAATCGCATAAAAATAAAAAATTTATTTTCAAAATTAATGACAAATTAATAATTATATTAATTTCATAATTTTAGGGCGAAAAATCGAAAACTTATTAATTTATTGATTTCCGATTAACATGGATTCAAGTCTAGGTCAGAAAAATTTAAAATTTAACATAAATTTACAATTTTTATGGTGGTTTTTAATCATAGGTATCTAATTAAATTATAACTAATTATGAAAATCAAATTAATTCTAAATTATTCCAATTTTCAACAAATTAATCATAATTACAAATTAGATTGCATAATTAACAAGGCTAGGCATTCAAACTTGTTAAACATATACAGTAGGTCAATCAAAAATTCAAGATTTAACAACAAGAATCGCAAATATTTAATTTAACATCTTAAATTTACGAAATTTTGCGTTCGGAAAACTAAAACCTCCGAAAAGTAATAGTTAGACTTCGAATTTGAGAATTCTGGCTTCGGCCTAAAAATAATATTTTTGTCAAAATGTTAGAATGCCTTTTACATGCGGAATTAACACAAAAATCACTCGATTTGGATGAGTAACGAAGAAACTGCCGAAAAACCGCGTACGTATAATTAAATAAACGCAATTTGCAATTAATTAACAATTACGAAAATTAATCACCCCTTTTAATTCTTGCAAATTTGTAATATTTAACCATGTTTATGCAATTTAGATTATGAAAATAATAAGAGGCTCGTGATACCACTGTTAGGTTATGATACATATGACAATTCATAAATCATGCGGAAAAACCATAAAGTCAGGAAAGCATATTATTTACACATAATCATTTAGCATAGAATGGATGCATACATGTTGTAGCGTGCCTTCCCTAGCTGCGCCCGAACCGAACATGAACAAGTCTTTAGGACTCCAAATGTCGTCCCTCCGTAGATAGTCCACAGTACGTCCGGATCCGCCTCAAGTTAGACCAACTAGAATCGCCCTTAAGGTGCTTAGGAATTTCGGCTAGTGTTTGCAAGTGTATGGCTGATTTTTATTTCAAAAACTTACCCTTTGAATACTTCAATCGTACCCATAAATTGTGACCCTAGGCACCTATTTATAGGAGTATGGAAAAGGAATTGTAATCCTACTAGGATGTGGATTTGCTAGTTAGAACTTTATTAGGACTCTAAATAACAAAACAAATCTAATAGGATTAGGATTTTAATCTTTGCACAAATCCTAATAGGATTAGGATTTCCCGCACAAGCATTGCACAAGCCGTGCACCCGCGCAAGCCTTGCGGCCCACGACATGCGCACAACCCACGCTGATGTGCTCTCGTGCGCGCGCGCCCTTGGCTGGGCTTGGCCTTGCGCTAGGCCTGGTCGAGGCGTGCGTTGGTGCGTGCGGCTCGCTGGGCGATGGCCTGGCTTCGTGCTGGGCCTTCGTCTAGCGGGCCTCGTCCGATGCTAATTCGTACGATACGCTTCCGATTAAATTCCCGATTCCGGAATTAATTTCCGATACGAACAATATTTAATATTTCCGATTCCGGAATTAATTTCCGTTTCGAACAAATATTTAATATTTCCGTTTCCGGAATTATTTTCCGATTCCGATAATATTTCCGATTCTGACCATATTTCCGTTTCCGGCAATATTTCCGATTTCGGCAATATTTTCATTTCCGATAATATTTTCCGATACGTACCATGTTTCCGTTTCCGGCAACATCTACGACTTGGATAATATTTATATTTCCGATACGATCCATATTTCCGTTTCCGGCAATATCATCGTTTCCGGAGTATTCATTTCTTGCTTGTGACGATCTCAGCTCCCACTGCAATTAAGATCCATCGATTCCGAATATCCATAGATAGAGTATTTAATGCCATTAAATACTTGATCCGTTTATGTACTATTTGTGTGACCCTACGAGTTCAGTCAAGAGTAAGCTGTGGATTAATATCATTAATTCCACTTGATTTGAAGCGGCCTCTAGCTAGGCATTCAGCTCACTTGATCTCACTGAATTATTAACTTGTTAATTAATACTGAACCACATTTATTAGACTTAACATAGAATGCATACTTGGACCAAGGGCATTATTTCCTTCACGAAATTCCTAAGCTACCTTAAGGGCGATTCTAGTTGGTCAAGCTTAAGGCGGATCCGGACGTGCTGCGGACTATCTACGGAGAGACGACACTTGGAGTCCTAAAGACTTGATCTTGTTCGGTTCGGGCGCAGCTAGGGAGGGCATGCAACAAAGTGTATGCATCTAAACTATGCTAAATGATTATGTGTAAATAATATGCTTTCCTGGCTTTATGGTTTTTCCGCATGATTTATGTTTTGTCATATGAATCATAACCTAACAATATGGCATTACAAGCGTCCCATCCCTTTAAACCATCAAGAGTTCCATGGGTGCGACGATATTCAAGCTCCGCATGTACTCTATTATAATACATCCAAAATGGTTCATGAACAAATTGAGAAATTGAGAACACTCTTGACATGTTTTTACTTTATTTGAAAACTAAAAGAAAAATGAAAAATGAACCAGACTAGTGAACTAGAGAGAAAAATAAAACAATGATGCCTTTCCCCGGCAACGGCGCCATTTTGACATAAGTATTTTCGATCGTTGACGAATACACCTTTATCAAACAAAATTATAAACTCCTAACTAACCGGCTATATGAGCTATAGCGGCAAGCATATGGATCGTCCCAAGAGAATGAATAGGGATTTAATGTGTTCAAAAGCTAGTTCGAATGGAAAATGAGTTTGTGTAAGAATATAATGAAAGCAAGAAAAGTATGAAATATGGACAAGTAAAGAAATTCTAGAAATTTCGGGAATCTGCAATGGAAGTTTAATTAGGGGAAGGACAAAGGTCAACACACAATGATTATGCAATGACTTGACAAATAGGGGGAAAACATCGAATGACGCGCTCGCCACCTCTCGGATAGAACGCGCTTAGCTCTCTATTCTAGGAAAAGCTCTCGCATAATCCTAAAACTAAACAACTAGCAATTGAAACCAACTTTTCACATGCAACATAGAGATTCACAATCTCTTGCCAAATCAAAATGAAGCACTCCAATCAATCCTAATTGAACTAGCATTTACAACTACTAATTCATTAGTCATGGAATTCCTAGCATCAAATCAAATTTAATTACAGCATCAATATGGATTTCCCCTACAATTTCCCCAAATTCATTCCCAAGGCTTCAACCCAAATCTCTAGACTATGACTACTCAATAATCATGATTAATATCAAGATTAAACTAAAACTAATCATAATCATGAAACTAATTGAATTAAAGAACAAATTGAATCAACAAAAATCAGAAAATTCAAATATCAAAATTGGGGGAAAAATCAAGAACATTCAAAATATGAAACTAAATCTAAGATTCAACAATGAAATCAAAGCTTAAACGAAATTAATGAAGCATTTAAAGAATGAAAGAACAAATTAAAGAGAAAAGTAAGAATTATACCTTAAATTGTTGAAATTGCATCAAAATTGAAGAACAAAATTGAAGAACAAAACTCAAATGAAAGAGAAAAGAAATCTGAAATTTTATGTTTGAATCCACTAAGAATTTAAGAATTTGAAGCTAAGAATCCTAATCCTAACCTCTAATCTAAGCCCTAATCTAATTATCTCTCTAGAATTCTAATTATAAAAATCTAAAAATGAAACTAACTAATTACGTCCTCGAAACAATGCTGCAAATTCTCTTTTATAATAGCAAACCCGCGTAGCTGTGCGATCGAATAGAGGGTATGTGTGGTCGCACAAGGTTCAGTTCGGTCGCACACATATACTTGTTCGGTCGCACAAGAAAAACAGCAGCTAGTGATCTCAAATGGCTGACTTGTGCGCCCGTGTTTTGTACCACGATCGCACAACAGAGCCTGTTCGACTGCACAACCTGCGTGTGCGACCGAACAGCGTTGCATCTGCTTGCTTTGCTGCTGTTCTGTTCGTGTTGTAGCTGCGCTGTGATGTTGTTGTTCTTCTCGTGCATAACTGCTATTCTGCTTACTTATTGGTGCTGTTCTTGTGATGCTCGAGTGCTGCTGTTCTTGCCTTGCTAACCCCCTTTGTTTCTGCTGTCAAGACACTTCAAAGCTCGTGAAAATGAGTCCACGAGGCTGCTGTAGTTGAGATGATGCGGGGCTGTTTGCGTGCTGCTATTCTGCTTGCTCATTGCTGCTGTTGCTCGTGTACTTTGTGGGCAACAACTAAGTGGGTTGCTTCGTCGCTGCAAAGAGAAATCGTAGAGCTTATTATTAAAAATCGAAACAATCAAAATATTAATTCGTTTAGCATTTTTACAAATCGCAAAACATATAACTCGTCGACAAGCATAATGACACATTATTAACACGTTAATACTCAAAACGACCCTTACGCAATAAGAATGTGCACAAAAGGCACGTTTAGAGAAAAAACGTCTAAAATATACGCAAGACGAGAAAATGTTACGATAAATGCAAAAATGCAATAAACGAACTAAAAACGATAAAGCTAAGAAAAAATAATAATAAAATGCTAATAAAATGAACTAAATCCTAAGCTAAGAGCGACATAAATGTCGCTCATCACCCATCGAGGTACCCATGCAAACTCACTTGGGAGATTAGTCCATTCGCCAAAAGCGGTGGGAACTCCTCGTAGTAGAACCAAAAAAACCAATCAAATAGTATATTTACTAATCAAATAATTATACTTTATAATCATACAATTATACTTTATATGTAAATATTTTCACTTTGACATTGTATAGTTAAAAAATAATTATTACTAAAGGCGTTTCTATGGTTAAGATAAGATTTGAACTTGCGACCTCTAGTTTCAACAATAGAGCGTTATCCAATTGAGCTATAACATTTTACATGTAACCTTTACAAAATTAATATTAATATGATATATCATAATTACCTTGTGAAAAATAAACTACATAATTTCACACATAATAACCCGGGGCATCGCCCAAGTCCAAATACTGGTTAAAGTATTAAATGTGTACGGAATATTACCCTTTTAAAATAATATATATATAAAAAAAACACAAAACTACAAAGTACATGACTACGTATGTATTATGTCAGCTAATCTCAATAGCCATGTGAGCATTAATTGAATACAAAGGTATGATCCATACTCGTGAACACCAAAATTGAAGAACAAAACTCAAATGAAAGAGAAAAGAAATCTGAAATTTTATGTTTGAATCCACTAAGAATTTAAGAATTTGAAGCTAAGAATCCTAATCCTAACCTCTAATCTAAGCCCTAATCTAATTATCTCTCTAGAATTCTAATTATAAAAATCTAAAAATGAAACTAACTAATTACGTCCTCGAAACAATGCTGCAAATTCTCTTTTATAATAGCAAACCCGCGTAGCTGTGCGATCGAATAGAGGGTATGTGTGGTCGCACAAGGTTCAGTTCGGTCGCACACATATACTTGTTCGGTCGCACAAGAAAAACCAAAAAAACCAAAAAAACCAAAAAAACCAAAAAACCAAGCGGTGGGAACTCCTCGTAGTAGAACCAAAAAAACCAATCAAATAGTATATTTACTAATCAAATAATTATACTTTATAATCATACAATTATACTTTATATGTAAATATTTTCACTTTGACATTGTATAGTTAAAAAATAATTATTACTAAAGGCGTTTCTATGGTTAAGATAAGATTTGAACTTGCGACCTCTAGTTTCAACAATAGAGCGTTATCCAATTGAGCTATAACATTTTACATGTAACCTTTACAAAATTAATATTAATATGATATATCATAATTACCTTGTGAAAAATAAACTACATAATTTCACACATAATAACCCGGGGCATCGCCCAAGTCCAAATACTGGTTAAAGTATTAAATGTGTACGGAATATTACCCTTTTAAAATAATATATATATAAAAAAAACACAAAACTACAAAGTACATGACTACGTATGTATTATGTCAGCTAATCTCAATAGCCATGTGAGCATTAATTGAATACAAAGGTATGATCCATACTCGTGAACACCAAAAACTTGTGTTGCCAAGTGTACCAATTTAGCTGAAACTCTGCAATGATCGATCAGAGTGCACGGTAGTCTTCCATGAGTAATCTTTAGAGCATGAACATCCAAGAAGATAAATCTTCTCTTATTATTCTCTCTCCTAAGAGAACTTCTCAGGGATGTAAAAATGGAGAAGAAGATTGCTTTTCAGAAAAGAAATAACATTCATTCTTTATGTAAAGAAGATGAAGCTTCTAGGCTCATGTGCCAAAGAGAAATTTATTTTTTTGACAAAAGCTAATCATTGCATAAATTAATCAGGAACTACACTACAAATTAAAGTACGGGGTAGGATTATATTATTTCTATCTAATAAGATACCAAGAGTCTCGTATGAGGTAAGACAAACTCCTTTTGAAACCAATACTCATCCTGCAAAACTAAGAGTTAATAAAAATTAAGGGGCTTCTACCTTTCAAAGTTCCATCCTTTCTTTTTAACATGGGACGAGAGTGAGGAGAGGCAGTCATCATAAACTTTTGAGAGGAGGAAGGGAAGGATGAATGTAGGGGTTTTTTTTTCACGTTTCCTACAATGGGGGGTTTGGCACGCGGCGGTTCGTTTAGAGAACCGTTGAATTGTTTTTGCACCTCGAAGGAGTCGCCACCAAACTTATTTTAGGTCTCGTTTGGGAAGACCGCACAATGATTCTATTTTTGGATAAGGCCTTGAATCCTTGAAACGGATGGGTGAGATCCGGGCTCGGGAACGAACATGCTTATTCGGCGAGCTTTAGAAATATTCAAGTACGTTGGCACAACATTGTTTCGAAAATAAACCCTAAGATTAGACTATGTGGGTTTGCAAATTAGAACAAAATAGAATTTCTAATTTTACGATGGTCACTTTGCTTTAAAGATTGATTTAAGGAACCTAAGGCCGGTTTGTCCAAAATTATCTTCGTTAAGCGTGATGTAACCTTTGTATTTTGTTGTATTTAGAATGTACGTTGGTGATGAAAGCGATAAAGCACATAAAGCAACATCACAATACTAAATAAAGTGCGGAATTAGTAAATACAAGACCCCCTAGAAAAAGACTAGGGAGTAGGTCCACATTGCCTAGAAATGGACTAGGCAAGTAAAGGTGCGGAATTGAAAGTGCGAAATTGAAATTGCGGTATTGAAAGTGCGATATTGAAAGTGTGATATTGAAAGTGCGATATTGAAATTTGTACTTGGGCACATGAGATTCGAACGCCAAGCGACTCCTTAAAAATAAGTGCGCCCGACACGAATTCAAAGCCAAAAATCTCAACTTGGGAGAGGTTGCTCAACCCAAATGTCCTAGATTTTGCATATTGAACTTGAAATTGAAAGCTTGAATATTGAAAGGTTTGAACTTGAAAAGATTGAAACTTTGAACTTGAAATGATTGAAATTTGAAAGCTTGAACTTGTATGTTGAAATTTGAAGACTTGAACTTGTATATTGAAAAATGAAGTTTTGAATCTGGCTTCGTGCTGGGCCTTCGTCCGGCAGGCCTGGCTTCGTACGAATTAGCATCGTCCGGCAGGCCTGGGCGATGGCCTGGCTTCATGCTGGGCCTTCGTCCGGCAGGCCTCGTCCGATGCTTATTCGTACGTTACGCTTCCGATTAAATTCCCGGTTCCGGAATTCATTTCCGATACGAACAATATTTAATATTTCCGATTCCGGAATTAATTTCCGTTTCGAACAAATATTTAATATTTCCGTTTCCGGAACTATTTTCCGATTCCGATAATATTTCCGATTCTGACAATATTTCCGTTTCCGGCAATATTTCCGATTCCGGCAATATTTCCATTTCCGATAATATTTTCCGATACGTACCATGTTTTCGTTTCCGGCAACATCTACGACTTGGATAATATTTATATTTCCGATACGATCCATATTTCCGTTTCCGGCAATATCATCGTTTCCGGAGTATTCATTTCTTGCTTGTGACGATCTCAGCTCCCACTGAAACCAAGATCCGTCGATTCCGAATATCCATAGATAGAGTATTTAATGCCATTAAATACCTGATCCGTTTACGTACTATTTGTGTGACCCTACGGGTTCAGTCAAGAGTAAGCTGTGGATTAATATCATTAACTCCACTTGAACTGAAGCGGCCTCTAGCTAGGCATTCAGCTCATTTGATCTCACTGAATTATTAACTTGTTAATTAATACTGAACCGCATTTATTAGACTTGACATTGAATGCATACTTGGATCAAGGGCATTATTTCCTTCATTAATTAGGGTTGATGACGTCATAGGGGTATTTGGTACATTAAGTATTGGAATAGGGGTATTTTATGAATTTCTGAAAGTTGAGGGGCATTTGGTGAATTACGCCAAAATTCGGGGGTATTTCATGAAAAAACCTATCTTGTCCAAGTAATTGAATTGGTCGCGTTTTTTAAGGTTGAGTGTGCTTATTTTTTTAAAACTTTAATCGAGTTATAAATGAACCATTCAAAGTCCAACTTTGCGTTTTTTTTTTTTTTTAACCCCGGCCATGTGAGTAGAAAACGAGCTTTCAAATGGCAATGGTGTAGACTGTAGACGAAGGTACCACCGCTAAGATCTTAACTAATTTCCATGTAGATTACACTACAAGAATTTGTATCTTTAACGACAACCTAATTACGACGGGTCAAAAATCCCGTCGTAAAAGCCTTTTGCGACGGGGCAAACAACCAAACAATGACGGGAATAACCGTCGCAAATGTCTTTTACGACGGGTTTACGATGGATTTACGACGGGATTTCTATTAACGACGGCCCCCTTTTATGACGGGTTCGCGACAGGAAATCCCGTCGTTAATCAATGATTATTGGCCTTTCGCGACGGGATTTCCCGTCGTTAATAGTATAATTTCTTGTATTGTTAGTTGAACCTTACAAGTATAGTCGATTGTACCGTGAATGGAGTCGTTAATTTTCAACCCTGAACCGTTGTACCCGTTGGGTTGGTCCAATCGTTTAGAACCCAAACCGTTAATAACCTGCGAGTTGGAACTTGAAACCCGATTTGATCCGATTATATTCAACCCGAACCGACCCAAAAATATTAATTTTATTAAGACCAGGAGTCCGATAACAAACTGTTCCGCAGCAAACTGACCCTTTTAAACACGAGCCGAATGGATCTGAACCCCGTTAATGACCTGATCCCTTGCAATCTGAACCATTTCAATTCGAAGAAAACTTGTTTAGTCTGGTCCGTTTATATCCCGAACTGTTTCAGCCCAACCTGTTTAATCCGAACCATTTACAACCTATAACCCATTTAATCTCGTTACTGATCTTAAATTCTTACCATGCACTTATAAAAGTTAGTTATCACCTATAACACCCCATATTTTTGCCACTTTATAATATATTATTATATATCTTTAAAAGTGTATTTAAGATGAAATTAAGTTATATTTACTAGTAATTCTTTAAATATTATTGGACCAACCTTTCCTTTTTTTTTCAATTAATTAATTTAAATAAAAATTATTATATAGTTATCTAACCTTCCATGTTCTCATTCTTGTTTTAACCGTGAGTTTGAAGACTTCCTACGTAAATGAAGCTTTAACTTCCAATCTCCTTTTGATTAACTTACCTGCTTTATAAATTTAGGAGTCACCTTTTCACTTTCCAAACTCCCCCGTCATTGTAGTTGGGGATTAAACCCAAATTCATTTCATCTCCTCTTTATACTCTTCTTTAGTCCGAGAGTTTCCTACCTTGTTCTTTTAGAATATTATAAATGTTCCGGCGTTCGATGAATGAAGTTGCTCAGGAAACGGTTAGTTGATCGAATAGCTCGTAATCTGCGCTCGTTTCGTTGGCCAAGGTAACTAATGGTTGTACTCGTTTGAGTTTAATCCGTTAGATAGCTGTTGTGGGGTTTTTCCTATCAGCTGATGACAAGGAGGTTTCCGATAGCTTGCAACACGATCTCTGCTCCGACCTGCAAAACAAGAATATTCCTCCCGAAATATTTCCTTTAGAGAGAGAAAGTAGAGAGAAGGCAGAGCAAATAATTATTGGTGGTTGTTGTGTATAGTGTCCTTGTCCTTGGGATTTGAGGCTTTATATAGTACTAGGTTTAGAGAAAATGACCTAACATTCTTTCATATGATTGGCTGAGTTAGGAAAGGAGGACAAGTGTCCTTTCCCTTTTGCAGTCAGGGCTTTTAGGGCATAAATTGGCTTTTTGGGCCTTGTGCCATCAGAACGTATCCACTAAGTATGCCATTCGTATATGGATACGAATACGTATACTCTTCATCCACATGGAGGAACACGTGGACTCTCTGTAATCAGGCTTAGGGCTGCTTACGAGGCATAATTCGTGCCACGTGTCGTATCCTTACTTGCACAAGTTGGCACGGTAATTTTACCTACAACAATAGCGATATTAAGGAGACTGGATCATAGTTTCCATGTTTGTATAGTATCATGTTTAGGATATACTAGCTTTTGAGCCCGTTCATAGAACGGGCGGCTGTATAGTGGTTGTTCAGATGTCTTTTGAACTTTTAATTAGTGAACACTTGTGATTTTTGGTAATATATGAATTAAATAGAGGTGTATTTTGAAGGTTGGAAAAATATAGAAATTATATGTTGAATAAATATTGGATGTTAAAGGAGTGGAGTGGAAGAGACTAATGAGTATATTAGACTATTAATAACTTGATGTTGAATAAGGAAAATGGAGTGGAAGAGGCATTAGAAGTTGTAAATCGTAAAAACAATAAAGAAAAATTGAAAAAAAAAACAAAACAAAATGATGGATGAAAGAAGAGATGCCACATGGCTTCTAATAATGAGATGCCACATGGCTTCTAATAATCTATGGTGTTCCTTTTTAAATACTAGGTATAGATTGGTTACGTTCCTTATGAGTTTTCTGCGATATTAATAGATTGAATTATATTTCATTCTAGTATTTTTCTTAAGCTTTTTATTTTTCATGGATTGTATAGTATGTTAACTGAACTTTCTTTTCCAAAATTTTCATTGAATGCGTGTGGGCTGGGAGTTTTTAGGTTGTTTTTTTTCTTCTTATTTTATCATTAGTTTGTATGAGTTATTTGTTTATATATGTTGGGTATTAGTTTGTTTGTTGTAAATTGTACTATAGTGCATTTACAATCTTGGGTATTTATAGGAGAGTATAGCATATTTATTTTTCCTTATTCTAAAACAGAAGTTAGTTATTTATTCTGTTAGTTTGTTAGAGTAGTTGCTGATGTGGCATTATTGTTGCTTGTTATTTAAGCCAAGTGTGGCATACAGTTTGCTCGTGTGAGAATAATACTAATCAAACACAATTCTCTCCCAAATTCTCTCTGCAATCTGCTTGAGTTTCTATATGGTATCAGAGCAATCAATCTCGAATCTGAGATTTAGGTTTGCTCATTTTGAGTTCTTCTGATCAGCTCTTAGATTAAAGCTAAGAGTGATTGATTTTCAGAAATTCTGGTGCGAAATTTCTTGCGATTTGTGTGTGCGATTGCGAAATTTCTTGCGCTGTTCGAAGCAATTTGATCTTCTATAATGGCGATTCTTGACTCTGAAAGCGACAATTCACACAACAACACCAACAATGGAGGTAATGCTGATAATTCTGATCCTTATTTCATTGCCAATTCTGATCATCCTACTTCTTCATTGGTTGATGTGTTGTTTACTGGTGTGAATTTTGTTAGATGGAGTAGAAATGTTAAATGTGCCTTAGTAGCTAAAAATAAAGAAGAATTCATAAATGGTGACATAACAAAACCAGCTGTAAATCACAAAGATTATATGAAATGGAAACGAACTGATTTCATGGTGGTTAGCTGGATATTGAGTTCAATGAATCATGATTTGGCTGATGATTTTGGTTACATTGATAATGCTGCTGGTCTGTGGTGTGAATTGAATGAGAGATTTGGACAATCAAATGGTCCATTAGTTTATCAATTGAAGAAAGAAATTGAGAATCTGACACAGCAGAATATGACTATTGTGGCTTATTATGGTAAGCTCAAGAAACTGTGGGATGAAATGCAAAATTTAAGAGCATTTCCTAGCTGTACATGTGGAGCAATGCTGCAATGTAGCTGTCAGTTTATGAAAAAGGTTGCTGAGTTTGAGGAAGAGGACAAGATGATGAAGTTCTTGCTTGGCCTAAATGGAGGATTTGATAACACTGTGATAAATGTTCTGTCAATGGATCCCTTGCCTAGCATCAACGAGGTTTCTCAATAACACAACAAATTGAGAAATAGAAGGAATTGAGTGGTGCTACTGCAGATTGCAATGCTATGACAAGCAGTGCTATGGCTTCTCAAGCTTACAGAGGAAATCAATCTCAGTTGCAGAAGAATAGTACTGGATCAGGCAAGAAAGATTGGAAAGAAATCAAGAGGGAGAAGATGAATCGTGTTTGTACTCACTACAAAGGGAAAGGTCACACTGTTGATCAGTGTTTCAAACTCATAGGGTATCCTGATTGGTACAATTCCATAAAAGCTTCTAAGGGTCAAAATTCCACAGGAAACAGACTTGTAGCACATGTCAATTACAATGCTGAGATTGGAGATGAACCACTAGGTAATGCAGACAATGAGAATGGAATGGTTAACAATGAGATGCTGAATGCTATTTGTCAAGAAGTGATGAAAGTGATGAAGGGAAAACAGAATCAGGGTACTGAAACAAGTGGAGCTCATTGTTCTTATACCAATTATGCAGGTATAATTTCTCATTCTTTCAATTGTACTGTGGATAAATTACATGACGCAAGTGTGTGGATAGTTGACTCTGGTGCATGTGATCATATGACTTATGATAAAACCATATTAACCAACATCAGAACCCTGACTAAGCCTATCAAAGTTGGTCTACCTGATGGTCCTCAATTGACTGTAGACACCATAGGAGACACTGCTTTGAGTACCAAGCTGGTTCTACATAATGTTCTGTTGGTTCAGGGTTTCAAACATAACCTTTTGTCAGTTGGAAGGTTGATTGAACATACTAATCTCCATGTCTTATTCACTGGTGCTGGATACACTTTCCAGGACCCTGCTAATTCTGAGTTGCTTGGTGTTGGCAAAAGAACAAATGGTCTATACTACTTTGTACTACCTTCTCATGCTGGTTTCTCCACAGGTACTGTCTCCAAACAATCAAATTGTAATAATGTAGAGAACATGACTGATTCTAGTGTTATGGTTCTTCCAAATAAGACTGCTACTAGTGCTTCACAGGAAAAAATGTCAACAGAAAATAAGATTCACATGTTTCATGCTAGACTAGGCCATCCATCTTTGTCTAAAATGAGATACATTGATGCTGATTGTTGTAAAGGTCTATCTGAATACAACTGTGTTGTGTGCTATCAAGCAAAACATCATAAACTGCCTTTTGCTGTTAGTACAAATAGAGCTGATGCATGTTTTGATTTGATTCACTTGGATCTGTGGGGTCCTTACAAGATAAGAAGTATTGATGGTGCTTCTTATTTTCTGACTATTCTGGATGATCATAGTAGAACCACTTGGATTTATCTCCTTCATAATAAGGTTCAAGTATACAAGGTTCTTGCTGGTTTTTTGTCTATGGTTGAAAACCAATTTCATACCAAAGTCAAGAGAGTCAGATAAGACAATGGAACTGAAATTGTGAAAGACTCTTGTTTAAATCTGTTTGCTGATAAGGGAATCATTCATGAGAGAAGTGTTCCTTATACTCCACAGCAAAATGGTAGAGTGGAAAGAAAGCACAGAAGCCTACTTGAAATTGCAAGATCTCTGAGATTTCATGCAAATCTTCCCAAGAAATTCTGGGGAGAATGCATATTGACTGCAACACATTTGATTAATAAAATTCCTGTTAAAATTCTGAACTGGAAATCTCCCTTTGAAGTTTTGTTTAAACATCCACCTGAATATAACCAGTTGAGGGTGTTTGGTTCTTTGTGTTTTGCTCACAATAACAAGATTCAAAGGGACAAGTTTGATTCTAGAACCAGAAGATGTGTGTTTATAGGATATCCAGCAGGCTACAAAGCTTTCAAGTTGTATGATCTTGATTCTCATTCTGTCTTTATTTCTAGAGATGTCACTTTCTTTGAAAACATCTTTCCTTACAAACTTAATCCTAAAAACATTCCAACTCATGTTTCTTCTCCTTCTCTTGTTCAATTTGGTTCTCCCTCTGGTATTGGTCTAAATATATCACCTGAACCAGAACAAGATGTTTCTTCTTCTCCAATTATTACCCCTCAATCTTCTCCTTACACTCTTCCATTGTCTCCTTTCAACCATTCACAGTCACCTATTTCTCACAACACTATGCCTCTTTCACCCATATCTCACATTTCCACTCCTCATTCTGCCAATGATTTACACACACTTGATCTTGAACCTCCTACCAATACTAATGTTGGTGCTATGCCTACTGTTAGGCATTCAACTAGAAAAATAAAACCTTCTTCTACTCTCAAGGATTTTGTGGGCACTTATGTTCCTCACAGGGAAATTGTGCAGAATTCTTCTGATAGTGAGTCTCTATCTTTCTCCATTGAATCAATTTTGGATGATCATACTGATGTGGTTACACATGATCAGAACTGGCTACTTGACTTAGCTTTACATGACTATGACACTTGGGAATCTCTTGCATTCTCTGTGAGTGCATCTTCTTCTGATCCTAAACATTACAACCAAGCCAAGACTAGTGAAAACTGGTTGAATGCTATGGAAAAGGAGATTCAGGCTCTTGAAAACAATGACACTTGGGATCTCACACCTTTACCCAAAGACAAAAAGGCAATTGGATCAAAATGGATTTACAGGACAAAACTGAACCCAGATTATACAATTGACAAATACAAGGCTAGATTAGTTGCTATTGGTTATCAACAGGTTGAAGGATAGGATTTCACTCAAACTTTCTCTCCTGTTGCCAAACTAGCCACTGTGAGGATTGTAATAGCTTTGGCTGTTATGAAAGGTTGGATTTTGTATCAATTGGATGTTAATAATGCTTTTCTACATGGATTTATTGATGAGGAAGTGTATATGAAGCCCCCTGCAGGTTACACTAAGGCCCAACCTGGTGAAGTATGTAGGCTTAAAAGGTCCATTTATGGACTAAAGCAGGCTTCCAGACAATGGAATAAAGAATTGAGCAAATTCCTCAAAACTTTGCAGTTCAGACAATCTACTCAGGATTATTCTCTTTTCACCAGAACTCTTGATGGTGAATTTCTAGTGTTGCTTGTATATGTTGATGATATTTTGCTCACAGGAACTTCGTCATCTCAAATTGAAAGTGTCAAATTGGCTCTTGATCAGGCATTCACTATTAAGGACCTTGGTCAGTTGGCTCACTTTCTTGGTATTGAGATCCTCAGAAGTTCTGCTGGTATATTTCTTTCTCAAAAGAAATACATTCAAGATATTTTAGTGGATGCAGGAATGGAAAATTGTGACTCTGTATCAGCACCATTGTCATGTGGCCTAAAGCTTTCTACAGATGTTGGAGACCTCCATACTGAACCTGACATTTACAGAAGATTGGTTGGTAAACTTCTTTACTTGGGTATTACCATACCTGATCTTTCTTACAGTGTGCAACACCTGAGTCAATTTGTTCACTCTCCTAGAATACCTCATTTGCGTGCTGCTTTGCATGTTCTTAAATACCTTAAGGGAACTTTGGACAAGGGTATTTGGTATTCAGCAAGCAATGATTTCAACCTTTCTGCATACAATGATGCTGACTGGAGCTCTTGCCAGTTCAGCAGTAGATCTGTTAGTGCTTATGCTGTGTTTTTAGGTCCTAATCTGATCTCTTGGAAGACCAAGAAACAAAGGAGTGTCAGTAAATCTTCAGCTGAGGCTGAGTACAGAAGCATGTCTGCTGCTGCAAGTGAACTTGTTTGGATTCAGGGTTTGCTTGAAGATTTTCAAGTGAACATTCCTTTACCAGTTAATTTATATTGTGACAACATGTCTGCTGAGCATTTAGCCAACAATCCTGTTTTCCATGACAAAACCAAGCATCTTAAAAGGGATATACACTATGTAAGGGAGCAGGTGGATTCTGGTTTCATCAACACTGTCCATGTTTCAAGTTCAGATCAGCTGGCTGATGTTCTTACTAAGCCATTATCTTCATCTCAACATCAGCTTCTTTCTGCCAAGCTTGGACTTATTTCCAAGGTCCAGCTTGAAGGGGGAGTATAGGAGAGTATAGCATATTTATTTTTCCTTATTCTAAAACAGAAGTTAGTTATTCATTCTGTTAGTTTGTTAGAGTAGTTGCTGATGTGGCATTATTGTTGCTTGTTATTTAAGCCAAGTGTGGCATACAGATTGCTCGTGTGAGAATAATACTAATCAAACACAATTCTCTCCCAAATTCTCTCTGCAATCTGCTTGAGTTTCTATAGTATTATACTTTGCGTAAGTTTTGACTTGCTAGTTACTATGACAGCATTGGTTTTCTTTTCAAGATGTCGTTGTATTTGTGTGATTTTATGCAGTGCTGCAATGGTGTTGCACATTTGGCTATTATTTTTTTTATAGAAAAAGTAATGTCGTTATACTAGGTTGTTGTTGAGGTTGAACTACGGATCGATGTGGCTTTAGCGTTGTTCTACTTTATTTATGTTTGTGTACGTTGTAGTCGTGCGTTACCTTGAAACGATTTTATCAATTTATTTATTATGTGACGGATTCGCAAAATTGTTATTTTTAAGTGACGGATTCGCTAAATTGTTATTTTTAAGTGACAGATTCACTTATTTTGGGAAATATATAGAATTCCGAAGTTTAAGTCGTTAACTGTGAGGTTGCGGTGACTTCAAATTTCGATATAATATTATTTTGATTATTTTAAGACCTATTACTTTATGTGACATGGGTCACCCTTCGAAATGGTTTTTGAGATTAAGATATACGGAGAGACGGATTCCCAATAGAGAGGAGCATGCAACTCTAATTGACGGATTCCGTTGAGTATACCGTTTTAGTTCATTGTCGTCGTTCGACTCTAATAGCTTCCGGGTGCTATCTACTAGGTTGAGAGTGTGGTCATACTTAGACCAGAGACGTATTCTCAAAGGACGTATTCCTGAATTTGACTATATAGGAACAGTGTCTTGCGATTCACTTGAGCTCCGTTCTTACCTCTGCATTATAAATTAGTTTTACTATATTACAATCTCTTACTCGGTTGGTTGATCTTATTATTTTTCTTATTAGGTATGTTTGGTTATTATCTTCTCAAGGATTATTTAACGTTTTATTTACTTTATGATTTACTTTATGATCCTATGTTTTCCTATTTTAGTTTGTGTGGTCTATTTTCTATGATTCTTATTATTTTTATTTAATTGGTTATACTTGAGCTGGGAGAGGTGTTAGTTAATCCCCACTGATTTTGGAATTTTGTTGTTTATTCTACAGGTTGTTTCTTAGCTTATTTGGGTTTGAAATTGGGCTTCGAGTGAGAAATAAAACAAAAGGAGTTTATTTTATTTAAAACTTTCTATTTTTGGTTTGAGGTTATGTTTGACCTCATTTGATATATTTATCTTAATTTCTTTTTATTTTATTTTGTTGGTGTGAGGGGGTCGAAAAAGCGCGAGGCTAATGCGTGACCTTGTCCCTCGTGGGTGTGACGATTCTTTTTATTCAATCAAGTGTAATTGGATTTCCTGTGAGTATACACCCAATCGACTAGTAATATAGGAGTCGCCATTAAGTTTTTAACGACAATGAGAAGAACTGACAAAACCCGGTTATCGTGACATAAAGGGAGTGCAATTATGTTTGACCACGACGACCGTAGGTTCCCTTGTGATCTCCGGTGTGGGGATCTCTCAATATACACCCGCAAGGTAGAGATTGAGGGTTCGGGGGACTGTAACTACCGAGAGAAGTAATTCGCTCGTCGATAACTCCAGAGGCAGGATATCCTTACTAGCTCAGCATAAATAATTGAAGGGACATGCGTTAACTATTAAACTAATCTGAATTGATTTTAGCAATATGCAACATATAATACTAATTCGATCGTGATTATCTGATTTAAATAACATTAAGGGATCTAGCATGATAATCCGATTTTCCAAAAATATTATATTTGTTAGGCGTGATAGAACAATCAAATTAGGTTAGTTTAACAGTTCATAAAAAGGGCGAGGAAAGCAGTTAAATCATCGAAAAGGGACACATTACGACGCACCCTTGAGAGGAGCGTCACGGTTCTCAGAAAACTAACCACTTTGACTTTGCTATTTCTCCTTTTTATTTAACGAATCTCGATTATGGGACAGGATACGTTCTGTTCGATTTATGGATCGGTTGCGACAGAACGCGTGAACAGTTTCACAGCGAGAGGCTTAGGCTAAGGGGTTTAGAGTCAATACTCAGAATATATTATGTGTTGTTGTGTGTTCTTTCACGTCGAAACTAGGGGCCTATTTATAGGGAAGAGTTCGTGCAAAGATAGAATTGCAGAGTCCTAATCCACAAAGAATTAGGAAAAGAAACGTACCCAGGTATTTTCAGCGCCCAGGCCTGGGCGCCGAATATTTTGGCGCCCAGAGCCAGGCGTTGAAAATAGGGTCTGGGCAGTTTTGTTTAGTCAGATTCGGATTCCTAAAATCCGTAGAGTTTGATATTAATTCGAGTCTTTTAGTGCGTATCAATTTTATGACGGAATGCGTCTGGGCCCGTTACGAACTCTAGGTTCATTAGGATTTTAATTAATACGTAACTCTTATTTCCGAATCCTATTAGGAATAGGATTCTCGCAGTTTTCTATCTCATTCAGGATTTATGTTGGAATACAACACCTAATTCTGACAGGTTTCTATCTTCTATGATTTGCCACTTTTATAAGCTACCTTTTACGGCAGTTACTATTTTTAGCAGGTTTCCATAAATAGCAGGTTTCGGGTGAAATGAAATGGGGAATCGAGATTCGTTTATTTTATAGGAGATGCGTTGTCAAGTGG
This sequence comes from Spinacia oleracea, assembly GCF_020520425.1. Lineage (NCBI taxonomy): Eukaryota > Viridiplantae > Streptophyta > Magnoliopsida > Caryophyllales > Amaranthaceae > Spinacia > Spinacia oleracea. Next base: position 76,722,477 of record NC_079490.1, read on the forward strand.
AGTTTTTATGCTTTCATCATCGAACCTTTCCCTTGCGGGAACGGGGACAAAAGTAGGTGTCTACAGTTAGCCCCCACTTTGACTGAGTCTTGGAGTAAGACGATGGTCAAAGTATTAGACGGAGTGCGTCACACAAGCCATGGTGTATGTGACCTGTTTTGCGAGGGTCTCACGAGCCCCCGAGTGATAACATTTGACTTAAGGGTCATCACTTAAAGTGTCGACATATCCCTCACGTGTCATTGGGATTTGTCAACTGATAGCATAGAAACTTCCTCACTTTGTCATTGGAAGGATCTAAAGATGCGTAGAAACTCCCTCACTTTGTCATTGGGAGTAGCTACAAATGTTTTCGAAATTAAAGCTGTAAAGTGTAATTGGGCCTGGCCAAGCCCAATCACGAGGTAAAACGTTTTTAAAGATTCTCATTTTCAGGGCTAGCTAAACGAGAAAACCCCCTTGTTTTCATAGCACGTAAAACGAAGGAAAATCCAGCACATCGTTCTTTTTTGGAAAAACGAAAAAACCAATCCTTTAATTTTTGGAAAAAGGGAAAACCAATCCTTTAATTTTCGGAAAAAGGGAAAACCGATCCTTTAATTTTCGGAAAAAGGGAAAACCGATCCTTTAATTTTCGGAAAAAGGGAAAACCGATCCTTTGATTTTCGGAAAAATGGAAAACCGATCCTTTGATTTTCGGAAAAAGGGAAAACCGATCCTTTGATTTTCGGAAAAAGGGAAAACCGATAAAAGTTATCGCTGCAGCGACTAAGGACCTGCGCTGTTAGTGACGCAGACCCCGCCCGCTGAAGGTGGGCGAGCCTGTCCGCTGAGGGTGGACCCCCCGTCCGATAGAAGTGGACGAATCTGTTTGATGTTTTTGAAAATAAGGACCTACGCGGTTTGTGACGTAGACCCCGCCGGCTGAAGATGGCGAACCTGTCCGCTGAGGGTGGACGCCCCGTCCGATAGAAGTGGACGAATCTGTTTTGAAATTTTTTTTTTCTTTGAAAATATGGACCTACGTGGTTTGCGCCGTAGACCCCGCCGGCTGAAGATGGCGACCCTATTTTAAATTTGAAGACTTTATTCTTCGAAAACTGAGGACCTGCGCGGGTAGTGACGCAGACCCCGCCCGCTGAGGGTGGGCGAGCCCATTTTGAATTTCTTATTTTGCCTATGTAGAAGAGCTTTTGGTGATTACAACCTGCTGGTGGGTCGTAATATTTCCTGATTAGATGTGTCCTATAAGTGGGTCCACACTGTGTATATTTAACAATATATATTTTGAGATATCCAAACATGATATGGTGCGTGGCGCAGTCTGGGAATGTGATTTTGATTGCGCGCTCTTTGTTGGAGTCCACTTTTCGCGAGCCCCCAAGTGTTGGGGCTCGTCGGTTGTTTTTCGCGTCTTGTAATCATGTTTGGGGTCACGCTCGTATGTGCGAGCGACCTCCTATAGTAGTGTGCTATTTTAGTGAAGCCGTGGAGTGCGACTTTAGCTTTCAGGTGACATCCGATTTTGGCTTAGCCCGGATTATCCCTTTGACAGACAGACATTTTCTATTTGGAAAACCAATGACTTGACGACACATATTTTTGGTGTTTCGAAGAATGACCATGATATTTAACTTGCTTTTTTTTGAAAAGTGTACATGAGCGTTTTCTGAGATGAGTCTAAGTTTCGACCAAGTTTCAATGTTATTATTATTTTTTGCTTATTTGGGAGCTAAAGGTGCTTTGGGCTTGATCTTACTTGTAATAGGGCCTCGTGTTTTAGCAACACGGTCTTAAGTCCTTTCCTATTCCGTGTTTTTGTGAAATCTGGGCCTTGGGCTGCATTTTCAGCGCCCAAGCTCAGGCGTTAAAAATTTCGGCGCCCAGAGGTGGGCGCTAAAAGTTCTTTCCTGGTAATATTTGATTTTCGGATTTCTAAACACGTTTCCGAATGGGATCAGGATGTTTATTGGGTGCGTTCAGCTATATATAGGGGCTAGGTACGTCCTTATTTTCCACCACTCTCAAATTCTTTCTCTCTTTTTGCTGTGCTCTAATTATTTACTGCTTTTGCCATGTCGATCCCTACTTTCTCACTCCAACGGACTGTTAGGCGTTGGCTACGAGCCCTTACTCCCACAGAAAAAGCTTTGTTAAAAGAATACCACTTAGAGGCACTTTTAGGCTTACAACAAATTAATATTGATTATAATTTTCTGCATGCTGCCCTAAACTTTTGGGACTCCGATCATCATGTTTTTTCCTTTCGGGGCAATGAAATATGTCCTTTGCCTGATGAATTTGCTGCGATCCTTGGTTATCCTACTAATGCTACTCCTGTTACCCCTGGCACTATTGAAGAGGGTAAAACAACCATAAGGGCTTTCCTAGGGTTAGATGATAACATGTTTGCTGAACTTGTTGTAGACGATAAGGTTAACTTGGCAAAACTCGTAAAACATCATTTTAGGCCTAGTAAGAATATGACCGAACAAAAATTGAACATTCGAGCCCTTGTATTTTGCTTGTTGAATCATTATTTGCTGTCGAATAATAATGGTGAGTTCGGTGACATAAGGCTGATCCCCTTGATTAGCCAGATGGAAAGTTGCTATTCTATTATGCCGTTGGTTGTTGCTGAGACTTTGCTGAGTGCGGATGAGCTGAAGAGGGATGCCAAATCCGAAATTTTTAAGGGAAGCCCCCTATTACTGCAGGTAATCTATTTTTTCTTTGCGCACTCATACGCCACCTTTATATATTTCTTTTTGCCTGGGGATGAGTTTCAGCGCCCAGGGCTGGGCGCTGGAATATTCGGCGCCTGGTCCTGGGCGTTGAAACTGCGCCCCAGGAACCTTTTTTTCTTTCTTTTCATTCTTTTGATTCGATCGTACCTATTTTTGCAGATTTGGCTTGCGGAACGGCTTAGACTTTTGGAAGCTCCTGCCGATCCTAAACATTATCGCCCTATAGCTTTGGGTAACCGAAAATACTTGCACCAAGGCCAGGACGAGGCCGAATGGACCTCCTTTTTTACTTATGGCATTTGTTCTATTAAGTGGGTGGTACCATGGTGGGGTTTGACTACTATGACAGGGGGGTCTGATGTATCGGTTTATATTTCTTTGTTGGGGCTATCTTGTCCCATTTATATTTTCCCTTACCGTGTCATGCGTCAATATGGTTTAAGGCAGACTATCCCCTTTTCTGATACGGTACCACCTAAGGTAGCGACCTTTGCACAAACGCGGGTCTTAGCGTGGGCTAGGTATTATGATGGTCTCCCGCGTTGGGCTGTAGCTACAAATGGGTTTGTGGGTCTTTCTGAAAACTATAAGTTGTGGATGAGTTCCGATGACAAGGATGTGAGGACCGAGGCTCGTAACGGGGAGCCGGCTGAGCTTTTGATACCTCGTACTCGTGTTAAGTATGAGGGTCCTGATTCTGCCAGACCTCGTACCTATAGTTTTAAGACTGTGAAAGCTCGTCCTGATCGAAAGCGAATGGAAGTTCTTCCCCGTTCCAGTGTCAGGCCTAAAAAGATGCCTAACATGAAGGGGCCTGCTGTTGGTAAAAGAAATGCAAGCTCTCGCGGAGATCGTCGCCGGAACAATGTATGGGTTAGGAAGGCTCAGCCGCCTGTAGAAACAGTGGCTAGTCCAGTTGATGATAGTAATCCTTCTCCCACCACTGTTTGTGCCCTTGAGGCTGAGCGGGCTATAACTGAGAATGTTTCTAAAGCTTTGGCATCTTTGGAAGTTAGTGTCCAGGAGCCAGTTCTGATGGAGATTGATATTGGGGCAACGCAGAAGACTATGGGGGTGGATCCTGCGAACATTGCTCTCTTCAAGACTTTATTTGATGATCCGGAAGAACTAGAGTAGTGTAGTTCTTTGCTAGGGTGTAGGTGCCCTCTATTTATTTCAGTTGTGTTTGTTTTTATTCCTAGCACTTTGTTTTCATTCTTATTATATTTTAATAAAGGCGTATTTTTAGTTTCCATTCAATTTTGTTTATATGTCTAACACTTTTTTACACAAAGAATATAATTTTTTTATTATTATTTGGACCGAATCCTTGGTAAGGATTGCCTACGTATCTTGTCAGAATCAGGTCGCGCGGTGTTCTTAGCTTTAGAATAAGTTCTAGTATGCCGGATTTCGGTAGATATGTCCTGAAGTGGAAACATATTACTTAATCGGTCAAATGAGTGAAGTATTTGCCATTATTTTCATCTGCCGTTTTCCATAGGTTGCGTAAAATTCGACCAATTTGTTGGTAAACCTATTTGGATACGTACTGTACCCCCCAAGTGTTCGTTATTTTTCCGTTGTGTGCGGATAAAATGACGAGCACTTTTCGAAAAAAGGAAAACTTTTTGCAGGCAGAGAGTTTCAACGCCCAGGCTGGGGCGTCAGAAATTTCAGCGCCCAGCCCTGGGCGCTGAAAATAACTTGGGCGGTCAATTTTGACGTTTTTGCTTCACATGTTCTTGCGTTTATTTCTATTTCGTTTTTTGTGCCTTGATATTTTGCTTTGTAGTTAAAGTTAATTTTGAGGCTATTTTGGAGGCTTTTTTGACTGTTAGCGTGAACGCATTTTTGTCCAGATTAATTTTTTCTATTGGTGACTCAAAACAGTTTTGAAAATGGAGTTAGGGTACGGAACTTATGAAGATCTTTGTGGAGGGTATGATGGAATCTATGTGAAACAGCTGTTGGTGGATTCTATGTTTTATGAATTTATTTTTTTGGTAACATTTGCATTTGTTTTAAATTTTTGATTTCTTTTTGGTTTTGGGTTGCATGGGTTGGCTCTTATGATGACATTGGTTGGCTTTTTAGGTTTTGAGGATGGGATAGTGTGGTTTATTTTGTGGGTTTCGGGAACTGGTTCACATGGCATTATTTCAAAACCGAGTGGGCTTTGTTTGTTGGGCCTATAGTGGGCCGCTTCTTTATTATTTTTTTTATTTTGCAAGTACATTTGGTGTTTATTTAGTGTTAGAATAAAATTTTTAGGAGAAATATTACGCCTTTATTGATTTGGAAAGTAAGGAAAACACACTGAAATAAAACTGACCCATATTCTAAGGGGCCTTAGGACCATCTAAAGTCTCTATTATTTTTTCTATCAATCTAAAGAACTACTAATGGTGCTCTATATGGCTCAAGCCCGGGGTTTAGTCTCATAAAACTTCGGTCCTTCACCGGTACTCATCTTGAATCCTATTCCTTTTGCGTTGACCCACTGATATGTCTTCACACATCCGTTCCCGACCTCTTCTAGTGTTGATGCAGGAGAGATTAACCGGGTTGGATCGAAACCTTCATCTTGTAAAGCTAGGGTAGTCATCACAGTCTCGTTCTCCATAGGCCTTGATTCGTTAAACAATGTCCATAGAGCCTGGTTGTCCAATATTTCAGCTGTTTTAGTCTTGGTGAGGTGGGGTGCCTCATCCACGGTGTGGCAGTCATGGAAAATTTCAAATCCGGGTTTTAGCAAGCCATCCTGAACGAAGGGTTCAGGGAAATCACAGCATGGGTGTTCTTCTCCTTCCCGAACAAACATCCCGTTAAGGGTCCTTTGATATGGGGGAAGGAGGGTGGTTTGTTTGGCTTTGTTAAGGCGTAGCCTAGATAGGCGGTCAGCAATATTTTCCTCCGTTGGTTCATAACCTAAGCCAAAGGGAGTAGATTTGTCGGGAAAAGGATGGAATGTGCATTCCTTCTTCCTTATGCTCAATGGGGTTCCTGGGAAATAACCTTGAGCCAACAGCATTCTAGGGATGGCTCGGGATGCATGCGGGTCTAGGAATGCTGGATCATAATCTTCGATGAACTGGATTGTTTCTTCCATTTGAAACCCATAAAGGTCATCTGCAGTTTCGGCCGTTCCAATCATAGTACAACTGACGTCGAGAGGAGGGGCGCGGATTTCTAGTATTACCCCGTTATGGTTAAGTTTAACCATTTGGTGCAAGGTTGAAGCCACACCTTCTAAGTCATGGAGCCAAGGTCGCCCCAAGAGGAGGTTGAAAGTGGGCTTGATGTCGATTATTTGAAACTCCGTGGTGCGTGCCACAGGCCCAATTTGTATGGTAAGGTTGATTTTTCCCAACACAGGCCTTCGGGAGTTATCATAAGCTCGTACCCCTTGTGAGGAGGTTTGGAATTCATCGCTTCCTAGTCCCAAGCAATGGGCGGTTCGCAATGGGCAGACATTAACCGCCGAACCATTATCTACGAGCGCTAGGGGGATGTTTTGTCCTTTGCATCCAACCACTAAGTAAAGGGCTTTATTGTGAGCACCCCCCTCTTTGGGTAAGTCTTTATCAGTGAAAACTATGGCCTTTTCTCCGGCATCTCTCGTGACATGGCTAACCAATGAGTCAGGTATGATATCGGTGGGTACTGAGATGAGGTCAAGTGAGCGAATAAGCTTTTCGCGATGTTCCTTTGAAGTACACATGAGATCCCATATGGTAATCTCAGCCTTGGTTCTTTTCAGTTGTTTCAGGAAAGGATTTTCAATGACTTCCGCGACGGTGGCGTGCCGCCCGTTCTCAGGAGTTTTCCTAACCGAGATGCCGTCCATAGGAGGTGGGTGAACATCCGGTTGGTATATCCTTCCGGATCGGGTGAGGTTGTCGACCTCGGGCTCCTGAGGGGTGGTGTCAATGAGAGCATACCCGGGCCAAGTTTCAGTGAAGAGGTCCTGGCCCGAGACTTGAGATAAGTAAATATCTTCAGCATCATCGTTCCACACACCGTACACTTCCCCCTCGATTCGATCCATAGGTACCACAACGAGTGGTGCACCTTGAGGTGTAATATACACCGTGGGGTCGAAATTTTCTGGTTGGTCGAGAGAGATGTGACAAGAGCCGAGTGGGCTCTTGTTGTTGTTGGGTTTGCCAACGTTAGGGAGAGGTATTACTTCATCCTCTATCATGTCCTGGATCGTATGTTTTAGATTCCAGCAGTTTACAGTGTCATGCCCATTTCCTTGATGGAATTTGCAGTAAGTACCTTCGACCCAATATTTGTTTTTGACAGGAGGGTCACGGGTGGGGCCTATAGGTCTCAACTTTCCTTGATTGGTTACTCTTTCAAAGGCTTGTACCAAAGTTGACCCGAGTGGGGCAAACTTTCGGTCTCGGACTCATCTTACAGGGTATCTTCGGGCGGGAGCCTCTTCTACAGCATGGACTTCTTGGGCTTGGGGTGTGTTACCCCGATTATAGGTGTTGGTCTTATATGCAGGTTTGCTCTGTATGGTTTTGGCGAGTTCGTCCTCGATTTTTATTCCCACATCATAAACCTTTTTGAAAGTGTCGAGTCCCAGGTACCTAAGGTCTTGTCTGTAAGCCGGGTCCAAGTTGTCAATGAATTTTTGGACCAATTCTGTTTCGGGAGGCCTATTGATTAGCTGGGCCGCCTGGTCCCTCCATCTAGCAAAGTAGGTTGTGAAACCCTCATTTTTCTTTTGGAAGAGAACTTCCAGCTCGCGCATGGTGACTTGGAAATCCATGTTCGACGAGTATTGCTTGATGAAGACATTGACAAAGTCTTCCCAAGTGGGGAAGAGCTTAGGGTCCTGGTGATAGTACCATTTGAGCGGCACAGGTTCCAAGGACAAAGGAAAGGCAGGTAGGTACATGGACTTTTCCACGCCTTTCAAGTTCATGGTATTCACAAAGCTCAGTAGATGATCACGGGGGTTGTCCGTGGCCTTGAACTTTGGTAAGTCAGATGAACTGAACTTTTCTGGTAATTTGCCAGAAAAGGGTTCAGGCTCGAGGGAGAAGTATTTGCTCCCCATGGTTTGCTGTAGGACCATTTTTTCAATTCTCTTCTCGTTTTCGAGGTCATTTTTGGCTTGCGCAGCCGCTAAGGCTTCGTTTTCCATTTTCAGCTGGCCCATGAGTTGGGTCATTTGGACCATCTGGTCTCGCAAATCTTCGATGGACATGTTTGGAGGTGCGAATCGAGGTTGGGGAAGCGGAGATCCTTGAAATGAGGGACGACGGACGGAGCTTGGAGTTACTAGACCTGGTGTTGGTGATGTATCTTCGAGACGCACTAGCCGTTGATTCCCTGATCGGCACCAAGTGGCAGGACCAGTCCTAGGCATAAGATAAGCTAAAGTTTAGGTTCCCAAAGTTTCAAGCATTACTTAGTCTAGACTTCGACTCTCTAAATTGTTGTTTTCTTTTCGCTCTTTCTTCTGTCGGTACACTTTTTTGGGGGGTTTTTTTTTTATTTTGGTCATTCTTTGGATTTTCGAAACACTTGCCTGTGTGACATTCATAGTTGTTAGCATGTTCGGTTTTGGTGCCGAGCATTGCCGTCGTAGGAGGCCTAACAACGACGCAAAGAGTTATTAATTTTTCGCGAGTCGCTCTTTGAAATCGAGTGCTTTTCTTACGCCCTCGTAGGAATTCTTTTTATGAACATTTTTTTGCTACGTATTTTCCTTTCGTGCGGGCACCGAAGCTGCTGCGCCTGTCCAGAAGGCCAAGCAGCAACTTCAGCGCCCAGCGAGGGGCGTGAGAATTTCTGGCGCCCAGGCAGGGGCATTGAAAATGCGTCCCTGGCTAGTTCTCGTTTTCTGTTTTCTGTTTATGCGACTTCGATTTGCGTGCTTGCCTAATAACGTCCTTTATGCGTGGCAGCGTTTGTGGGATTCGTTACAGGCCATCCCGAGCGTCGCTTATTTTGTGGCGATCATTCGGGTTTGCGGAACACGTGTTTCGGTATCACTCTTTGGCAAATTAGTCTATGAATGTTTAGGCAGTTTTTAAGGTCGTTGGTTTTCTAGGATAGTTTGTCACACACAATCACATATTTCGCTACACATAACTACAATACAAACATGGATTTGAAAATTAAATATGCCACGTAGTTTATGATAGGCTTCTATGGGTAGTTTATTTACGCCTGGCTTGGTACCGCTTCTATCGTAGATCGAACACATGCAAAGGTCGAGGTAGTGTCTTCAACAGACGAATTTCGCTCAAGAGGCCAACCCGCAAGTGCAAGCCAAGGGGGCATGCAGGCGAGAGGGACCTAATGAGCGAGCGATTGGGTTCGGGATAGGTGTACTACCTGCACAAGTACCGAGTGGGAAACATGCGCGGCGTATGCACCCCCCTATTGGCGAAAAAAGGTATCCTTAGTCCCAACTCCCGAGGGAGCCGAGATTCGTTATGATGTTCTGCCCGTTCACATTAATATGTTGATTTTTAGGTCGTCCCAACTTGATGGGGAAATAAACGCGGGGTAGGATCGTTTCACCCTTCGGCTATTTTGATTACCTACAAGCGCGAGTATTTCCTTCACTATCCCCAGTGGAGTCGCCACTGTGAGGGGGTCGAAAAAGCGTGAGGCTAATGCGTGACCTTGTCCCTCGTGGGTGTGACGATTCTTTTTTATTCAATCAAGTGTAATTGGATTTCATGTGAGTATACACCCAATTGACTAGTAATATAGGAGTCGCCATTCAGTTTTTAACGACAATGAGAAAAACTGACAAAACCCGGTTATCGTGACATAAAGGGAGTGCAATTATGTTTGACCACGACGGCCGTAGGTTCCCTTGTGATCCCTGGTGTGGGGATCTCTCAATATACACCCGCAAGGTAGAGATTGAGGGTTCGGGGGACTGTAACTACCGAGAGGAGTAATTCGCTCGTCGATAACTCCAGAGGCAGGATATCCTTACTAGCTCAGCATAAATAATTGAAGGGACATGCGTTAACTATTAAACTAATGTGAATTGGTTTTAGCAATATGCAACATAAAATACTAATTCGATCGTGATTATCTGATTTAAATAACATTAAGGGACCTAGCATGATAATCCGATTTCCCAAAAATATTATATTTGTTAGGCGTGATAGAACAATCAAATTAGGTTAGTTTAACAGTTCATAAAAAGGGCGAGGAAAGCAGTTAAATCATCGAAAAGGGACACATTACGACGCACCCTTGAGAGGAGCGTCACGGTTCTCAGAAAACTAACCACTTTGACTTTGCTATTTCTCCTTTTTATTTAACGAATCTCGATTATGGGACAGGATACGTTCTGTTCGATTTATGGATCGATTGCGACAGAACGCGTGAACAGTTTCACAGCGAGAGGATTAGGCTAAGGGGTTTAGAGTCAATACTCAGAATATATTATGTGTTGTTGTGTGTTCTTTCACGTCGAAACTAGGGGCCTATTTATAGGGAAGAGTTCGTAGAAAGATAGAATTGCAGAGTCCTAATCCACAAAGAATTAGGAAAAGAAACGTACCCAGGTATTTTCAGCGCCCAGGCCTGGGCGACGAAGATTTCGGCGCCCAGAGCCGGGCGTTGAAAATAGGGTCTGGGCAGTTTTGTTTAGTCAGATTCGGATTCCTAAAATCCGTAGAGTTTGAGATTAATTCGAGTCTTTTAGTGCGTATCAATTTTATGACGGAATGGGTCTGGGCCCGTTACGAACTCTAGGTTCATTAGGATTTTAATTAATACGTAACTCTTATTTCCGAATCCTATTAGGAATAGGATTCTCGCAGTTTTCTATCTCATTTAGGATTTATGTTGGAATGCAATACCTAATTCTGACAGGTTTCTATCTTCTATGATTTGCCACTTTTAGAAGCTACCTTTTACGGCAGTTACTATTTTTAGCAGGTTTCCATAAATAGCAGGTTTCGGGTGAAATGAAATGGGGAATCGAGATTCGTTTATTTTATAGGAGATGCGTTGTCAAGTGGAGTTTTTATGCTTTCATCATCGAACCTTTCCCTTGCGGGAACGGGGACAAAAGTAGGTGTCTACAGTTGGTTTGACAATTTAATGTTTAAATCATTCTTTATTATAGTAGTGACAATCCCAGAAGAAGGTGTTTCCGCCACCGTCACTTTAAATATCTCTTTAATTCCTTATTTTCTTCATAAGAATTTCTGGGTTGTTACATCACCCTTGTCCCCTAATTATAGCCTCAATATTACAATTTATAATCGCATTGAATATTATTTTAGTAATAACCCGATATTGTGTTTTTATAATTTGGAACAGAATTAATCTAACCTAAAATACAACCCGCTACTCATTTCATCCAACTATTGATTTATGTTAAGATTAATATGCAATGCTTAAAAGCTCCCTTTATTACGTCATAAGCAGCAAGTATTTATAGTATAATAAAGATGACTAATTCTACTTGAACTAGGTAGTTTAGGAATACGCATAAGCTAGTTTAATCCATCATAAAAGCTAACACTAGGATTAGAATTAGAATCTAATTCTAATTATTATATTTCCCTAACACCTCCCCTCAAGTTGGAGCATGTTGGGGATTAATCAAATTGCTTCTTCCTGAGTGCTTTAGTAAAAATGTATGTTAATTGTGACGTTGTATCGACATATAATGGTGCAATGATCCCTTCTGCGACTGCATACCTGACGAAATGACACTCAATCTCAATGTTTGGTGCGTTCATGAATACCGGATTTTTTGCAATATGTAAGGCAGACTGACTGTCACAGAATACGGGAATCGCCTTGGGATGTTGAACCCCAAGGCTTAATAACAAACCCTTCAACCATTTCAGTTCACATGTAAGGGCTGCCATTGAGTGATAGTCGGCCTCTACCGATGAGCGAGAAACTGTGTGTTGCTTCTTTGTCTTCCATGAAATAGGAGAATGAATGATATAGGGAAAAACTAGGTCGTTGCTAGTCTTACACCTAAATCAATCCAAATACCTAAACTAACCACTAGAAACAAGTAGAATGGCAAGCAAAGGGTCGATATCCACATAGAATTGCGAATTTCGTAGCTAGAAATGCTAATATAAGCTAGTTCGAAATGGGGTTGGTTGTTGAAAAGGAAAATTCAAACTAAACGATTAGAACGATACACAAAGATTAAAAACACTAGGGGATTGGGGTTCACCAAGGGGTACATGCAATAGGGGATTAAGGATTTCGGGGATTAACTAGACTTGCAAAGACAAATTGAAAAGGGGAATCGATCTTTAATACTCTCAAAACAATGAATCATGCTTCCGCATTAACCCAAAGGCTAAGAGTCAATCAAAATAAATCCGATCGAAATCATACAACACAAGGACTCACAATCCCTTGCTAAATCAATGCATCGTATTCCATTGACCAAGCAAAGTTACGTCTAACCAAGCAAGCAACGAGGAACCCCCCAACTTATGCGTTTAATTTCAAGGACTAATAAATTCCACCTTAAAACCCCATACATGGGAACCCTAGGCTACACCCAAACCCCTAGATGAAGACTACTCACTCATGGAATTGACCACAAATTTCAACATGATATATTCAATAGGAGTATGCATTTCTAATTAATCAAGCAAATCTCTAGCCAAATCCAAGTAAACAAGAGAAATAGAAAAGAGAGAAACATAAAAGTGCCTATTTTTGGGGTTTTTGATTAATGAGAAAACAAGAGACAAAAGTAAGAAAAATCAGAAATTAATGACAATAAATGAAAATAAGAGTTGAGAATTTTTACAATGAAGCTTCAATTCCAAGGTTAGGGAGAATCCCAAGCATAACAATGAGCAATGAATGAAGTTCTCTTCCTTTCTCTCTCCAAAATAAATTTCAGACTATTTTTGTTCTAAACTAGGTTTTCTAAAAGTTCCCATAAAGCTTTAAATAGTCCCGTAAAAAGGTTCAGCGCTGGCAGCAGGTTCGGCCGAAGAACAAAGAAGTTCGGCCGAACCAAGAGGCAGGTTCGGCCGAACCAAGATCAGGTTCGTCCGGACTTGAGGGGAATCAGGAACTTTTCTCACAGCAAGGTTCGACCGAACTTTTAGGGAAGTTCGGCCAAACACAACGAAGTTCGGCCGATCCTTCAGAATTGTTCGGCCGAACTTCTGGGCTTGTTTGCTTCAGACATTTCTGCTTCGGTTCGGCCGAACACTTCTGAAGTTTGGCCGAACATATTGAGTTCTTGATTCCTTGAGTCCCTTTTTCCACTTCGACCTTTCCTTGGGATGCCCTTGACTTCCATTGACTTTTCCGTACGCTTTACTTGTTTTCCTACACATTAACGAACCCGTGAAAAGCAAAAGCTTGAAAAAAGATAAGAAAAACAAGGAAAAAGGACGGTAATTAGGAAAAACCGAGTCAACTAAGCAAGTAAAAGCAAAGGGGACTAAAATATGCACAAAAGGGGAAGAAAACAAACAAAAACAAGAATAAAAAGAGGCAAAGTACTATCCTAAGAGTGACATAAATGTCACCCATCAAACTCCCCCAAGCTAGACTTTTGCTTGCCCTCAAGCAAAACAAGAGAAGAACGAAGGAAAGATGAGATTTTATTCAAACAAAAAAAAAGGAAAACGAGGGTGAGAATATACACTAACTCACTGTCATAGGAATCACGATTGCATTTAAGCACCTGCAATAAGCTCTTTAAACCCCTATGTCATTCTAGAGGGCGAGTGAGATCTCGCAAGGGTTTTCCTCGAGTTTTACCCATAACTCAAATGAAAAGAGGAATAAATAAAATTAAACTACACGGTCACGCCCAAGTCAACCCATCACAAAAATGGTCCATAAATTAAGACAATTGAGTGACTTCTCGGAAAAGTTTCTTCCAAATGTATGCCAAGGTTAGGGGTAAAGGTGAGGACTAATCTAAATTGCTAGAGGACACTTCTATTAGCGCTTTTACTTGGTACATTAAAGCACATCTAGCTATTCAAAAGGTTTCATAAGCTCTACTTGGCTAAAAGAATCCAAGAATAATGGTCCACCTCCCCCAAATGCACTATTAGACCCCCTTTTGCTTCCCTCTACTCAAGACATGAACGATTGAAAACTAAGCGTGGGAGGCATCCACAAATTGACCTCTTATTCGACATTTTTTTTCCTTTTTTTTTCTTTTTTCACGCCTTTTTTTTAACTATTTTTGGCTATTTCTTTTTCCCTTATTATGGGAGTTTCTCTTTACAAGAATAAACTTTATTTGAACACAGAAAATGAAAAATACACTTGTGGCTTATGATGCCACTTATTGAATGATACGAGGGTAGAATTAAGTCTTTTATAGAGTTTCACTTTGGAGGGAATAAGGGTACACTTAGGGGCTCAAGGGACCACAAATTGGGAAACTTTTATTCAATGATGAGCGAATTAGATAAATTTTCAAGCTGGATGGCAATTGCACGGTTGAAGACTAACTTTAGTGGTACAAGGAGCAATAGAGATTCAGCAACTCCTAAAACACCCTAACTCTAGCATACACTTTTCTGAGAACAACTCCTACAAATTCCCACAAAGGCCTAAAAAGGGAACCACATTAGATTTCTGAAAGAAATATGTCCTTCACCCAAGGTGCATTAAGTCTAATACCAAGGTTCAGATTAATTGCGAACAATTAATTCAGTGAGATCAAGTGATCGGAACAGCTAGCTGGAGCAATGCTTCCGATCAGTGAGTTCTAATGGATATTGAACTCACAGCTTACTCTTGACTGAACCTACAAGGTCACACCAATGACACGTAACAGATCACCGGATTAAATGAATCGGAAATTCATTTAATAGCTTTTCGGGAATTAGTTGGAAAACGTATTATACGATACGACCTTGCATCGGAATCGTATATCGTATCGCGAATATTCGTAAGCTGGGCGACACGAATAAATCGTATCGTACGACGGTGATTCGTCGTATACGAAACGATAAATAATATATCGAAAATATATTAAATCGCGAATACGAAGGGCATCGGAGTTGCTGGCCCGTCGAGCCAAGCACGTAAGCGTGCAAGGCCCAACGAGCCAGCAAGCTCGCGAGCAAAGGCGAGCAAGGCCAGCCCATTGGACGCGAGCACGCAACAGCAGCAACGCAGCAACGAGCGAGTAGGCCCATGGCCCAGCTGCTCGGCGCGCGCGCGCTGTGGGCTTCGGCCTGCAGTGCGTGTTGTTGGGCGGCGAGCTGTGTGGTCCGTGTGCTCGTATGTGGCCGGTCAAGGCTCTTTAGTCTTGGAATGGTTACATCATTAATACAATAGGCAAATTGTATTATTCCAACACAAACAATTCATTACTCAAACCCTAGACACAGAGAACCCTAATTCTCCCTGTGCCTCCAAAGTCAGTTCTTCCCAAAAGCACAAACTCTTGATCGATTGTCTAAGCTACGATAATCAAGACGGATCTGATCGTGTCGGTGAACCAAGTAGAGGAACGACAAGTGGAGTTCTTTGTTCGTGTTTGTTGACAAATTATTGTAGAAAACACGCTTCGAATGTAAGTTTGCTTAATCTGTGTTTTATACATGTTTCCTGTCTTTGGGGATTGTTTCCGCACATGTTATTATGTTTAACTGTATTCCCCAACAGTGGTATTAGAGCCTTATGTATTCAAAGCATGAATTAGCATGATTTAATTGTTTTTGCATCTATCGAAAATTTTGAATTTGTTGTTGAATTTTCGGAATTTTTACGAATTATTGGATGAATTGCGTAATAATCAGGTCCGAAATCAAAAATATTCTTTCTTTCGCGTTTTAAAACCCTAATCTGATTGAAAAGGATTTTCTAAGATCAACTCATATGAACGGAATTGCAAAAACAGGCCTCGAAGTGTCGTTTCTTGGGCGTTTTTGCTAATTTTTCATTAAAAATTAAAAGTGTCGGACAGTAACTCAATTAACAGGTCGACCTAAACTACCCGGAATTGCTTGAAATTTTGACACAATGTTACTGGGTATAGTCTTGATCTATGGTAAAAATTTCAGATTTTTCCGATAAGTATAACCGCGCGTCTCTTGTGTGACCAGTCACACCATCAACTTAATGGTGTGACGAGCGCGAAACCAATAGCGTTAAATGACCAACCGGGTGATTAATTCCCGACGTTTCCTCTCGGCAATAATGTAATTTTGCACTTCGTTTGGCCGCTGTCGTTTCTTCTTTTTGCTTACACTAATTATTGATTTCTTCTTCGTATCTTTCTTCTTCGTATTCTTCTTCAATGGTTGGCTCTCCTGAACATTATTAATGTTGTTGTTGTCGAAGTTGTTACCATGTGTAGCAGCAATGTGTTCATCAACAACGGAAGCTTCCATATGCATGGTTTCATTTTGGTGATAAGGGTTGCTAATTAAACTAGGAACTCGATCTACTTCCATTTCCTGCAGGCATCGAGTACGTACGTACATAAGTAAAAATTAAGAGACAAGGGATATTATACTAACCTTGACAGGGATGATGAAGGAACGTATCAGTTGTTTAATGACAGGGATGATGAAGGAACCCCAAATACTAAAAGTAACATATTTAAACAATAAAAGTAACAAGTCTAAACTATAGAAAAAATACCTTGACTAAAATTATAAAAATACCTCCCCTAAAACTATAAAAGTAACAGGCTGAAAATTTAATAGTATCTCCCATAAAACTATGAAAGTAGCGCCTAAACTATAAAAAAACACAACTCTAAATTATAGAAGTACCTTGACTAAACTTTAAAGGTAACAAGCCTAAACTATAAAAGTAACAAGCCTAAACTATAAAAGTAACAAGTCTAAAAATATTAAAATTAAGAGGCCTAAACTATAAAAGTACTCCCCCTAAAACTATAAAAGTAACATGCTTAAACTATAAAAGTACTCCCTCTATAACTATAAAGTAACGTTTAAACTATAAGCGTACCTCCCCTAAAACTATAAAAAAAAAGTAACAGATCTAAACTATAGAAGTGACATACCTAAACTAAAAAAGTACCTCCTCTAAAATTATATATAAAAAAAAGTAACATGTCTAAACTATAGAAGTAACATACCTAAACTAAAAATTTACCTCCCCTAAAACTATTCCGTATAAAAAAAAGTAACATGTCTAAACTATAGAAGTAATACATAAACTAAAAAGGTACCTCCCCTAAAACTAATCCGTATAAAAAAAGTAACATGTCTAAACTATAGAAGTAACATACCTAAACTAAAAAGGTACCTCACCTAAAACTACTCCGTATAAAAAAAAAGTAACATGTCTAAACTATAGAAGTAACATACCTAAACTAAAAAAAATACCTCCTGTAAAATTATCAAAAAAAAAAGTAACATGTCTAAACTATATAAGTAACATACCTAAACTAAGAAAGTATCTCCCCTAAAACTACTCCGTATAAAAAAAGTAACATGTATAAACTATAGAAGTAACATACCCAAACTTAAAAAAGTACTTCCTCTAAAATTATAAAAAAAGAAGTAACATGTCTAAACTATAGAAGTAACATACCTAAACTAAGAAGGTATCTCCCCTAAAACTACTCCGTATAAAAAAAGTAACATGTACAAACTATAGAAGTAACATACCTAAACTAAAAAAAGTACCTCCTCTAAAATTATAAAAAAAGTAACATGTCTAAACTATAGAAGTAACATACCTAAATTTGCAAGTGTGAACTGGTCTCACCATTAGTTGATGGTGAGGACAGTCTCATATAAGAATTTGGGTAAGTATAAACCCTAATTTTTCCTTTCCCCAATTCATAAAATTTGAAACCCTAATTGAATTTTAATTAATTTTGGTTTAATAATTCGGTTAATTGGGAAAGGGGATATAATTTCATGGGTCAGTGGATAATTTTAAAAATTATTGAATTAAAATTTTGAATGGTTTCGTTAATTTTAATCACACTTAAACCAAATTATTAAAAATCTGAAATTTAAATGTTAATGAACGATTTAAAGCTTCGGATTTTATTAATTAAAAGTACAAATTTTTAATTTTGATTCGTTCGTTCATAAAAATTTGAATAATGTTAGCCTTTGATTTAATATTTTACGAAATTGGAATGTCGTTAAAGTTTATTAAATCGTAAAAAATCGTTGTTTTTCGAAAATAAAAATCGTAACTTTTTGAAAAATAATATTAATGCAAGTTCGTGAAATTAAATTAAATTTTAATTAAGTTGGTCCGTATCACGAACCAAAGGCACGAACAAGATGTGTGGTGGACGTATGGCACGACGAGCCATACGGGCTGCTATGCGATGGTCGAGCCACAGCGACACGGGCAACAGCAAGCGTGCTGCGTGCCTCGTGCGCGTTGGGCGAGGAAAGGGGCAGGCGATTGCTTGCGAGGGGCTGCGACGAAGCAAGGCACAAGGCCCTGCGACGTCCAGCGCAGCGATGCACAACGACGCAGCGCAAGGGCAGTGATGGCTGCAGGCACGCGCGCGCGCGAAGGCTGCAGGGTGTGCGAGCTTGCAAGGGCATTGAACTTTTTCGTTGAAAATTGTTTATTTAGTTGGGCTTCGCATATTTGCATTAATTTCGAGGCGCACGAGCAAGCTCGCACACCCTGCAGCCTTCGCGCGCGCGCGTGCCTGCAGCCATCGCTGTCCCTGCGCTGCGTCGTTGTGCATCGCTGCGCTAGACGTCGCAGGGCCTTGTGCCTTGCTTCGTCGCAGCCCCTCGCAAAGCAATCGCCTGCCCCTTTCCTCGCCCAACGCGCACAAGGCACGCAGCACGCTTGCTGTTGCCCGTGTCGCTGTGGCTCGACCATCGCATAGCAGCCCGTATGGCTCGTCGTGCCATACGTCCACCACACATCTTGTTCGTGCCTTTGGTTCGTGATACGGACCAACTTAATTAAAATTTAATTTAATTTCACGAACTTGCATTAATATTATTTTTCAAAAAGTTACGATTTTTATCGAATCCTATATGCTTTAGGTTTCGTATGTGAACACAAACACACACGCACGCACAGCAGCCCACGAGGGGGGCCATGCGCGCGCGCGCGAAGCCCGAGCAGCGACGCAGCCCACGCGGCCACGAAGCCCACGAGGCTTGCCTGCAGCCTTGGGCGCGCGCTGGGCCTGTCTTGCGGTGGGCCTGGCGCAGCCTTGGGTTGTTCGTGTGTGCGGCGCCATTGCTTGCTGGACGCGGGTCTGGCTTCGTGCTGGGCCTTCGTCTAGCAAGCTCGTCCGATGCTAATTCGTACGACGCGCTTCCGATTAATTTCCCGATTTCGGAATTCATTTACGATACGAACAATATTTAACATTTCCGATTCCGGAATTAATTTCCGTCTCGAATAAATATTTAATATTTCGTTTCCGGAATTATTTTCCGATTCCGATAATATTTCCGATTCTGACAATATTTCCGTTTCCGGCAATATTTCCGATTCCGGCAATATTTCCATTTCCGATAATATTTTCTGATACGTACCATGTTTCCGTTTTCGGAAACATCTACGACTTGGATAATATTTATATTTCCGATACGATCCATATTTCCGTTTCCGGCAATATCATCGTGTCCGGTGTATTCATTTATTTGCCTTTGACGATCTCAGCTCCCACTGAAACCAAGATCCGTCGATTCCGAATATCCATTAGATAGAGCATTTAATGCCATTAAATACTTGAGCCGTTTACGTACTATTTGTGTGACCCTACGGGTTCAGTCAAGAGTAAGCTGTGGATTAGTATCATTAATCCACTTGAACTGAAGCGGCCTCTAGCTAGGCATACAGTTCACTTGATCTCACTGAATTATTAACTTGCATAATTAATACTGAATCGCATTTATTAGACTTACCATTAAATGCATACTTGGACCAAGGGCATTATTTACTTCATAGACTAGATTAGATCTCGTGCACGCACGGATTTTGTTAATTTTTTTCACAAAATATTTAACTGAATATCTCCCCAACTACTACATAGTTACAACATTTTTTAACATACTCATTTAAATTTATTCATCTAATACGCATATTTAAAATGCTAATATGGTACTTTGACCAAAATATTGAGTGATTTATTTTCCATTATTAATATAGCGATTTGACTAAAATATTATCGATTAGAATAATTATTATTACGTCGTGTCTATTATTGCCATAATTTATAAACTAAATTTTGTTTCCATACATAAATGGTTTATAAAAAAAGATAGAGAATAAAAATAAAATAAAACAGATACACTTTTTTGGGAAAGTGAATTTTGGCGGGAAAAATCGCACCAGGAATTGACATGTGTCATTCCTGGTGTCTCTTTTAGTATATAGTAATAGATTGTTATATAAAATTATTTAAAATTATATATAAAAAAGTAAAGAATATAATTATTCTGTTTAATTGGGAAATAACAAAAGAGCGGGAAAATTTTAATTGTGAGAGCGACAGGTGTCAGTTTTGCTTTTAGGGGCTCTCTTTTAGTATAGACTAGATTAGATCCCGTGCACGCACGGATTTTGATAATTTTTTTCACACAATATTTAACTGAATATCTCCCCAACTACTACATAGTTACAACATTTTTTAACATACTCATTTAAATGTATTCATCTAATACGCATATTATAAAAATGCTAATATGGTACTTTGACCAAAATATTGAGTGATTTATTTTCCATTATTAATATAGCGATTTGACTAAAATATTACCGATTAGAATAATTACTATTACGTCGTGTCTATTATTGCTATAATTTATAAACTAAATTTTGTTTCCATACATAAATGGTTTATAAAAAAAAGATAGAGAATAAAAATAAAATAAAACAGATACACTTTTTTTGGGAAAGTTTGACGGGAAAATTTGCACCAGAAATTGACATGTGTCATTGCTGATATCTCTTTTAATATATAGTAATAGATAGATAGATAGATTTTAAAAAAAAATCCAAAAATCTCCTTAAAAAAAAGGTTCCCGAATTCAATTGTTAGGGTTGAGTTATTAAAATGCATGTTGGGCCGAACTATAAGCACACCCGTTTCTAGCCCAAGTCAATCTCAGAAGCACTAATTTTGTCTATAAATACAACGTTAAGGGCATCCTTTTTCTCCCCCATCTTTGTTTCTCTAGGGTTGAAGGATCTGGCAGGATGAAAACATCAACGGCAAAAGCAATGACAAAAGTTGGACCATCTGGCAACAAACAAGGAAAAGCATATATATGACTAGGTTTGATTATTATTTATGTGAAATACAGGCGAAATTGGATTATCCGAATGAGTACATAACACTGGTACGAGGATGGTACAGCGAGACGGGAGTTGAAGAATTAACAGTTTCAACAAACAAGATAACTTACGCTTTCGGTAAAGCATCAGAATCCAATGCCAAACAATCGTTTTGGTATGACCTTGGAGGCCTCAATCAGTTTGGTGGATTTCATGGAACCTGTGACTCCGACCGTATTAACTCCATTGGGGTCTATTTCAAACCACTCATGGACTTTGTGCCACCGAATCAATCCAAATCACTTCAGAGTCTCAGCTAGTTATGGATAACTCTACTCATTCTAAGCCTTCTATTTTTTTATTTAAGGATTCTTCTTTTATTGTTTTTATCTTAACGGAATTTTAACTAGATCAAATCAGGTTCTGGACATTCCCAATTACTCATTTTTTTATTTAAATCCTTCTTACCAGAAGATCAACTAGCTAGCGACCTCTTTAATTAACTACTAGTCTGTGCCTCTGTGCAGGTACTTGTAAAAAGTATAACAAATATATTAAACGATGATGTTAATTACACAATAAAGGGAAATACCCTAAATATTAAAAATATCCATGCATGATGGTCTAAAAACATTTGATACCGACAAAGTTCACCATGTGGCTACTTTAATTTTGTGATAACGATCACTCGTAAATAAAAAA
Source organism: Spinacia oleracea (assembly GCF_020520425.1). Classification (NCBI taxonomy): domain Eukaryota; kingdom Viridiplantae; phylum Streptophyta; class Magnoliopsida; order Caryophyllales; family Amaranthaceae; genus Spinacia; species Spinacia oleracea. The sequence continues at coordinate 76,744,148 of NC_079490.1, forward strand.
ATAAAAATCTTCTTCCCATCTAACTTAAAAAGTTGCAGCAACCTTATCTCAACATCAGTACCAAATAGTGTAATAGACAGTGGTGTTGTCACCAATTTTCATACGAACTCTGAATCTGAAACATTAAGAAGCTTTTAATTTTTAATTTTTATATTTTCTTTTTGCTAAGCAAGTGAGAATAATATTAATGTTGGTAATTATAATGCAATACGGATCTGTTTAATTGTGATAATGCTTGTGGCCCGTTTCATTGTTGTCGTGGGTATTGATTTTGGAGTATTGTTGATTTATACCAGATTCCTTATAAATACTCCTTTATTTATTCCAATAAAAAACCTAGAGACACAGAGAAACAAAAAAAATCCTAAACAAATATTATATTTGTCATTATCGTCCCATAGAGATCTGAGCAGTTCTTGAAGTAATTCCAGCCTTCCAATCGGGGTACAGAGTTGGAAGGTAGCTGTGTTACCCTTGGGGAGCAATCGTCACTGAGAACCTTGTACCGGTGGTGGCGAAATACGTTTCTAGGGCAGGCGTAAAACCCGTCACAGCTTTTGAGATCAATTATTGAGTATTGTATTTTTTTCCTTATTATTATTGTTAATTTCATGGTTACAACACATTATTTCCAACAATCTAGAAGCGTATTTTATGGTGTTACCGTGATTTTTGACCAATTTTGAACTAATAAGGTATTTGATGGTCGAAAAGTAATTCTTGCTCATGCGGAGCAAATTCTTATGATTATCGTCCATTTTGAATCAAGGGTCTAATAATAATAATAAAGGGGGAATAATTCGTATATGTTTGTGCACGTATCTTTGCGGCTAGAGTTCCACGAACCTGCATCTTTGGTTTGGATTGTGTTTTTGGGAATCATTTCTTGATTTAAAATTAATAATGCACATCGAATCATAAATGATGAAGGTTAAGGTTCGTATTTCGGTGCTTGGGTGCTCGTCAAATTGCTCGACAAATTTGCATCCGAGCGATATCGATGTACGGTGTATATATAATATATTATGAATATAAAGGCCGAAGATTTATGTGATAAATAGTTAGATTGATTGCTTATTGATCCGTTAGATCATTCTATGATGTTGAACTCATGTAACTTATGAATGGAATCTTTGGGAATTTTGAAGGACGGTGGATGCATCCGTTTATAATGTGCTTACATGACTCTTTTCTTTGGGGTGAAGGAAGGAGGTAAAGGATGATAATTGATCAAAGAGAAAATTAATCACCTAAGATATTCCATAAAATAATTCGGCAGAGTTCAGCAAACTTAAAACTCTAGTTGCTTTTCATAACAATCAGTATACTCCACAAGGAGACCGTGGCATAAGCTCTTGAGCCACACCCCACCCGTGGACTCTACTTTTCTCCTCCTCTTATGGAAAGTGTATGGTGAAATTTCTAAGGCCAGTTGTTGTGGGTTGGTTTCCTATAATACGAGCATCAGATGCAGCCACAATCTTGATAGTAAGTGTACTAGGTGAATTGAGTGAGCAACATATAGGCCGTTAATCGAGCCACGATCAAGTGTTGCTTCCTTATCAAATGAGATTAAGTTGCGTGTGGGAGTGAGTGGAACAACTCAGTTGAGTCCACGACATTCCCGTGGCTGTGCATACCAAGCCACGTATGCTACTGCACATATGAGGAGAGGAGTGATTAAGTTCACAAGGAGAACTCGGACTCCAAACGTCTCGGCAAACACAAAAGTTTCTTCTCTAATTTGTTTTGCAAACTCTTAACTTTTTTACACAATATGTGGCCTCTTTATGCATATTATTTATTCTGCTGCATTGATGGTATGTGGGGATGTTTGAGTTAGTGTTTGGGACTAACTAGTGAGTTAGTTTGGTTCGCCTTGATAAGTGTTGAGAATGGAGGTTTAATTGAAAGACATTAAGGGTATGGACCTTTTGTTAACCTTACAGGTTGTGCGTTGTCTTCCTTGCTAAGTCCATGATCATTAGTAAACCCAATTAGCGTGTGACTAAGGGGAAATAAATTATAAGAGTTTTCATGAGGACTTAGTTTACTTTGTTAAACTAATCTATTTTGTTGGTTTTATTATGAGTGAATTCGATGCATGTGTGTGTTAGTATATGATTGGCCTTGATAGAGTTCATGTGCCTATCTTGTATGCATCATATGCTGTTGTATTGTACACACGTTGATGTTTTAAATGAGACTTAATTTTTTATTTACTCAATCCAATGTGAAAGCCAAAATGAGTCAAATAGTTGGTAAAGGTATGTGATGTCCTACCTGAATAAGATGATGTAGAGCAGGTTCTTGGTAAGTACATATTTCCTTTTGAGTCGATCAAGTGGCCATTATGGAATATTGTTGAAACTTATACAGAAATAGTTTCTCGTAACTTAAATATGCTAACATGCTTGAAGCTCTAATATTGTATGATTGGTTTATGACTTGATGATGCTTGTGGTGTAAGCATACTTTGTAGGTAATCCTGTAGTGCACAGGTGTAGAGCGTGAAAGTAATCTCCATAATTCACCGAAAGGTACAATGGGAAGAGGATCAAACGAGCAGGTTTGAGATGCCCATTGAGTACAATGATGAACCTAAATGGTCAATATCATTGGATCCTACAAGTCAAGATGCATAAAATTAAAAAGGCTATTGGATGATGACTCATTGTGGGGGTAAGTAATTTTATCGCAGTTCTTTATACGATCATTCACTAGTTACTGTATGTGTGAGTTGTCAGTTACAATGAATTAATTGGCAAAGTAAGTCACACTCGTGCAATTTAGACACGAAAAAATACAGTTATTTGTGAATGTGATACCTTCCTTGAGTATGTGAGATTAAAGAGAAAATATTCTTTAAGTAAGGTCTTGGCACGAGTTGGTGTCAAAATAGTTAAGGGGAAGGGTTTTTAAAATCTATGTTGTGTTCAATTTCTACGGAAAACACTTGTTAGGATAAGCTTCTGCTCTTAATGAATCTATAGCCCGATTTGGGGTGGTTCTATGAGAGAACTTGATGGATTCACCGCTTTGTGTGAGGTTGAGTATTTTACTCTTAATGTATCTAGCCTTATGATCCCCTAGAATGGGTGGTACTATAAGAAGCCTTGATAGATACACCGCTTTATGATTGGGAAGGTTAATCCTTGTTGCTCTTATGAGTCCATATATAGTCCTATTGTGTGGATGGTTCTAATTATTGAACTTGATGGATTTAAGATTAAAGTATCTAGCCTCATTGACTTCACTTACTAAGTGATTTCATGAGAAGACGTGATAGATACATTGTGCAATTTGCGAGGATGAACAATATGTTCTTAATATATACATAGCTCCTTTGAGTGGTCCTAATAGAACGGACTTGATGGATATACCGATGGGTAAGGTTGTGTTAGGTTATGATACATATGACAATTCATAAATCATGCGGAAACAACCATTAAGCCAGGAATACATATTATTTACACATAATCATATAGCATAGTTTAGATGCATACTCTTTGTTGCGTGCCTTCCCTAGCTGCGCCCGAACCGAACAAGAACAAGTCTTTAGGACTCCAAGTGTCGTCCCTCCGTAGATAGTCCACAGCACGTCCGGATCCGCCTTAAGATTGACCAACTAGAATCGCCCTTAAGGTACTAGAATTTTCGGCACTCTTAGGTAAGAAATATGACTGAATTTTTCTCTCAAAACTCACTTTGAATACTTGAATTAATCTCTGAAAAATATGTGACCCTAGGCACGTATTTATAGAGTTATGGAAAGGGAATTGGAATCCTAGTAGGATACGAATTAATTAAACTTAGAATCCTATACGAACTCTAATTAATTAATTTATCCTTTTAGGAATAGGAATTTAATCATATACTAATTCTAATAGTTTTAGGAATCATGCATGAACACAAACTCACACACACACGGCAGCCACGAGGGCCGCCCATGCGTGTGCGTGCGAGCAGCAGCCCACGCAGCGAGGCCATGGCCTTGGCGCGCCCTGGGCCTGCCTTGCGGTGGGCCTGGGCGCTGCCTTGGCTGGGCGCGCGTTTGGCTTGCTGGGCGATGGCCCGACTTCGTGCTGGGCCTTCGTCCGGCAGGCCTCGTCCGATGCTAATTCGTACGATACGCTTCCGATTAAATTCCCGGTTCCGGAATTCATTTCCGATACGAACAATATTTAATATTTCCGATTCCGGAATCAATTTCCGTTTCGAACAAATATTTAATATTTCCGTTTCCGGAATTATTTTCCGATTCCGATAATATTTCCGATTCTGACAATATTTCCGTTTCCGGCAATATTTCCGATTCTGGCAATATTTCCATTTCCGATAACATTTTCCGATACATACCATGTTTCCGTTTCCGGCAACATCTACGACTTGGATAATATTTATATTTCCGATACGATCCATATTTCCGTTTCCGGCAATATCATCGTTTCCGGAGTATTCATTTCTTGCCTGTGACGATCTCAGCTCCCACTGAAACCAAGATCCGTCGATTCCGAATATCGATAGATGGAGTATCTAATGCCATTAAATACTTGATCCGTTTACGTACTATTTGTGTGACCCTACGGGTTCAGTCAAGAGTAAGCTGTGGATTAATATCATTAATTCCACTTGAACTGAAGCGGCCTCTAGCTAGGCATTCAGTTCACTTGATCTCACTGAATTATTAACTTGTTAATTAATACTGAACCGCATTTATTAGACTTAACATAGAATGCATACTTGGACCAAGGGCATTATTTCCTTCAGGTTGGACGTTTAAAGTTCTTAATGTCTTCATATCCCTTTATGGTGGTTTATGTGGTAAAATAGACTTGATGAGACACCTATGTGAGTAAGCGGGGATGGCATCCTTCTATGAAGGTCATGTTTGTTGGTTTTCTAATAATACTCACTAGAATCCAAGGGAATGTTGGCCTCGTATGACGTTTCATGCGGTCGCGGAATTTTTCAAGCTTCTAAAGGTGAAGCGTGTGGTGTTGGGTTTCTTCAATAGTCGTAGAGTTCAATCTTCGAATACTTTATTGGTTGTTGAATACCTCGCTCCACTAATATGTTAGTTCAAGTCTTTAGACACTAACATTTATGCATTAAACCTTTCATTTACTGCTCAGATTTCAAGATCTCTTGTCCGTATGCATTAGTGGGGGATTGTTGGTAATTATAATGCAATACAGATCCGTTTAATTGTGATAATGCTTGTGGGCCCATTTCATTGTTGTCGTTGGTATTTATTTTGGAGTATTGTTTTAGAGTTGCGGTTTATACCAGATTCCTTAAAAATATTCCTTTATTTATTCCAATAAAAAACCCTAGAGACACAGGGAAACAAAAAAAACCCTAAACAAATATTATCTCTGTCATTATCGTCCCATAGAGATCTGGGCAGTTCTTGAAGTAATTCTAGCCTTTCAATCGGGATACAGAGTTGGAAGGTAGCTGTGTTACCCTTGGGGAAGAATCGTCACTGAGAACCTTGTATCGGTGGTGGAAAAATACGCTTCTAGGGCAGGCGTAAAACCCGTTACAGCTTTTGAGATAAATTATTGAGTAATGTATTTTTTTTCCTTATTATTATTGTTAATTTCATGGTTACAACACATTATTTCCAACAATTAAGATCAAGAACAATACAACCTAAACTAACTCAAAGCGAAACGAACCAACTTGGTTGGACCTTTTCAACTAAGAGTTAGAAGACAACAAACCAACTAACAAAGCTTACAAGGCCAAAAACCAAAGATTATCTCTCCTACTAACATGTTTAGGCAAAACAAACAAAATTCTATTTGTCACTATTTACTTTAAACTAGCTATTGTACTCTTAACAGTAGGAATGCCTTTATCCCACACACTGCTATTCCTACTCTTCCAAATAAAGTACACTTCATCCACAATTCCTGTATAGAACACCTGTTTCCTAAACTTAGACTGTCTGTTGTGTCTGATGTTCCTGAACGACTATTACAGAGTGCTACCTGAATCTTGAATTCATCCAAGCCTTTATTTCTGTGATACACCTACTGTTGTAAGGACACTGAAAAAACAGATGTTGATTGTCTTCATCCCCTTGACCACATGTCAAATAGTTTGCAGAATTACTAATGCCAATTCTAGCAAGCTTGGTTGTAGTTTGCAACCTAGCCTGAATTGCAAGCCAGCAAACGAATCTATGCTTTGGAGTGCTCGGTCTATTCCACACCAAACTTTCCCAATGGGCCTTAGGTTTGATGCCTGCTAATTTCTCATACACATATTTCACATAATAATGAGGCATTGCACACCGTTCTGCCTTGGTATAGACTTGTTTCAACTACTCCTTTGTATCACACACCACCTTCCAATACCAACTAGAAGAGTTGTTAGGTTGATATCCCCACCAATCCCCATCTTTTAAATACACTAGTGATCAATTTGATCCAAACATTATCTTGCTTGGTAGCAAGAGGCCACACATATTTTCCCATATTTGCAGTGTTCCACAATAAGACATCTCTAAAACCCAAACCACCTACATGTTCATTACAATAGGTCCGCTCCCATGCTACATTGCTAGGCTTAGAACTATAAGTTTTCCCTCTGCACAGGAAAGCGATGCATATCTTAGTAATCTCTTGCAAGACATTCTTGGCAAGAATGTAAATATGAGCCCAGTACATATGCAAGCTAAGTAACACAAAGTTAATAAGTTACATTCTAGCTGTATATGACAAATTCCCAGAGCGCGCTCCACAGTTTAATTCTAGCAGTCATTTTGTCCAAAAACACTCCACATTGAGCCACTAAGATCTTCTTGGAGAAAATAGGCACCTATAGATGTCTGAATGGTAACATACTTATAGTAAAACCAGATGCCTCTGTAATTCTTTGAATATCACTTTCAGGCATTCCATGACAAAAAATAGAAGATTTCTGCTAATTAGCCTGTAAACAAGAGGTATTGGAGAATAATTTGAAAGCCTGCAGTAAAAGGTAAATAGAAGGGAATACACCTTTACAATAGAGAATCAAATCATCTGCAAATATAGGTGAGTGAGTCCGAAGTCTTTACATCTTGATGAAACTGGAATTGAGGCCTATCACTCATCTTGTGCAGAATTCTTGACAGGTACTCCATACAAATGACAAAGAAGAGGAGGAAACTGTATCTCCCTGCCTTAATACCCTCTAAGATTTGGAGAAACCATTCATGGTGCAATTAAGCATTAAGGAGAACCTCGGTGTAATAACACACTCCATGACTAAATCCACATAATGTGTAGGGAACTCCAGTTGCTTCAACATTTCTTTAAGGAATTGACAATCAACTGTGTCATAAGCTTTTTGGAAGTCAATCTTCTCAGACAACTAGGCTTAACCCCTTTCCTTCCATAATGCCTCATATGGTCCTGAACCACCATAATATTGTGAACAATATATCTCCCATGAACAAACCCTCCATGATTCTCTAGGATTAGATCAGGTAGTACCTGCCCGAGTCTTCCACACAACACCTTAGTAATACACTTATACAATGTATTACAACAAGAAATAGGTCTGAAATCACTGAAATTCTTTAGACACTTAATCTTAGGAATTAAAGTAACCATTGTGTGGTTTATCTCTTTTAACAACTTGCCATGTTGGAGAACATCTAAAACAACAACAATAACCTCATGACCTACTATGTGCCAAGCATCTTTAAAAAATAATGAACCAAATCCATCAAGACCTAGATCTTTGACACCTGGAATAAATAAGAGAGCTAACTTAACCTCCTCTGATGTATAGGGAGCATTTAAAATTTCTTTATGGTGCTCTTGACAAACATGACCAGTCTAAACAACCTATTTAATAACACGAGTTCTATGATAATGAACACTCCCCAAGAGGACTTTGTAATAAGATAAGAATGAAGAAAATAATGCCCTTGGTCCAAGTATGCGTTCAACGCTAAGTCTATTAAATGCGGTTCAGTATTAATTAATTATGCAAGTTAATAATTCAGTGAGATCAAGTGAGCTGAATGCCTAGCTAGAGGCCGCTTCAGTTCGAATGGAATTAATAATATTAATCCACAACTTACTCTTGACTGAACCCGTAGGGTCACACAAATAGTACGTGAACGGATCAAGTATTTAAGTAAATTAAATACTCCATTTATGAGTATTCGGAAACGACGGATCTCGGTTCCAGTGGGAGCTGAAATCGTCAAAAGGCAAATTATGAATACTTCGGAAATGATGATATTGCCGGAAACGGAAATATGGATCATAACGGAAATATAAATATTATCCAAGTCGTAGATGTTGCCGGAAACGGAAACATGGTACGTATCGGAAAATATTATCGGAAATGGAAATATTGCCGGAATCGGAAATATTACCGAAAACGGAAATATTACCGGGATCAGAAATATTGTCGGAATCGGAAATAAATTCCGGAAACGAAAATATTAAATATTTGTTCGAATCGGAAATAGTAAATATTGTTCGAATCGGAAATGAATTCCGGAATCGGAAAACGAATCGGAAGCGCGACGTACGAAACGATTGTCCGATGGGCTTGCTAGACGCAAGGCCCAGCACGAAGCCAGGCCCGCGCCTAGCAAAGCCCGCGCGCAGCAAGGCCAGCGAGGCCCGCGAGCAGCGAGCAAGGCATGGCCAAGCCGGCAGCAAGAGAGCCAGGCGAGGCCCAGCAGCATCGCCCAAGGATGGGCCGCGTGCTGCCAGCCTGCCTTGGGCCGAGCCGCGCACCGTGGCCTTATGGGCTGTGTGTGTGTGTGTTTGTGCAATGATACGAATCCTTGGTCATTTAGGATTGCTTAATCGTTTTCCCAATTCCACAAGAATTAAATGTTTAGTGTTTAATTAAACGTTAAATTCTAATGGATTAATTTAACTAGAATTCTGATAGAATTAGTTATTTGAATCCTAGTGGAAATCTAAAACCAGTATTTCCTTCCTATAAATAGGTGATTCATAATCACAATTTATGCATCACAATCAATAAGTATTCATATAGTTTAAGTTCAAGTACGAATTTAATAAATCTCCTAAATATATAATTAAGCTTTCGAATAAACATAAAACCTTAGATAATATTCTAGTTAATTGAATCTAAGGCGGATCCGAACGTGTTGTGGACTATCTATGGAGGGGCGACATTTGGAGTCCTAAACTTGTTCTTGTTCGGTTCGGGAGCAGCTAGGGAAGGCACGCATCACATGTATGTATCCTAAATTATGCTAATTGACTATGTGGCAATTAATTTGGATTCCTAGCTTTATGGTTTTTCCGCATGAAATATATGTTTTATATTTGTCATAACCTAACAAAGAAAGCCTCTGAAACATCTGAATTCATGTCATAAATTCTATATATACGCCTGATTCTGCACATTTCTACTTCTAACAATCTGATGTAATAAGGTTTTATTCTCATCACCAGCCTTAATCCATTCTAGCTTAGCTTTTTTTCCTCAAGAACCCCATATAAGCCTTGTGCTTTATCTTGACTCATGAATGGCTTGTAACTCTAAGTCTGCCAACCCCTGGTCAGTAGGGTTTAAATTCATAGCCTCTTGAGCCTCGGCCATAACATGATATGCCCTCAAATTAGTAGCTTGAATATCAGTAAATCCAGCTCTATTAAGATCTTTAAGAGCAGCTTTAACTTTCTTCAATTTGGTAGCCAAACTGAACATCTTACTCCCGGTGATCTGAGAATTCCATGCTGAATGAATAAAATCAGAAAACACTAGAGAAGGTTTTCACATTGTGAAATATTTAAAAGGATTTCTCCCCCCATCATTCCTAGGATAGACAGTTAGAATTCCAGAAGAGTGATCAAACTGACCTTCTGGCATAACAAACTTTAGTAGATGGATAACACCTTTGCCAAGAAGGATTGGCTAAAATTATATCAAGCTTTGAGAACACTCTGTCTACACCCGCGTTGCTTATTGTTCCAGGTGTACTGGTTACCTACACTCCTAATGTCTTCCATGCCACAAATATGCATATAGTTATTAATATCTACAATATCAACATGTCTCACATGAGCACCTATTTTTTTCATCCACATCCATGACACAGTTAAAGTCCCCACACCAAACCCAGGGACCGTGAGTATTGAGGACATGCAAATCCCTCCATAACTCTTGCCTCATAGTACTATCATTAAATGCATAGATGAAAGTGCAATGAAAATTAGGCATACCACTCATAAAGGTAATATGATAATGAAGAAACTGACCTGATGCAGTTACAATATTAACTGTAAAGCTGCCAGACTTCAAAGCAACAACAATCCTACCACCATTATGATAGCTAGAATTTCTTGTGAAACACCAATTTGAAAATACCTTCTGATAAAGCTTGCCAAGATTAGGAAGCTTTACCTTGTACTCCAGAAGACCCACCAAACCCACCTCATATTTGTGGATGAATCTCTTGACTTCATCCTGTTTATGAGGAAAATTGAGACATTCCATGCTAGAATTCTATTCATTAGAGTGTACACCTACTTTTGTCCCCATTCCCAAAATGGAAGGTTCGATGATGAGAACATAAATCTCCACTTGGCAACGCATCTCCTATAAAATAAACGAATCTCAATCACCCTTTCATTTCAGCCAAAGCTACTATTTATAGAAACCTGCTAAGAATAGTAACTGCCGTAAAAGGTAGTTGTTAAAAGTGGCAAAGTCATAAAAGATAGAAACCTGTCAGAATTAGGTGTTGCACTCCAACATAAATCCTAAAAGAGATAGAATTTGCAGTCCTAGTATAATTCGAAAATAAGAGTTACGTATTAATTAAATTCCTAACGAACCTAGAGTTCGTAACGGGCCCAGACGCATTCCGTTATAAAGTTAATACGCATTAAAAGACTCGGATAAATCTCAAAAGCTCCCTGTTCTAAGAGTCCAAATCTGACAAAGAACTCGGCCTAGATCCCATTTTCAATGCCTGGATCTGGGCGCCGAAATCTTCGGCGCCCAGCCCTGGGCGCTGAAAATGCCTGGGGCCGTTTTATCTCCGGATTCTTTTTGGATTCGTACCTTAAAATCTATCTTTCCACACACCCTTTTCCTATAAATACATCCTCAAAACCGACGTGAAAAAGGACACACAATTCCATAATATGAGTATTGACTCTAGCCTTAAGCCTAAGCCTCACGCTGCGAAATTGATCCGGCGTTCTGTCGCAATCGACCCAAAAGTCGAACAGAACGCATCCTGCCCCTTGTAGCTTGATGAATTAAGCCTAAATACTGGAACATTGCTTAGAAACCCGAGATTCGTTAAATAAAAGGAGAAATAGCAAATCCAAGTGGTTAGTTTTCTGAGAACCACAACGCACCTCTCAAGGGTGCATTGTAATGTGTCCCTCATATGATTTAATCGCTTTCATCACCCTTTTATAAAATTGTCAAACTATTAATTTGATTTATCTATCACGCCTAATAAGATAATACCTTGGACAATTGAATTATCATGCTCGGTACCTTAAATCAATCTAAATAAGATAATCACGATCGATTTAGCGTTATGTGTTGCATATTGCTAAAATCAATTCAGAATAGTTTAATAGTTTAACGCATGTCCCTTCAATTTTTTATGCTGAGCTAGTAAGGATAACCTGCCTCTGGAGTATTATCGATGAGCACTCCTCTCGGTAGCTACAGTCCCCCCGAACTCTCAATCTCTGCCCTGCGGGTGTACGTTGAGCGATCCCCACACCAGGGATCACAAGGGAACCTATGGCCGTCGTGGTCGAACATAATTGTACTCCCTTTATGTCACGATAACGGGGTTTTGTCAGTTTTCTCATTGTCGTTAAAAACTGAATGGCGACTCCTATATTACTAGTCGATTGGGTGTAAACTCACAGGAAATCCAATTACACTTGATCTGACAACGTCACGCCCACGAGAGACGAGGTCACGCATTAGCCTCGTGCTTTTTCGACCCCCTCACATAGAGTGAGAAGGGTCCCCCCTTCCAGCTGTTAATATTCCTTGTTCATCCCCCTAAACCACATCAGTTACATCCATTGTATTTCCAAGATCATTCTGTACCTTAGTCCCTAAAAGATGGAAAGCATTAGTTGTTTTAGTTGGTTGCATAGGTGAACTTCCAACTTTGATTGGTCTAAGAGCTCTTTGGAACCCCTTTGGATCCACAAATGGAGCAATCTCAACAGGTGGAACTCTCTCATTCACCTGATGTTGTTCTGTGGTTGCGTTCTTCCTAACCTAGACCCTCTTAACCTTTCCTTGTCTACACTGATTAACCCCATGCCCAATAAATGTGCATTGTCCACAAACAGTTGGCCTCCATTCATAGTGTAAGATAACTCTGGTCAATTCTCCATTCTCGTTTCTGAATGAGATCATCCCAGAGAGCTTCTGTGACATTGACACATCCACCATCACTCTTGCATACTGAAGCTTGTCCCTACATGAAGTAGAATATCCCTCTTAATAGGCTTCCCTATCTGGCTCACAATCTTGAACAAGGACTTTTCTCCCTAATATTTGAAGTTCAGCTTCAACTGCACCCAAATGGGAACTAACTTCACATCTTCCTTCTCCATATCCATCTCAGCATTCCATGGCTTCAATATCAAATGTTTACTATCAAAGACGTAATGACATGATAAGACCTTATCCCTTGAATCCATGGTTAGAAATCGAACTAAGAACATACCCTTCTTCACCATTATAACCTTATCAACATCCAAATTCCTCCAAATACTTCCTAACAAACCCCTGAATTACATTAATCAGCATCGGAGAGATGTATGGCTCTTGAACGATTGTGGGAAATATTCTAATTTCTGTCAACCGCTCTTGAACTAGATGGCCCATCCGTGTGATTTGGAGGGTATCCTAGTGGCAGTTCATTTCTATGTACATGTTGTTGCATCTCATGCATTTCTAGGTTGGTTACTAGAAATTTCAAGGGCTTTCAATATTCTTTCATTCAGTTGACTTTGCCTTTCAATTAGTGGTTCTAGCCTAACCACGACCTCAGTTGCTATACTTCTTGTTAACACATCAATAGTAGCGTTCAGAGTATTGTTAATGGCAATTATAATTGTGTCTACCTGCCTGGAGACTAACTCCCTATAAGATTCAGATGCATTATTTAGTATAATTGTGAACACTCTAGCATATACTTCTACAAGCATACGGTAATTAGAATAAAATTGGACCCTCTGACTCTACATATTTTCAGCCAACAGTCCTTCCATAATCTCTAAGTACCTAGTGTATAATGTATTTATCAGATTTCGGGTGTGAGTAAAATCCTTACCATTCCTCATAGGAGAGGAATCTTATGACTCTAGTCTCGGGTTAGATGCTCTAGAGTCATCTTGTGGCTTTTCAATCTTTGTAGAAATTAGGAGAGGAAGTGTATTGTCCTCACGGACAGGAGTTGTTGGTCTAGGAGGGTTTTCTAGAGAGATGTCGTTGTTCTGATCATCGTTCTCTTGTGTATTTTTTCTTCTTTTTCTCATAATCTTAGGTGGCATAATTTTGATGAAGAATTATGCAGTTAGATTTTCAAGAGCTATATCAATTTATTGACTATCACTCCTACTGTGGTCGACCAAAAACTTGTTGTCTCTATACGCGAACAAGCAACAATATCTTATTTTGTAGGGAAAATAAAAGTGTCTACGGGTACTGCCCTTAAACGACGGATGACCTTATTATGTAGAGGTCTCGCTCGTGAACGATTAATTTGTAGGAAATCACCAAAAGCAAAACTTTTTATGACGAAATTAATGCGAAATGAAATGTTTAAGTAAAACAGCACAAAAAGTCAAGCAAATATCATTGATTGATATGTAATGAAAAACTGGACAAACATTAATTCATGAAGAAATGTACCTCCATGGTTGAATGCTTGGAAAAATACACAACGTAACTTCCAGAGATTCTTCAATACATGAGAGAAAAGCTATGAACTATTGCTACACTACTGCTACGCTACTAAGCCTAGGACTACGTTAAGCGCTAGGGTTGAAGCTACGAAAGAAAGAAATGCTTTGTTTGTGTGTTGATGATGTCCTTCTAAATGTCGATTTTTTTATGTATATATACCCCCAATAACAGGCGGTTGAAGAGCGTTTGCAGAAGAGTGGGAGTTGCGCTCCCGTAACGGCTTGGATGAAAGAGAGAAAATCCGATGACCATGGCCACATGCCCACGTCAGTCTTGATTTTCCACGCCCTCTAGCTTCCTTATAACTGACGCTGAGAAATTGCTTCTTCTGGGCCTTGGGTTGATCCTTTGTTGGGCTGCTCCGTTTCATCCTCTTGAGCTTGTACCTTTATTGGGCTTAACTTAACAGCTAAACCTTTGTTAATTTAGGGCATTTGACCTACCATATTCCCTTTCTAATGGTAGATTTTAAGATGTGTACAACAATATTTTTGATTTGTGTAATGTGTATTTTAAGTTTTTTTTTTCTTACCTTACAAAAACAAATGTGATATACGAAACATATAATTGTACTTTTGGTATAATTGTTGATTATGTTGTGAAATAGAGAGAAAGAGATGAGAAATTGGGAGAGAACAATGGTATGTTTTATTCCATGAACAATATGGTATATATACATACAATATAATAGGGTTTGCTTGGAGAACAATAAACCCTAGATCTAGAATATTCCAGAAAGATACTAGGGGTATAATGGGCATCCACATAATATTTCATAAAACTCCCCCTTGGATGTCCATTATTGAAGATTATGCCTCGTTAAAACCTTACTAGGAAAACCACGTGGGATAAAAACCTAGTGAAGGAAAAAGAGTACATCGCTGTTCATAAAACGCTTGAAATGTTGCCTCATTAAAAACCTTACCAGGAAAACCCAGTGCGACAAAACCTTGGCTAAGGGAAAAAGAGTGCAACGCGTATTTCTCCCCCTGATGAATACATCAATTGAGATCTTTTGTGAAATCCATCCAATATTGTTGAGTAGCTTCTCAAATGTAGCAGCATGAAGTTCCTTGAAAATTGATTCTCCAAAGCTTAACTTGAATCTTCAATTGTTTTGAAAATAATACCTGTAAGATCATGTGCTTTTCTCTATCTCATTCGATACATTTGTTTTCGATTTTCCCGATGCATAATATAATAATTCTTTAGCTTCACCTGAGATAAATACATTTTCTTGTATATGATATTACAAGACTCATCCATACATATTGGACATATATACCTTCTTCTGGAGGTCATAAATTGTAGTTTTTTTTTATCAATATTGATCAAACTTTTTTTTGGTCATACTTTCATGGAAATACATGATAAATAACAATATCATCGTCCAACTAGGAGGTATAATATAGCTAATAATGTTATTTATGGTTCTTCTGGACCATGACATAATATCCATTGGAAGGATATTACATACCTTTATCTTATATTTTAAGATGATTCATATTTGTACAAGAACTCTTTCATGAATAAATTAATATGTATATTTCAAAACTCTCAAGTACTCAAACTATTGGTTGAGACGACATTCCAAAAACACCCTTTTAGAGTTTTGATAATATCTCATCAATGTTGGGATGTTTGTATGCAAAACTCAAAAGGCTAGATGTTTAAGAACATCATGAATAAGTTCTTCAGGAACTTTTCTTATTTGCATGATTCATAACATACTATTCAATCAATATTATATTTCTTTTGCAACTACTAGCCCAATGAAGCAGGAATCTCATCTTATAAATTTCCATAAAGTTACAAATCCGTCTTACCATTATTTGGATTCATATTTCATATACGACATCATAATATTTTTGAAACATGTTATATGAAATTATAACTAGATAATTCTATATCATACCATGATAAAACATAAAACAAACTAAATGTATGATGAATTATATATGCATTTACCTATTAACTACATATGTATATGAATGTAAGACTCAAATGCAAAACACTGTACAGTGTGGATATTCCAAATCCATAACTTGTTGGACTTCAGGCCCATGAGCTCATTTGATCATTATAGTTATGTCTACATCGAAACAGACATAGATTTACGATCCCCTATTCAAAATCCATTATTTCTCGCATATGCATTATATTTCGGTTCCATCATCTACCGGTATCATCAAAATTCTTCAACATATATTTTGCATGCTATTCATCAATGATATCTGAATACTTATTCAATAGGTACCATTCAAATTTTTTTTTTCACGAGACATCTATTATTGTTCAGATATCTATACCACTTCAAGGGTATTTCATACTCTATATAATTAATAGTGTTTTCTTTGTTTTCAAAAATATCATCAACTGCATTATCTTTCCATCCTTATCATATAATCACTATGTTGGAACCGTATATATAAACTACACTTCAGGTGTAGAGATTTAAATAAATATTGGCAAGATATATATATTTCTCAACACTTACTATATGTAACATTGAGCACTATGACTATCATACCCCTTTATACCTTTGAACATGTAACAATTTAACACAATTAAGTCATAGATATTTATGTCGAAACATACTTCAAGGACATAAAGCTGGCATGTACACTTACTCAAATGGGGATCAATTTATTATCTTTCAATTTTGCCAACTTATTCTTGCTTGTCTCCCCCTAAGTTGGAAAAATATTTCAATATGTTATGGGGCATAAAGTCTTTTACCAACTAAGAATACACTTTTCAATGTGTATTTTAATAATTATTTCTTACTTCCGTTCTCTTCTGGAGATTAACATTGATCATGGGGATAGATGCATTATGCAGTTGTTTTTTTTTTCTTCTTCATATTTTCTCATTTTCGTGCTGACGTATGATTGCCCCGATCAAGAGATTTATGATACTTAAATCAATCACAAAACATTTGTAAACTTCCTGGTGATCTTCAAGTCACCTACTATCATTCTGGTGAACTTCAGGTCACTTACTATCATGGTGAACTTCAAATCACCTATCATATCAATATACAAGATTTTTTTAAAAGTTATTAATATCTCTTGCATTTATTTTCTCAATCGATTCAATATAACTATTCGATTGAAATACAACTCAGCCTCATCATTATGTCTTGCCTTTGAATATATACAACATATGAGAGAGTGTCAGCACATAAACTTTTATTTGAAAAGAATTTTCAAATTCTCACGACGGATGTTCTTAAACCTGGATGGCCTGAATTATCACATCGTACATATATAATATCATATAAAGTATTTCATTCGATAACTGCTGGTTATCTTCTCAAAGTGATCACTGTAATTATAAAATACAATAATTTGAACATATTGTGATGTGATATAACGACACAAACTGGTGTCTCAATTTTAACGGCAAGACAATCTAAACAAAACTTATGGAAGATAGCTTGTACTCTTCAAGAGTATCCCTTACAACTTTGGTACATATCACAAAAGTATACATCTACATAATGTAATCTTGTACTCATGCTTATAAAGCGAGTCCATAAGATATGAACACATATTTGTACCAAATTCATTATCGTTGTATTATAATCTTGATCATATACTACTAATTTTGTTATGTTGAGAGCTATCTCCCCCTAATACGTGCATGTATTTATTTATAAATTTGGTTCGGAGAGCACGCTACAATGTCTACTAGACATATGTTTTGATTATCTTCATACACCATGTATATCTACAATTTTATCCCCTTTTGATTAGTGCTAATAAAGCTCAACAAAATGATTTGGTGTAATGGGCCTAACATTTATTTAATTTTTCTCCGCAACCAACCAAAATATAAAATTGAGTTTTCTCATCATTAACTTTCACATGCTTTTCATCACTTACAATCTCACTTCTGGTGTGTATATGTGTATTTTGAAATTACATTCATACTCTTTTATTCCTCCATGAGTATAATTTATTTTACTTTCACATTCTCGACCATGACTATTGACATTATCTTTATTATTTCTAGTCTTACAATTTCTCATTCACTTCTGGGAATGATTTACCTAGTTGAACATGATCATAATATTCAGGATTTCTTTATTTTGTTCATCCACCAAAAGACAATATATGAACTAATTAAAAAACTCTATTGAATATTTCTCACAATTATCGTGTCTGCAGGACCACACTAGTTTCATGAAAGATATAAAGGGTATCTTGACAACAAGATTTAGAAACTATTATAATTTTCTAGGTCATATTTTCTTGTACATCTCCAATAGGATTTACAGGCCTTTAATACTCAAATGTCCATACTTAAGTTGTGAACTTATTTCAACTTATAAACAAAAATCAAGGCTATATATTTGCATTTCAATCTATAAAACCTTTGATTATAATTATCTTCATGTAAGAGCAAGACCCACTTGTTTATGTTTTCAATATTATTATATAGTAAATTATTATAAATTCTTTCCTTGTTTCCATAGACCAATGGCCTTTTCCTCCATAGCGGTAACATACATTGGTCACATTCTCATTTTTACCTTTCTTTTGTTTGTTATCATCTTTGTCCCACTTCTGGTGGGAATATGAGTTCTTGAGAGAACCACCTCAACCTCGACCTCGATCTCGACCATATTCATATCCACGACCACATCCATGACCACGTCTTCGACCACTTTTGCTGTGTGGTATTTTCTTTCCTGTTATGGGATGTCACATTCGCTTTAGGGAATTGAGGAAAACTAGTTGGACATGATTCTTAATTTTTCATTAATAGCTTGTTATTTTTTTTATTTATTATTATTATTATTATTATTATTATTATAATTATTATTATTGTAATGAAGAAACGATTACACAAAGTTGGATGGGAGCCTAGCCACTAATTGGGCTCCAACACCCTTATTCAAAGCAAAACACAAACGATGAAAAAGAAAAGAACGAATGTTAGCAGCAGCCGTGTTACTCTGAGCTACCCGTGAGACTCTAGCCATGAACTCGAGGGCATCACACCCTAGTTCTCCAAAGGTGGAGAAAGCAAAAGCGATAAAACCATACCCGTTGTCTATGCACTTCGCCTCATACTTCTTCTTCTTCCTGGCAACAGCGTTAGCGACAGAGGGCATCACAGCCGTATTATTATTATTATTATTATTATTATTATTATTATTATTATTATTATTATTATTATTATTATTATTATTATTCATCAGCTACAAGGAGACAAGATAGAAGTTCGGAATATTTCGTAAATCTCTTTTCACATTATTGTGTCTGTAGGACAATATTCTTTGCGTGAAAATTAGAATATGTTTTCTCCAGCATTTCTGCATCAATGATTTCTCTCCACATAATTTCAAATGTGAAGTAATTCTGAAAATAACTGAATTATATTCACTTACAAGTTTAAAGTCTTGTAGTCTTAAATGTATCCAATCATAATGAATTTTGGGTAATATTACAGTTTTCTAGTGGTCATGCATTTTCTTTAAATTATTCAAAATCATTTGTGGATCTTTTACGGCCAAATATTCAATCTTTAGACCCTAATGGAGGTGATGACGAAGAAATGTCATAGCCTTTGCCTTGTTTTGATTTGTTGATTTATTTACTACCTTGATTACATCACAAGTTCCTTTGCATATAGATGAATTTCTGTTAGGTTATGATACATATGAATAAACATAAATCATGCTGAAAAACAATAAACCCAGGTAACATATTATTTACACATAATCATATAGCATAATTTAGATGCATACACTTTGTAGCGTGCCCTCCCTAGCTGCGCCCGAAGCGAACAAGAACAAGTCTTTAGGACTCCAAGTGTCGTCCCTCCGTAGATAGTCCACAGCACGTCCGGATCCGCCTTAAGATTGACCAACTAGAATCGCCCTTAAGGTACTATAATTTTCGGCAATTATGGACAAGAATGTGACTGAATTTTTGCTCTCAAAAATCACTTTGAATACTTCAAAACTCGTTATAAATTGTGAACCCAGGCCACATATTTATAGGGGTATGGAAAGAGAATTGGAATCCTACTAGGATACGAATTAATTAAATTAGAATCCTAGTAGAACTCTTATTTAATTAATTTATCTTTTAAGATTAAGAATTTAATCATTAAACGAATCCTATAGGTTTTAGGTTTCGTATGTGAACACAAACACACACGCACGCACAGCAGCCCACGAGGGGCGCCATGCGCGCGCGCGCACAGCCCGAGCAACGCAGCCCAATTGCCACGGAGCCCACGACTGCCGCAGCCTTGGGCGCGCGCTGGGCCTGCCTTGCGGTGGGCCTGGCGCAGCCTTGGGCTGGCGTGTTGTGGCGCGCGTTTCCTTGCTGGACGTGGGCCTGGCTTCGTGCTGGGCCTTCTTCTAGCAAGCTCGTCCGATGCTAATTCGTACGACGCGCTTCCGATTAATTTCCCGATTCCGGAATTCATTTCCGATACGAACAATATTTAACATTTTCGATTCCGGAATTAATTTCCGTTTCGAACAAATATTTAATATTTCCGTTTCCGGAATTATTTTCCGATTCCGATAATATTTCCAATTCAGACAATATTTCCGTTTCCGGCAATATTTCCGATTCCGACAATATTTCCATTTCCATTAATATTTTCCGATACATACCATGTTTCCGTTTCCGGCAACACCTACGACTTTGGATAATATTTATTTTTCCGATACGATCCATATTTCCGTTTCCGGCAATATCATCGTTTCTGGAGTATTCATTTGCTTGCCTTTGACGATCTCAGCTCCCACTGGAACCAAGATCCGTCGATTCCGAATATCCATAGATGGTGTATTTAATGCCATTAAATACTTGATCCGTTTACGTACTATTTGTGTGACCCTACGGGTTCAGTCAAGAGTAAGTTGTGGATTAATATAATTAATTCCACTTGAACTGAAGCGGCCTCTAGCTAGGCATTCAGCTCACTTGATCTCACTGAATTATTAACTTGTTAATTAATACTGAACCGCATTTATTAGACTTAATATTATATGCATACTTGGACCAAGGGCACTATTTCCTTCAGTCTCCCACTTGTCCTTAGGGACAAGTGTGCATTTCCTAATTCCTTTGTCGCTCCATGCTTGCTCTTAAACATAAGGTAAGAGTTGTACTCCTTATTATGTCCAGAGGTGTTTCTCGGTTTCAGAGTTCAACTGATCAAATAAACAGATAATCATAACCTATGATTCATCCGAGCACGACCATGCATTTTACAGTTTCTAGCTCTCCGAGTGGCCTTGTACAACTTTTAAGCATCTCATCCTGATTTATGGTAGGACAATCCCAATCTTGCGATCTTGAGATTAGACTTCGTTTGATAGGTGATTACCTGAGCGTTGCCTTTATAGCCTCCTTTTACGGTGCGACGGTTGGCCAACGTCAAAGTAACCAGTTCTCAAACAAGTAATCTCAAATCACTCAGGTATTGAGGATTTAGTGTCTAATAATTTCAATGAAATTTACTTATGACAGATTTTCATCTCTTACAGTAAAGTTTCATAGGTCTGTCCGATACTAGTCTTCCCAAAGTAAGTATCTATGCAAATGATTACGACATTGCCATGTCCACATAGTTCAAGAAACAGAACTATTAGTCATCTTGCATTCTAGTCGTCTAACGTTTTCTATGCGTCCATCTTTATAGAAAACTCTGACTAGGGACCATTTTCAACTTTTGACATTCAAGTTTACTTGATAGACATTTCTTAGTCACAGGACTGGTCCTGACCGTCTATCTTGAATATTTCGTCAAATTGAAGGGACTCATCATTTAATACTAAACCAAGATTAAATGGAATATGAAAATACATTTCATATATGATAAATGTTCAACCCTTAATGTTTTACAACCATGGGCCTCGAACCCATCTATAAAACAACTAGTGGAATTCAAAACTATGCTTAGATTTCCAGTGCCACAATGTGAGTGTTGTTTCTCACTTGTTGCATAGGTTTAGTTATCATGCTTTGCCAATCTTAATATCCTTTTCATCGTATGTTCTTCGAGATAGGATGATAAGATCGTTTGAGTTTGTTTATTATGTGATCTAGTCTTTCTTACTTCGATAGTGGTTCTACGCATTTTGTAATGAAGAACCATCAAGTCAGCAGACAGGTGATCTACACAAGTTCAGTGAAGAACTCTTTAAAACAACCCTGTTTTATTGCTTCTTAGGCAATAAGTACTTTTACTTCAACTGTTTAGGTTGCTAGTGATGCTTTGTTTGGATTTACTTATCCAAGCAGTTCACAGATATGCGGAAGACTTTCCAACTATATCTTGGAACATAGAAATTATTATTTTTAATTTACCATGCAACAACTCATGGTCTCCAATCCATGTTGTCATTTCAAAACACGATGCTCTTTAGCTCGTCCTTGTCAATGGTTAACTCTAAAGGAATCTTGCTTGATCCTTTGCCAGTTTTTATGCGTGTAGCATCAATATTTAGCATATCTTTATTTCCTTGAATCAAGAACTATTCCTATGTACATTTTCAAGTACCATAAGTTTTTCTTGATCTCAATCTAGTTGATCTTCACTTAGATCAATAGAGATTGGTATATGTTCGTTATGCCTAAAGCCATACGATACATTTTTGGCGATCCTCATATTATATCATACATGATAAATTCTTTTGCAGAATTATTCTCAATTGAATTCTATTCATGTAACTTTAGTTCATTCAATTTCAGCAGATACTGAATCCAGCTAAATTCTTTGACATATAATATAGGTTTAAGAATCTCACTTGGATCCTTTGATGTTTAACTTAGTAAATGCTTATACATAGTTCAAACATTCATTACTTAGATTTATTCACATGGGTCGAATATCTCCAATGGAGTCTTTCGTGTTTTATTTTGTAAATTCCATTACTTAATCTAAAACAATATCATAAGATCTTTGTGAATGGATCTTAATACCCAGTACGCACTAAGTTTCGCCTTGGTCCGTCATTGATGAATAATTTCAAACCTAAGTTATTAGCATTTGAATTTTATTTCACAATAGAGAGATATGTGTGTGATACACATAGGACCAATTAAGTTTTTATGTACTCCCACTAAACTTCTTATATATCCATAAGAATCATGTACATTTTATGAAACTAAAATACTTATTAGTTACACTAAAATATAGTTCCAATTCCCAATTGCTTGCTTAAATCTGTACTTAGATTTCATAAGCTAGCTTCCTTTTTCAAGCATTTATTTGGATCCACAAATCCTATGATATTCCATGTACATAGTTTCTTCCAACATTTGACTGAGGAAGACGTTTTGTCATCCAATTGTCATATGTACCAATATGTAATTATTTCTTGATTTATAGACTTGAGGATTAAGATTAGGCATAAGGTTTCAACACAATCCATGCCATGAATTTGCTTGTAACCTTTAGCAACTAATCTAGATTTGTGTGTGAACACAATTTCATGTTTGATGGTTTTTATCCTTAAAACAAACTTGCAACCAATAGGTGTGAAACTATTCTTGCAAATCAACAAAATTTCAATTTTGTCATCAAAACATTGAGTATGTTTTATGGCCTCTAACCATTTAAAACATTTGAGTCTATATGTGGCCTCTAACCATTTTAGGGAATCTGGGTTTCATCATAGCTTTCTTACAGGTCACAAACTCATTAATCTACATGATAATAGTTTGACTGCAAGTTGTAGGTTTCTTCACTATCTAATAGAAGAATCGCACAGATTCAGTGGCCTGAACTCCATGTTTCTTTACTATCTAATATAAGAATCTCATAGTTTCAGTGACTTGAACTCTATGTCTACTTGGGTATAGAACATCAAACAATAGAATATCAATAGCCACTTGAAAGTCCTTTGAATATTCTGTTCTCCTTGAAGCACTTATAAAGTCTTCTAAGAGATGTCTATTCTTTAAAGCCACTTCTAAAGTCCTTAAAGAATACATGTTCAGATTTTATAAAGAAATTCGAAAAGCCTCCTGAATGTCCGTTTATGTTTGTTGTTAGCCTTGAAGACCTTTCGAGGTCTATTTTCTCCCACTTGTCATTTTGGAAACGAATCCCAAAAGGACATTATTTCGAGAAAACAAACATTATGTTCTCAAAAATTCGTGGTAGAAACAATACCCTTGTGTCTCATTTGAATAAATCACAATGAAACATATATCTAGACATGGGCCTTAGTTTGTTGAATAACAAACACTAAGCTCCCACTGAGTTTAGCAACTCTTTAGATATATATTTATGAAAAGATATTTTGAAATTACTTTTCAATAGCTTTGACGAATTTGGTTTAGTTTGGTGGTAGTTGAGCATTTTGTTTTAGAAATTATAGGAAAAGTCTTTATGATTCATCATTGATCGAATCAAGTACTAATTGACTTCGATTATTCCAACTTAGATATGTCATATCTTATGGAGCTAGATTGTGAATTTACTACACACAATCATTGATGATCATTCTTGACTTAAGTAAAATCATCAACATGATCTAACCTGGATCTTTATGATTTCTTGCCAAGTGGGATTTATACTTCTGAATCTTTGAACTAGCCAAACAGATTCAAACTTATATCACATTGAGTAAATAAACCTATATTCACTCAAATCTGTGTGAAATAATAAAGTCATAAAACCTTTCTTTAGCTTTGAACTCTATCGTCTAGGCGTTCTAACAATAGTTCATATCTTTTGTTACTTTCAACAAGTAAGACTAGCTTGTCTTGAATGATCTAGAAATCAATCAACTTTCAAAAGTCCATCAAAATAGAGCTTATGAATGTTAACTTGTTGATATGGTCTAAGCAACAATGCCAAAGATTAGTGGAACTCAAATCAAGGGGTTGATTTGAACCTAGTAAAGTTTTTATTGTTAAAGAGTTGTTTGTTTTAATCAAGCATATTGACTCAACCCGTAATTGACCATTTCACTCAAATAAACAAACAAACAAACATTGTTTTTGTTTTTCTTGAATGTGAGTCTTTCTGTGTTTGAAAACAGAAATTTAGGTATGCTGATTATGGAACAAAATAGCCATTAAGTTCCAGCCTTTGAAAGGACTTAAAACAAACTAGATGACCCTACAACTAATGTAGTATTGCCATGCTTCATTTCCCACTTGTAGGTCATTAGTGTAGCCTAGCTTCCATTGTTTGAGTTATTACCGAAGTAAGAACCTCAAGCGGTATATGATACCAAGGAAGTTTGATTGCTAGGTCACTTCTCTTTAAACATAAACTTATAGGTAGAAACGGAATTGTAAATTCCTTTCATTTGTTCCTTTGTTTTCCTATTTCTTGTACCCTTTCTAATAGTCTTAAGAATTGAATTCTTTAGTGTTGACTTTTATACTTTGTTAGACATGTCCAATGTCACTCCAACAAGGTTCTTACCATTTTATTTATGTTGAATATTCCTTTTCAACTAGATGATCTTACCAGAAGCTTCTAAAGTTCTCTAAGCATCGATCTATTCGAATGTCTAGGGACTAGACTCATTCGAGAATTAAATGGAAAAAGATTTTAGGTTGTTAACCATTGGTAAAGCTGAGCGTTTAAACTCAATGCTTTATGATCTTAAAACTACTTTGTATTTAGAATTCACAAGCACCAATCGGTTCGCCATTCGACTTTGATACTCGAAAACAACCATAAAAGTCGATATAAGAAACGTACATTTTAAATTGCTCACTTTCTCTCATTTCTGTGAATCCTGGATTCACTACCAATCGAGGAAATTTATTGTTACATTTCTAAAAGGATTTATTGCAGTGCAAGATATTTAATTATAAACATACATTGAAGCATGAAAAGTCTAAACATTTATCATGAATAATAACTTGAAAATTAAAGCAATCATGCAATTTAAACAAGTTATTAGCATTTTATTCGAATTTATTAATTGTTCCGGCAGGTGTGAATAAAATGATTCCAAGACCCTAAAATCATTGAAGAATTAAGCACATTATGTTTGACTCAATTCTAAAATATTTTAGGTAAGCAAAAGCCTTTTGCTAATAGTCTAGAAACTACTCTTGGTTGATAGGTACGTCTAAGAACTTATTAGGTAAACCTATCGATTTTGCCACGACATAAAAGGACTCCTTACTTATATCGTTGTGTTTCACCAAAACTAACATGTACTCACAATTATTTGTGTACCTTACCCCTTTAGTATCGATAAGTAACACCTCGCTATGGCGGAAAACTATTACTAGGATCGATGAAAAAAGGATATCCAAGTAAGTGTTATTTTGGCATGGCACCTTTTAACTCAATTTTTAAGTTTGGAACTTAAGGCTCTTACCATGTTGGTTAGATTTTAAGTGAATTAAAATCCTTAATCATGCAACATAATCAAGCTCCGATCTCATGCATATTTAAGACATATTTAAAAGCAATAAATAACTTAAAGCATGCATAAGATAAATGTGATCTAGTATGGCCCGACTTCATCTTGAAGCTTCAACTTCAAAGTCCGTCTTGAAAATGGATTGGAAACTCCGTCTTGAATTTCACCGTGGGAGGCGCCATTTTCTTCAAATAGGATAAGCTATAATTAAACTAATTACAACTATTTGATGGTACGCAGACCATATTTGAATTGAAAAACAAATTTGGTGCTTTAGACCAATTACATTCAAATTAATGGTACGCAGACCATATTTTCTATCCTATTTGGGCCATACTAGTCACTTCATAACCTGCAAAACAGTACATATACAATATATACCATTCACCCATTCATTATCATGAATGGCCCACATAATTGGTTAGTAAAACACGTTATGCATCACATAAATATTTGCAGCAATTAATCAAGGGCACCAATAATCTACCAATTATTCAGTCCTTATTAATTCTAATCAAGTTGTTTAACCTTAAAGGATTTGTAGACCTAATCAAGAATTTATGACTAAAATTGCTCCCACTTAAACCAATAAATTCATATGCTTTACTAATTTTAAACATAAAAATGTATTTCTAGTCTAACCGGAAACATACAAATTTAATTAAAATTTAAAGCTCATATAAATTTATAATTGAATCCACTTATTTAATTTATTTTCAGTCGAATTTAAATTAATTCAAGGTTTTTAATTTTAGTAAAATAATTAGAATAAATTAAAATTTATAATAATTATAATATTCAAAATTAAAATACAAGAAAACAATTTAAATTATTAATTTTAAAATTAATTAAAATTACATGAACTGAAAATCTCAAATTAAAATTTAAAACGCGACAATCGTAACATGACGAGCACTTGGGCTTGCGCCCAAGCCCCGTCGAGTGCACGACCAATCGCTGGCCCATGGCACATCGCAGCAGCAGCCACGCGCAAACGCAGCAATCCAAGCCACGCTTGCGCGCAGCCTGCTTGCCCGCATGCATCGCAGCAGCTACGGTAGGAGCGCTCGAGGCCACGCGTGTTGGTGCGCGGAACAGCGATCGTTGGGCGACCCAGCTCTCGCCCTCGCGCGCACGCCTCTCCTCGTGCCACGCCATCGCCCATCGCCCATAGCACACAACACACACGCACAGGCTCCTTTGCCTCGTGCGCGCGCCATGCGCTAGGTTGCTCGCTGCATTCGTACCGCACGGGCAACGAGCTCCCTTGCTCGTCGTCGCGTGCCCGCACTATACAACACCCGTTAAGGGTAACACGTAGCTTTCATTGTTTTGTGCGTGCAACATTCATGAGCGTTTTCATAAAAATTTAAAATTTTTAATTCAAAATTAATGACAAATCAATAAAACATATTAATTTCATAATTTTAGGGCGAAAAAACGAAAATTTATTAATCAATTAATTTCCGATTAACATGGATTCAAATCTAGGTCATAAAAATTAAAAATTTAACATAAATTAACAATTTCTATGGTGGATTTTAATCATTGGTACCTAATTAAATTATTAATTAATCATGAAAATTAAATCAATTCTAAATTATTCGAACTTCAACAAATTAATCATAATTACAAATTAGGTTGTATAATTAACAAGTCTAGGCATTCATAATTGTTAAACATATACAGTAGGTCAATCAAAAACTCAAGATTTATCAACAAGAATCGCAAATACTTAATTTAACATCTTAAATTTACAAACTTTTGCGTTCGAACCTCCGAAAAGTCATAGTTAGGCTTCGAATTTGGGAATTCTGGGTTCGGCCGAAAATTACTATTTTTGTCAAAATTTTAGAATGCCTTTTACATGCGGAATTGACACAAAAATCACTCGATTTGGATGAGTAACGAAGAAACTGCCGAAAAACTGCGTACATATAATTAAATAAACGCAATTTGCAATTAATTACGAAAATTAATCACCCCTTTAATTCTTTGCAAATTTGTAAAATTTAACCATGTTCATGCAATTTAGATTATGAAAATAATAAGAGGCTCGTGATACCACTGTTAGGTTATGATACATATGAATAAACATAAATCATGCGGAAAAACCATAAAGCCAGGAAACATATTATTTACACATAATCATATAGCATAATTTAGATGCATACACTTTGTAGCGTGCCCTCCCTAGCTGCGCCCGAACCGAACAAGAACAAGTCTTTAGAACTCCAAGTTTCGTCCCTCCGTAGATAGTCC
This sequence comes from Spinacia oleracea, assembly GCF_020520425.1. NCBI lineage: Eukaryota > Viridiplantae > Streptophyta > Magnoliopsida > Caryophyllales > Amaranthaceae > Spinacia > Spinacia oleracea. The sequence goes on from NC_079490.1 coordinate 76,772,745, forward strand.
ACAGCACGTCCGGATGCGCCTTAAGATTGACCAACTAGAATCGCCCTTAAGGTACTATAATTTTCGGCAATTATGGGCAAGAATGTGACTGAATTTTTGCTCTCAAAAATCACTTTGAATACTTCAAAACTCGTTATAAATTGTGAACCCAGGCCACATATTTATAGGGGTATGGAAAGAGAATTGGAATCCTACTAGGATACGAATTAATTAAATTAGAATCCTAGTAAAACTCTTATTTAATTAATTTATCTTTTAGGATTAGGAATTTAATCATTAAATGAATCCTATACGTTTTAGGTTTCGTATGTGAACACAAACACACACGCACGCACAGCAGCCAACGAGGGGCCGGCGCCATGCGCGCGCGCGCACAGCCCGTGCAACGCAGCCCAATTGCCACTGAGCCCACGACTGCCGCAGCCTTGGGCGCGCGCTGGGCCAGCCTTGCGGTGGGCCTGGCGCAGCCTTGGGCTGGCGTGTTGTGGCGCGCGTTTCCTTGCTGGACGTGGGCCTGGCTTCGTGCTGGGCCTTCGTCTAGCAAGCTCGTCCGATGCTAATTCGTACGAGGCGCTTCCGATTAATTTCCCGATTCCGGAATTCATTTCCGATACGAACAATATTTAACATTTCCGATTCCGGAATTAATTTTCGTTTCGAACAAATATTTAATATTTCCTTTTCCGGAATTATTTTCCGATTCCGATAATATTTCCGATTCAGACAATATTTCCGATTCAGACAATATTTCCGATTCCGGCAATATTTCCATTTCCATTAATATTTTCCGATACGTACCATGTTTCCGTTTTCGGCAACATCTACGACTTTGGATAATATTTATTTTTCCGATACGATCCATATTTCCGTTTACGGCAATATCATCGTTTCCGGAGTATTCATTTTTTTGCCTTTGACGATCTCAGCTCCCACTGGAACCAAGATCCGTCGATTCCGAATATCCATAGATGGAGTATTTAATGCAATTAAATACTTGATCCGTTTACGTACTATTTGTGTGACCCTACGGGTTCAGTCAAGAGTAAGCTGTAGATTAATATAATTAATTCCACTTGAACTGAAGCGGCCTCTAGCTAGGCATTCAGCTCACTTGATCTCACTGAATTATTAACTTGTTAATTAATACTGAACCGCATTTATTAGACTTAATATTATATGCATACTTGGACCAAGGGCACTATTTCCTTCAATTTCACCATCTAACACCCATGACAAATAATTTATTTTATTTCATTTATTCCAGTAATATCAAGGGCCGTAAATTCAAAATTGGTAAGGTTTGACATACTTCACTATACAAGATTAAATTAGGATATAAGGTTTGGGATTTAGTAGTAAAAAAATCATATCAAATCGTAATAACGTAAGAATTCACAAGAACTAACATATCTACGCATGAAACATATAGAAGCTTGCAATTTCTATCGTATAAGAATTCATCCCTATCAACATAGGTGATTCTTTTAGCGGTGACCGTCAAAATTGTTACAATCACATATTATCAAGTATCAACAACCGCATGTGTGACAGATAAGTCGGACGCAAATCAAAGTTTATAAAAATCAATTACGAATAATAATGCAAAAAGAGACATCATATAGCATAAATTAATGCGAGATTGAATTACAAAAATAAAAAAATAAAAAAAAGGAACATCATAGCATTATCAATGAATCATAAGGCAGTATCAACAAATCATGACAGTGAATTAAAAGAAACCATTAAAGTGCAACTTATACGAAACTGTGGAGCATCGAGTGCGTCGATATAAAAACAAATCCTATATAAAATAATGTCATCAAGTCACAACATGTATGCAGTATCATGTATTTACCAATTGATCTAAAATATGAAAATAAAAATATTTGAGTAATCATATATATTGATTAAAACCGGCCAGAGCATACTTTATCAAGTATAATATCATGTGTACCTGTGAAAATCGATTACTGAACTGACATCGATAATGATACGGAGTAGATGATTCTCGTGGTTACTTTCTTATTCGTTCAATTGCAATTTTCTTTGATCTCTATAAACGATTAGCAATGGTGCTGATAACGTGTTGTGAAATAGAGAGAAAGAGATGAGAAATTGGGAGAGAACAATGGTATGTTTTATTCCATGAACAATAGGGTATATATACATACAATATAATAGGGTTTGCTTGGAGAACAAACCCTAGATCTAGAATATTCCAGAAACATACTAGAGGTATAATGGGCATCCACATAATATTTCATAACAGATTATGTTTTGTTCAGTTATTGTGGATGGAGATGTAATTATTAAGTACGGCGTCAGTTTGTTAGATGCAAAGGAAGAGGAAGTATAATTAAGGTTATGTTGTGGAAAGGGAAATCCAATTACGCTTTTAACCGGCAATTGAAATAAAAGTAGACGACGTACGTGTTAGAGTAGCTTAGCCAAGTTTCTCGAATACGTTGGAGCTGCTAATTTTGACTTCCAGATTTGTGTCAAAAATGATTCGAGTATACACTTTTGACACAATTTCCTAGGGACCAACATTAATTTGATATCTAAAATATTGATGAATTTATAAATTACATCAGGTGAGGAAAGCTAATAAATTACGAAAACTCTATCACATTTCAATGTTTGTTTTAAGGGAAAATTTCTTTGTTGTGTGAACAAGTTGACGAATAATTAATGAAATAATGTAAGGTGAAAGACCAAGGGATTCTGACATTCAAGGTACGTTGGATGATATACCAAGTACTTGATATATTACTTGCGTGTTACTTGGTACATAGTACTACGTGTAACATAATTACCTAATTAATATAATTAGATCGATCATATGACTAATTTGTACTAGTTGTAGATTAAAAAAAAAAAAAAAAAAAAAAACTGGCGACTCCTCGTCAATCATATTTATCTACTGGCCTATAAGCTTAAATTATGATTGGTTGTGAACCAAGATGAAAGTACAAGTACTAATTAAAATGATGACTATTATTAATATTAGACCAATAATGCAAGGTAGGAGCTTGATCAAATGAAAAGAAATTGGGTGATATATCACTATTGTTATTCAAGTGATGACTATCAAGGTCTTCCATTTTGGCAAAGTGGCGATCTTGGTATAACTGAATTCCTTCCATTGACATAGTTGTTTGCATAGCGAATGGATCAGACGCCGTACTACAGGAAGACGATGGACCTGACAATCCCACATTCATACAACTGTTTTCACTCCTCACGATATTGCTCCTATTTATCATCGCAATATTAGTCGTATTAGTAGCCATCTCTGAGTTTCTTGATTCAATTTTCGCTTTCAACTCTTTAAGCTGTAACAAATTAGGATTTAATTAAATACATGAATCAGTTACACCTTGATTATGTATGAAAATAGCTACAATTATAAGGACGACCAAATATTTCGACGTTGCCTTATACTCTGACTACTAAACTTTCTATCTTTAAACACACCTTTTAAATTAATTGACAATAATTACCCTTAAAACTAGTAACACCGCATAAAATACCAATTGTCTGTTGGTTCAGTGGTGATTGGGGGCTAAACTTGGTAGAGGGGAACCGTGTTCGATCCCCCACAACAACAATTGGGAGGGGACTGGAACCTATCCACCCAAAACTCGCCCCGAATCTGAATTAGCCCTAAAGATGAAACGATTGCTAACACCAAAAAAAAAAATAACACCGCATAAAATAAGACATACACATAACCTAAATGGTTGGTGTCTATGGTATATTAACATAACATTTTAGTCATTTAAGGGAGTCACATACCCACCCTACACGTTGTTTTTTTCTTTTGGGTCTTAAGACAGAGATAAGGATCGGACAATGAACAGATCGAGTATCCATTATTCATTGATTTTTGCATACTAGCTAGGTATTTCAAATTTTTGAGGCATGAGTACAATAGCGGTGTCAAAACAAAGCTTATGTTGATTAAGAAAGATAAACCATCTTTTTAATTTCCTTGGTAGATAGTAATCGCTATTGCATTAACACTTATATGGACATACTTTATTATCATAAATGAGGATCACCAACTTTGGCAACTTCAATTTCCATTGCAAATTAATTAATTAGAAAGGGATGTATCTTTTTACTTGATGATAATCACTACTTATATACTTATATTCATTCTTCGATCAATAGTGGACATACCATACTCATTCAATTCCCTAGTGGAAATTTCTTTTTGGTCTCTAATATCTCTCATCTCGTGACAAAATACAAGCTACCAATTTCGCGGGATTTACACGTACAAATGACAAGTATACAAGTTCAATTATACCCCCGTCTCTTAATACTCGACCTGTTTTGACTTTTTGCACTATTCACATAATTCACTTTAACCCTATTTTATTTCTATTAATTATATGAAAATAAATGTTAGTATATAATATATTTTTGGCTTCATCTTCATATATTTTCAAAATATTAATATTTTTATAAGTTTTTATAATATCTAGTTAAAGAAATTGGTGGTCAAAGTTATGCATTGGCAAGCTTGTCCGGTCAAGACAGGTCGAGTATTAAGGGACGGAAGGAGTATTAGATATTAGATGATCTTGGCTCTGTGTGGTTCACCTGATTTGACTTAAATTATAATATTATTTGATTGAACTTATCAGATATTAGTACACGGTACTCCCTCCGTCCCTTAATACTCGAGCTGTTTTGATCAGACACGCTTGCCAATGCACAACTTTGACCACCAATTTTCTTTAATTAAATATTATAAAAACTTATAAAAATATTAATATCTTGAAAGTATATATATATATATATTACGATGAAGCCAACAATATATTATATACTAACCTTTGTTTTAATATACTAGAAATAAAATAGAGTCAAAGTGAATTATGTGAATAGTGCAAAAAGTTAAAACAAGTGGAGTATTAAGGGATAGAGAGAGTATCTAATAACTTACCTAAACTTATTTCAACGGTCTAGCCAGCTTATGTTTATGAGCAATCCCATCAACTACGGAGTAATTCTTAAAATAGCAAATTGACTACTTGGATAACATTATTAATACATGTTAAAAATATACCTGGACAAGTAGATCAAGTTTTTGTTGCTCAAGAGAACCATAATCATTGATAAGAGCATCATAACTAGCTCGAAGATCACCATACTCTCTCTCCAATTGCTTAGTCCTCCATCGAGCCCGACGATTTTGGAACCAAATGGCCACCTGCCTCGGCTCAAGCCCTACTTCCTCGGCTATCTTAAGTTTCCTCTCTGGTTGTAACTTGTTATCCTCTTCAAAATGCTTTTCTAAAGCCTTAACTTTATCTAAGCATAATCTGCTTCTTTTCATCAACTGTCAACTTGTATCTGCATTGTCTTCTTCTTCTAATCTCTCCAACATTGCTTGGAACTCTTCGCTATATATCGCCTTCTTCTTCTTCCCACTTTTTCCTTTCCACACCAAAACCATTTCTTTTCTCAATATCATTATTTCAAGTCTAACTTTCTAATAACACTACAACAAATTGTACTATTAATCACGGGAAATGCCATCACTAAAGACCAATAATTGTTGATTAACGATGGGATTTTCCATCGCGAACCCGTCATAAAAGGAAAAATCCCGTCGTTAACCCGTCATATAAGGAAAAATCCCGTCGTTAACCCGTCGTAAAATACGTTTGCAACAATTATTCCCGTCTTTGTTAGGTTGTTATCCCCATCGCAAAAACCCTTTTGCGACGGGATTTTTACCCGTCGTTATCAGATTGTCATAAAAGATACAAATTTTTGTATTGATAAGACCCATATCATGTAAATTAACATTTAACATAATATATCATGTTAATAGCTAGTGTCACACGTGATTACGTGATTAATGGTTCCAAATATATAAATTACAAAATCGATCATGTAATTAACCAGTATCGATCACATACTTGTGTCTTAGAGAACGTTTTGAATTAATGTGAAAACTAAATTCGACCATATATATATACAGTACTTCATTTTTTTAATTTTAGAGGAGCTCGGGTATATACGTTTTTGTTAAGAAATCGGAATGACCCGTAATTTTGGAAAAGGTTAGATTGATCGATCGAAGTAGAATGAGCAACTGCAATCATTTTATATGAAAATCCAATTTGGTGTTATAAGTAGATGTATAGAGAAACACGTACCGTTTTGGGCAGACATTGATGCCAATTTTATTGCTTCTTCTAAAGTACCACAACTGACAATACTTCTGTTTAACAATGATGTAAATTGAAACTAATATATTAATGCTTAATCATCATCTTTCGAAACTTATTGTTCTTCTTTTAGAGGAGTTTTAATGGGAGAAAAGTTATGTTTTTAAAGTAATAATGAAATACGTATATGTGCCTTTAAGCAAGTTTAAATAGAGCAGAAAAGTTGGCCTGCTTTTCTTTCCTTGAAAAAAAAAACCGGAAAGTACAAGTTCTAAAAGAAATCGGGTTGATGCTTCATACTCCTTCTGTTTCAATATAATATCACTTTTCATTTTAGTCCGTTTTATAAAAATTTTGGACATCAAAATTTAGGGTGAAGATAAAGGTCGCAAGTTGTGACAACATTTGTTGTCGCAATCTTACGTGTCGGAGTTTAATTGGTACATGTAGGCGCCACGTAGATTATGCATCATCATAATATTTTTACCATCAATGTAATACTTTTACTATGAAAATATGTAGTTGAGGTAGTCGATATAAAGAAAGAAACAATTAGAATATTAAGATTTTCTTATATTTTTTTGAAACATGTATAATAGGGTTATATAACTTAAATATTTTAGTTTCCAATTTAAACCATGACACATAAGCATGTCATGTCATCATTGTGACACGGCTTAAAGGTCGCATTGCGACCTTTATCATTTTCGCAAAATTTATTACCTTACCCTTCTTATCCCACAATATTTAGTTATTTACAACTCCTCTCACTTTTCGTTTTAGTCCGTTTTATAAGATTTTTTGACATAAAAATTTACTACCTTACCCTTCTTATCCCACAATATTACTCCACTCACTTTCTTTTACTTTATTCATTTTTTTCTTACACCCACCACATTTTTACACATTTCTCTATTTTATTATATTTAACCAACTTTTCTTCTTTTGTCTTAATATTTGTGTAAATAGTACATAAAAATCCTTATAAAATGAAGGTAGTAGTTGTTAAAAAAAAATACAAATTAAAGTAACAAGACACTACAAGAATTTGTATATTTTATGACAACCTAATAACGACGGATCAAAAATCCCGTCGCAAAAGCCTTTTACGACGGGGCTAACAACCCACCAAATACGAGAATAACCGTTGCAAATGTCTTTTATGACGGGTTAACGACGGGATTTTCAATTAACGACGACCCCCTTTTATTACGGGTTCGCGACAGAAAATCCCGTCGTTAATCAACGATTATTAGCCTTTAACGACGGGATTTTCCGTCGTTAATGGTACAATTTCTTGCAGCGAGAAAAGTTTGTTTAATAGCCAAAGTTTATGATGTTGAGTGAAAGGCATAAACACCTTTAACCTAACACTTAGCCACCTTTAACCTTTTACTATATATGATCGCGTCTTTTTATTTTTCGGCCACTTTATTACTTTTAATTATGTTGAATCTTGTCCTGTGAGTGTAGTATGGTCTATCCAATTCACGAATTCAATGGGTCTTGTTTCTACATTAATAAAGGTAAATATGTAAAATAGTACAATACAATCATCATCCGTGGATGTAAAAGGTTGAAGGGATGGTATTCGAGGCCTAAAACATATCGAATCTTGCGTTAGGAAGTAAAGCTGGAAAAAAATGCCGCCCGATGAGACCGGTCGCGAGTGTAAAGAAGAATTGAGAAGTTTTTGTCGCACTCGCGCCCGTTCAGCCGAGTACATGGGTTTTGGTGAGTATCACTTGCCCCCGACCGGGCGAATTACATGTGTTTTTTGCGAGTGTCACTTGATGAGTCATATTTGTATAGGGTATTTTAGGCGCATTTAGGTTGCATTATTAGGCTTTATATCATTTTAGTTGCATATAGGGTCACATTTGCATAGTTTATCGTTGTCGTACTCTATTACGCCCCGTTTGTGTTTTCTTTAATGTTTTAGGTGATTTTACGGTCATTTGGACGCTTTCGGAGTGTTCTGAGTTGATTTGGATGATGAACGGATGGGATGTTGACTCAAAGATCATTACATGTCTCTAGGGATAATTTTGTGTCAACAACGAAGCTAAACGTAATTTTTCTAAGCATCAAAACGGACAAGAGTTCACTCTTTTGATGATATCTCAAGTTCTACATGTCGGAATGAGACGATTTTGATTGAGCTAGAAAGTAGGCTTAAGGAGCTTTCCAACGATTGGTCACACGTCCCTATGGGCATTGTAGAACAAGAGTTATGGAATAAATAAGGTGGGCGAGAAAATGACATTTTAGGCAAAACATGACCTATAACAAGGAAGTATAAATCAATATCTGATATGTATTTCAAGATACATATCACCCCACTAAACGACAAAATAGGCTAAAGAAAAACGCTAAAGGACAAAATCAATTTTTTTTGAAAATGGCATCCGTTTTTGAAAATGGCATCCGTTTTTGAAAAATGGCATCTATTTTTCCAAAATGGCATATGTTTTTGAAAAATGACATCTGTTCTTTGAAAAATGGCACCTGTTTTAATGTTTGTCTTATCCATATTTGTCGTTTAGTGGGGTGATATGTATCTTGAAATACATATCAGATATTGGCCTCTCCGCCATCGACCTATAACGACCAAATATGTCTTAAATGTGAATAAATACATTTGAATGTGTCTAAGAAAGTTCAAACTAAGCTTATAAAACATGTCGTAAGTTTGAAATAAGCCCTTAGCTCCTTTAATTAAAAAATGGGAGCGAAAATGCCTTAGAAACCTAAATATAACGGAAAGCACATGAATCACCTACTATAATTCGTCACGAACTTGTCTAAAAGTACAAGAGCTCAATTTTTTTGTCCATTAACAAAAGTTCCTTATTTGTTATGCTAGTTGGTTTAATATATGTGTTATGCATGGGTGATAATCATTTCAATTATTATAGGAAACCTACGAAAAAAAATGTTGCTGAATGCCGTGAAAAAGGCATTGATAAAAAACCAATCAAATATACTTTGAGACAGTAGGTGGGAGAAAGAAGGGAAAGGTTTCTGGCTTAGGGAGTGGAGCAACTCTATACTTTGCACCATCTAGAAGGGGTGGTAGTTCTTCTAGCTCATACACCCCATCTATTTATTCTCAACTCTCAACACGTTTGGAAGAGACTCAACAACAGTTGACTCATAAATCCATTGAGCTTGAAACAACAAAAGCTCAGATGCTAAAGGCTATGGAGGAGGATCGCCTTTTGAGGCAAAGGGAGAGAGAAGAAAGAGAAGAAGAGCGACTAGAGCCACAAAGGGAGAGAGAAAGGGAGAAACAAGAGAGAGAAAAATATGCCGCCCAGATGAAAAATGCAATAGAGTCTTACGGGAGGATGTTTAGTCAGTGTACTGTTTTTCCTTTCTCGCAGTCGCAGGACCCTCGAGATCCAACTGGTGGCGGGACACCTTTGTGTTAGGTAGTTAGTATTCTTGTATGAGTTTGAACTAGTTGCAACTTTTCTTTTTGAGTCCTATATATTATGAATGTATTAACATGTTTAAACAACATCAGGTAAATTATGAATTTTGTTGTATGACTTTGAACATGTTTAATATAACATTGAGCAGGTTTCATACGATTTTACAGGATTTATATAAATTCGTATATATATATCAAGGATATATAAATGATCATGACTGCAAAATGATATTTGCATACTGTTAGGTTATGATTCATATGACAAAACATAAATCATTCGGAAAAACCATAAAGCCAGGAAAGCATATTATTTACACATAATCATTTAGCATAGTTTAGATGCATACACTTTGTTGCGTGCCCTCCCTAGCTGCGCCCGAACCGAACAAGAACAAGTCTTTAGGACTCCAAGTGTCGTCCCTCCGTAGATAGTCCACAGAACGTCCGGATCCGCCTTAAGCTTGACCAACTAGAATCGCCCTTAAGGTAGTATAGATTTTCGGCTGATTAGGGACAAGAGAGTGGCTGATTTTTTCTTCAAAATCTTACCTTTAGAATACTTCAATTGTGTCTATAAATTATGACCCTAGGCACCTATTTATAGAGGTATGGAAAAGGAACTGGAATCCTATTAGGATACGAATTAATTTAATTAGAATCCTGCTAGGACTCTATTTAAATAAACTTTATCTAATAGGTTTAGGATTTAATCTTTTATCGAATCCCGATAGCTTTAGGATTCGCACACGAGCATCGCACGAAGCACCGTACACCCGCGCAGGCCTTGCGGCCTACGCTGAGCGCACAGCGCCTCGGCCCATGCCCGCTGCCTTTGTCCGCGCGCGCGCCCAAGGCCTTGGCTGGGCTTGCGCTGGGCCTGGTCGAGGCTTGGCGTTGATGCGTGTGGCTTGCTGGGCGACGGCCTGGCTTCATGCTGGGCCTTCGTCTAGCGAGCCTCGTCCGATGTTAATTCGTACGATACGTTTTCGATTAAATTCCCGATTCCGAAATTCATTTCCGATACGAACAATATTTAATATTTTCGATTCCGGAATTAATTTCCGTTTCGAACAAATATTTAATATTTCCGTTTCCGGAATTATTTTTCGATTCCGATAATATTTCCGATTCTGACAATATTTCCGTTTCCGGCAATATTTCCGATTCCGGCAATATTTCCATTTCCGATAATATTTTCCGATACGTACCATGTTTCCGTTTCCGGCAACATCTACGACTTGGATAATATTTATATTTCCGATACGATCCATATTTCCGTTTCCGGTAATATCATCATTTCCGGAGTATTCATTTCTTACTTGTGACGATCTCAGCTCCCACTGAAACCAAGATCCGTCGATTCCGAATATCCATAGATGGAGTATTTAATGCCATTAAATACTTGATCCGTTTACGTACTATTTATGTGACCCTACGGGTTCAGTCAAGAGTAAGTTGTGGATTAATGTCATTAATTCCACTTGAACCGAAGCGGCCTCTAGCTAGGCATTCAGCTCACTTGATGTCACTGAATTATTAACTTGTTAATTAATACTGAACCGCATTTATTAGACTTGATATTATATGCATACTTGGACCAAGGGCATTATCTCCTTCAGTCTCCCACTTGTCCTTAGGGACAAGTGTGCATTACATAATTCCTTTGTCGCTCGATGCTTGCTCTTGAACATAAGGTAAGAGTTGTCATCCTTATTATGTCCAGAGGTGTTTCTCGGTTTCAGAGTTCAACTGATCAAATAAACAGATAATCATAGCCTATGATTCATCCGAGCACGGCCATGCATTTTACAGTTTCTAGCTCTCCGAGTGGCCTTGTACAACTTTTAAGCATCTCATCCCGATTTATGGGAGGACAATCCCAATCTTGCGATCTTGAGATTAGACTTCGTTTGATAGGTGATTACCTGAGCGTTGCCTTTATAGCCTCCTTTTACGGTGCGACGGTTGGTCAACGTCAAAGCAATCAGTTCTCAAACAAGTAATCTCAAATCACTCAGGTATTGAGGATTTGGTGTCTAATAATTTTAATGAAATTTACTTATGACAAATTTTCATCTCTTACAGTAAAGTTTCATAGGTCTGTCCGATACTAGTCTTCCCAAAGTAAGTATCTACGCAAAAGATTATGACATTGCCATGTCCACATAGTTCAAGAAACAGAACTACTAGTCATCTTGCATTCTAGTCGTCTAACGTTTTCTATGCGTCCAATTTTATAGAAAACTCCGACCAGGGACCATTTTCAACCTTTGACATTCAAGTTCACTTGATAGACATTTCTTAGTCACAGGACTGGTCCTGACAGTCTATCTTGAATATATCGTCAAATTGAAGGGACTCATCATTTAATAAACCACATATTAAATGGAAAAATGAATTCTATTCATTTATTGTGAATGATTAACCAATAATGTTTTACAAAGAATTAAACTCTAAAACTTTAAAACATTAAATAAGGACATCAAAGCTATTCTCCAATATGCTTGATTCCCATAGCTGCAGTGTGCGAGTTGTGCTTCGCCTGCGGCAGAGGTTTAGTCAATGGATTTGATATGTTGTCATCAGTTCCAATCTTGCTTATCTTGACTTCTTTTCTTTCAACGAACTCTCGTAGAAGGTGAAATCTACGAAGTACATGCTTGACTCTTTGGTGGTGTCTAGGCTCCTTTGCTTGTGCAATAGCTCCATTATTATCACAATACAGCACCTTATTGATATAAGTGCTTTGACTAAGTCCAATCATCTTTTTAGATCTATCTCGGTAAATCTTGATGCCCAATATGTACTGTGCTTCTCCTAGATCCTTCATCGAAAAACATTTCCCAAGCCAAATCTTGACAGAGTTCAACATAGGAATGTCATTTTCGATAAGTAATATGTCATCGACATATAATACTAGGAAAGCAATTTTGGTCCCACTGACCTTCTTGTATACACAAGATTCGTCGGCGTTCTTGATGAAACCAAATTCACTTACTGCTTCATCAGAACGTATATTCCAGCTCCTGGATGCCTGCTTCAATCCGTAGATTGATTTCTTTAGCTTGCATACCTTTTTAGTATTCTTTGGATCCTCTAAACCTTCAGGCTGTGTCATAAACACAGTTTCTGTTAAAACGCCGTTTAAGAAAGCGGTTTTGACATCCATCTGCCATATTTCGTAATCGTAATATGCAGCGATTGCTAACATTATCCGAATAGACTTTAGCATTGCAACTGGTGAAAAGGTTTCATCGTAATCCACACCGTGGACTTGCCTGTAACCTTTTGCAACCAATCTAGCTTTGAAAACTTCAAGTTTCCCATCCTTGTCCTTTTTCAGTTTGAAAACCCATTTGCTTCCAATGGCAAATCGACCAAATCCCATACTTGGTTTTCTGACATGGAGTCTAATTCAGATTGCATGGCTTCTTGCCATTGCTTGGAGCTAGGGCTCGTCATAGCTTGTTTGTAAGTCGCAGGTTCATCACTTTCAAGTAATAGAACGTCATAGCTCTCGTTCGTCAAAATACCTAAGTACCTTTCCGGTTGAGATCTATATCTCTGCGATCTACGCGGGGTTACATCTCTAGATTGACCATGATTCTGACCAGATACTTATAAAGATCTCTGAGTTTCATCCTGAATGTCATCTTGAGCATTCTCTAGAGTTTGTTGTTCGACTCGAATTTCTTCGAGGTCTATTTTTCTCCCACTTGTCATTTTGGAAATGTGATTCTTCTCCAAAAAGACACCATCTCGAGCAACACCTTGTTCTCAGATGTATTGTAGAAGTAATACCCCTTTGTTTCCTTTGGATAGCCCACAAGGATACATTTGTCAGATTTCGAATGAAGTTTGTCTGAAATTAATCGTTTGACGTATACTTCACATCCCCAAATCTTAAGAAAAGACACTTTTGGAGGCTTTCCAAACCATAACTCATATGGAGTCTTTTCGACAGCTTTAGACGGAGCTCTATTTATAGTGAATGCAGCTGTATTTAGTGCATGTCCCCAAAATTCTAATGGAAGTTTGGCCTGACCCATCATTGACCTAACCATGTCTAGCAAGGTTCTGTTCCTCCGTTCCGACACACCGTTCCATTGTGGTGTTTCTGGAGGAGTCAATTCTGACAGAATTCCACATTCTTTCAGATGGTCATCAAATTCATAGCTCAGATATTCACCGCCTCTATCAGACCGCAGTGCCTTAATGTTCTTGCCTAATTGATTCTCTACTTCACTCTGAAATTCCTTGAATTTGTCAAAGGATTCAGACTTATGCTTCATTAGGTAGACATAACCATATCTACTGAAGTCATCAGTGAAAGTGATAAAGTAGCTGAAACCACCTCTAGCATTTGTACTCATTGGTCCACATACATCTGTATGGATTAAACCCAATAGTTCAGTTGCTCTTTCTCCAACTTTAGAGAAAGGTTGCTTTGTCATTTTTCCAAGTAAACATGATTAGCACTTACCATAATCCTCTAAGTCAAATGGTTCTAGAATTCCTTCTTTTTGAAGTCTTTCCATGCGTTTCAAGTTAATATGGCCTAATCGACAATGCCACAGATAGGTGAGATCTGAATCATCCTTTTTGGCCTTTTTGGTATTTATGTTATAAACTTGTTTGTCGTGATCTAATAAATAAAGTCCATTGACTAATCTAGCAGATCCATAAAACATCTCTTTAAAATAAAACGAACAACTATTGTCTTTTATTAAAAAGGAAAATCCCTTAGCATCTAAGCAAGAAACTGAAATGATGTTTTTAGTAAGACTTGGAACATGGAAACACTCTTCCAGTTCCAAAACTAGCCCAGAGGGCAACGACAAATAATAAGTTCCTACAGCTAATGCAGCAATCCGTGCTCCATTTCCCACTCGTAGGTCGACTTCACCCTTGCTTAACTTTCTACTTCTTCTTAGTCCCTGTGAATTGGAACATAAGTGTGAGCCACAACCTGTATCTAATACCCAAGAAGTTGAATTAGCAAGTATACAGTCTATAACGAAAATACCTGAAGATGGAACGACTGTTCCATTCTTCTGATCTTCCTTTAGCTTTGGACATTCTCTTTTGTAATGGCCTATTCCATCACAATAAAGACAGCTTGATGTGGACTTGTCCTGCTTTGATTTAGCATTGCCCTTGGACTTTCCACTTTTCTTGAATGGTCTCCCTTTAGCCTTGAGTAAATCTTTGGCTTCACAGTCCAGTATTATCTCAACCTTTCTGACAAGGTGAACAAATTCTGCAACTGTTTCTTCTCTTGGTTCACTTAGGTATAGTTGCTTGAAGCGACTAAACCCACTGTGCAGTGAATTGAGCAAGATAGAGACTGCCATCCTTTCGCTTATTGGTGTTCCTAGCAGACTTAGGCGATCGAAATATGAAAGCATAAGATCCACATGGAACCTCAGTGGGACGCCTACCCTTTGTTTAGTGCGAAGGAGCTGAACATGTGTTTCTTGGACTTCCATCCTATAACACCTGTTGGGAGAACTAACCTTTAGACCAAACATTGATTCAATCAACTCATGGACGTTCAGGTCCCTGTCCTCCGTGCTTCCACGACAGATATCCCTCAGATTCTTGATGAGCATAAAGGGTTCATAAGCTACAAACCTCCTAGCCTATTCATCAGGGATATTGTTCAGCATGAGACTCATAACCTTTTTGAGATCCGCATCCCAGGCGGAAAATCTTTCAGGGGTCATGTCTCTGGCATAGTAGCTTGGCATGGGATGTAACAGTACATACTCAAGTCCATTGAGTCTGACTATTTCAACTAGCTTAGCTTCCCATTCAAGAAAATTTGTCAGGTTCAGCTTGACCATAAGCTCAGAACCCATGATGATGTTTTGATTGTTGTTTGCCATAGTTAAAACTACAATTGAAAAGAATAAACAAATAAATAACCATTCACAGTTTCTCTTAATAAACTTAAATTCTAGCATACATGCATAATTCAATGTTCATTAAGCATTTTATTCAAATTATGTGTTCCGGCAGGTGTGAATAAAATGATTCCAAGATCCTAAAATCCATTGAAGAATTAAGCACATTATGTATTTAGACTCAATTCTAAACTCTTTTAGGTAAGCAAAAGCCTTTTTCTAATAGTCTAGAAACTACTCTTGGTTGATAGGTATGTCTAAGAACTTATTAGGTAAACCTATCGATTTTTCCACGACATAAAAGGACTCCTTACTTATATCGTTGAGTTTCACCAAAACTAACATGTACTCACAATTATTTGTGTACCTTACCCCTTTAGTATCGACAAGTAACACCTCGCTATGGCGGAAAACTATTACTAAGATCGATGTAAAGGATATCCAAGTAAGTGTTATTTTGGCATGGCACCTTTTAACTCAATTTTTAAGTTTGGAACTTAAGGCTCTTACTATGTTGGTTAGATTTTAAGTGAACTAAAATCTTTAATCATGCAACATAATCAAGCCACAATCTCATGCATAATTAAGACATATTTAAAGCAATAAATAACTTAAAGCATGTATAAGATAAATGTGATCTAGTATGGCCCGACTTCATCTTGAAGCTTCAACTTCAAAGTCCGTCTCGAAAATGGAAACTTCGTCTTGAATTTCACCGTGGGAGGCGACATTTTCTCCAAATAGGATAAGCTATAATTAAAACTAATTACAACTATTTGATGGTACGCATACCATATTTAAATTGAAAAACAAATTTGGTACTTTAGACCAATTACATTCAAATTAATGGTACGCAGACCATATTTTCTATCCTATTTGGGCCATACTAGTCACTTCATAACCTGCAACACAGTACATATACAATATATACCATTCATCCATTCATTATCATGAATGGCCCACATAATTGGTTAGTTAAAACACATTGTATGCATCATATAAACATTTGCAGCAATTAATCAAGGGCACCAATAATCTACCAATTATTCAGTCCTTATTAATTCTAATCAAGTTGTTTAACCTTAAAGGTTTTGTAGACCTAATCAAGAGTTTATGACTAAAAGGGGCTCCCACTTAAACCAATAAATTCATATGCTTTACTAATTTTAAACATAAAAATGTATTTCTAGTCTAACCGGAAACATACAAATTTAATTAAAATTTAAAGCTCATATAAATTTATAATTGAATCCATTTATTTAATTTATTTTTCAGTCGAATTTTAAATTCATTCAAGGTTTTTAATTTTAGTAAAATAATTAGAATAAATAAAATTTATAATAATTATAATATTCAAAATTAAAATCCAAGAAAAAAATTTAAATTATTTAATTTTAAAATTAATTAAAATTACATGAACTGAAAAATTTCAAATTAAAATTTAAAACTCGACAATCGTAACATGACGAGCACTTGGGCTTGCGCCCAAGCCCCATCGATTGCACGACCATCGCTGGCCCATGGCACATCATCGCAGCAGCCACGCGCAAACGCAGTAGCTACGATGGTGCTCGCTCGCTCGCTCGCGCAAGCAAGCGCTCGAGGCCACGCGTGTTAGCGCGCTGAGCTGCGATCGCTGGGCAACCAGCTCTCGCCTTCGCGCGCGCGCGCCTCTGCTTGTGCCATGCCATCGCTGCTCGCCCATCGCCCACATGCGCGCAGCACTCGACACAAGGCAGGGCTGCTACCTTGTGCTCGCGCGCCACTCGCCTTGCTCGCTGCATTCGTACTGCATGGGCGACGAGCTCCTTTGCTCGTCGTCGCATGCCCGCACTATACAACACCCCTTAAGGGTAACACGTAGCGTCCATTGCTTTGTGCACGCAAGTTTTATGAGCGATTGCATAAAAATTTAAAATTTTTAATTCAAAATTAATGACAAATTAATAAAACATATTAATTTCATAATTTTAGGGCGAAAAATCGAAAATTTATTAATCAATTAATTTCCGATTAATCATGGATTCAAATCTAGGTCATAAAAATTTAAAATTTAACATAAATTAACAATTTTTATGGTGGTTTTTAATCATAGGCATCTAATTAAATTATTAATTAATTATGAAAAACAAATCAATTCAAAATTATTTGAATTTCAACAATTTAATCATAATTACAAATTAGATTGCATAATTAACAAGGCTAGGCATTCAAACTTGTTAAACATATACAGTAGGCCAATCAAAAATTCAAGATTTATCATTAAGAATCGCAAATATTTAATTTAACATCTTAAATTTACAAACTTTTGCGTTCGAAAGACTAAAACCTCCGAAAAGTCATAGTTAGGCTTCGAATTTGGGAATTCTGGGTTCGGCCGAAAAATACTAATCTTGTCAAAATTTTAGAATGCCTTTTACATGCGGAATTGACACAAAAATTACTCGATTTGGATGAGTAACGAAGAAACTGTCGAAAAACTGCGTACATATAATTAAATAAACGCAATTTGCAATTAATTAACAATTACGAAAATTAATCACCTCTTTTAATTCCTTGCAAATTTGTAACACTTAACCATGTTCATGAAATTTAGATTATGAAAAAAATAAGAGGCTCGTGATACCACTGTTAGGTTATGATTCATATGACAAAACATAAATCATGGGAAAAACCATAAAGCCAGGAAAGCATATTATTTACACATAATCATTTAGCATAGTTTAGATGCATACACTTTGTTGCGTGCCCTCCCTAGCTGCGCCCGAACCGAACAAGAACAAGTCTTTAGGACTCCAAGTGTCTTCCCTCCGTAGATAGTCCACAGCACGTCCGGATCCGCCTTAAGCTTGACCAACTAGAATCGCCCTTAAGGTAGTATAGATTTTCGACTGATTAGGGGCAAGAGAGTGGCTGATTTTTTCTTCAAAATCTTACCTTTAGAAAACTTCAATTGTGTCTATAAATTATGACCCTAGGCACCTATTTATAGAGGTATGGAAAAGGAACTGGAATCCTATTAGGATACGAATTAATTTAATTAGAATCCTGCTAGGACTCTATTTAAATAAACTTTATCTAATAGGTTTAGGATTTAATCTTTTATCGAATCCGGATATCTTTTGGATTCGCACACGAGCATCGCACGAAGCACCGTACACCCGCGCAGGCCTTGCGGCCCACGCTGAGCGCACAACGCCTCGGCCCATGCCCACTGCCTTTGTCCGCGCGCGCGCCCAAGGCCTTGGCTGGGCCTGGTCGAGGCTTGGCGTTGATGCGTGTGGCTTGCTGGGCGACTGCCTGGCTTCGTGTTGGGCCTTCGTCTAGCGAGCCTCGTCCGGTGCTAATTCGTACGATACACTTCCGATTAAATTCCCGATTCCGGAATTCATTTCCGATACGAACAATATTTAATATTTCCGATTCCGTAATTAATTTCCGTTTCGAACAAATATTTAATATTTCCGTTTCCGGAATTATTTTCCGATTCCGATAATATTTCCGATTCTGACAATATTTCCGTTTCCGGCAATATTTCCGATTCTGGCAATATTTCCATTTCCGATAATATTTTCCGTTACGTACCATGTTTCCGTTTCCGGCAACATCTACGACTTGGATAATATTTATATTTCTGATACGATCCATATTTCCGTTTCCGGTAATATCATCATTTCCGGAGTATTCATTTCTTGCTTGTGACGATCTCAGCTCCCACTGAAACCAAGATCCGTCGATTCCGAATATCCATAGATGGAGTATTTAATGCCATTAAATACTTGATCCGTTTACGTACTATTTGTGTGACCCTACGGGTTCAGTCAAGAGTAAGCTGTGGATTAATGTCATTAATTCCACTTGAACTGAAGCGGCCTCTAGCTAGGCATTCAGCTCACTTGATCTCACAGAATTATTAACTTGTTAATTAATACTGAACCGCATTTATTAGACTTAATATTATATGCATACTTGGACCAAGGGCATTATTTCCTTCACATACAAATTTATTGACCACTACAAGCAGATTACAGATCGCAAAATAGAGCCTAATTAAATACTTAAATAGCGACTACAATTAAAACTTAGCGACTGTCAAATCGGTCGCTAAATTACCGACTACAAGTGCAGTCACTAATTTAGTGACCGTCTCAGCAGTCGCTAATTTAGTGACCTAGGCAGGCGCTAATTTAGTGACCGTCTAGACAGTCGCTAATTTAGTGACCGTCTAGGCAGTCGCTAAATTAGCGAACGTTTAGGTGGACGGCAATTTAGCGACCGCTTAGACGGTCACTAAATTAGCGACTGCTGAGACGGTCACTAAATTAGTGACTGCATTTGTAGTCGCTATTTCAGACGGTAAATATTAGCGACCACTTTACAGTCGGAGTTTCCTTAATTACCGTCCAGATGAACACTGACCGCCCTTTTATAACCGTTGGCGGTCGCTAAAACATTTACCAATCGTTTTTCGTGTTTTATCAATTACTTTTGACGGTCGAAAATTAATCAATTTCTTGTTGTGCCACTAACATTGCAGCTACGTACCATTTCGTCTGATAGTTAGTTTTGTATGTTTCTGTAAAGCGTTCTTTAGTTGCCTTGTTGTTCCTTTCTCATTACTTATAGCTTTATATAACATTGTTTCCATTAGGCCAAGGCACATTGTTAGGATTGTAAAGTTAGAACTCAAGAATTCAAGCGCAATCTTCATTTATCAATACAAAAGTATGGGTTTCTCAACCAACCTAACACACTCTCTAAATAAATTGATTTCTAACAGGAATTTGAAAGTATAAACTTGTTCACTTACAATACTAATTATGTCTGGTCGGGTTTAAGGAGTCTTAACTTTTTGTAAATTTTTGTTCACTCAATGTGTTCCTAATTTTTGGGTTACTAGATTTTAGTCCGTGTGATGCACGGATTCTATTAAATTGTTATGTTTAGATAAATATCCTATGTATATACCACTTTTATATATTAGATTAGATTAGTTTTTTATTTTGTATTCAATTTCATTTTAGATTTTTTTATTATGAAAGTGTTTGTTTTTGGATGAAACTGTATATGCGTAATATTAATAATTAATTAATAAAAAATATCTACGTGAAAGTTAATCATTTCTTTACGTGGCACTCGACTTTTTGTAATTCAAAATTAATTTTGAAATTTTAATTTTCATTGTCCTAAACCATTAGATTTTTCTATGCGGCGCTCTAATATTGGATTAATGTTTGATTTTAAATTGAATTTTATTTATTTTATTTTAGATTATTGTTTGATTTTGGATGAATTTTATTTTAGATTTATTTTTTAATTATTAGAGTGTTTGATTTTAGACGGAGTTGTATATATTAGTAATTAATTAATTAATTAATTAAAATATCTACGTGGCACCTAATTAATTATCTACGTGGCACCTAATTAATTATCTACGTGGAAATCGATTATTTTTTAATTATTAGAGTGTTTGATTTTCGATGGAGTTGTATATATTAGTAATTAATTAATTAAAATATCTACGTGGCAGCTAATTAATTATATACGTGTCACTTGATTTTTTAAATTCAAAAAGAAATTAGAAATCTTATTTTTCATTGGTCGAAACCATTAGTAATCCTAGGAGGCGCTCTAATACTTCAGCAAATATTCCTCCATTGGCCGAAGCCATTAGATTCTTCTACGTGGCACTCTAATATTGGATTAATGTTTGATTTTAAATTGAATTTTATTTATTTTATTTTATATTATTGTTTTATTTTGGATGAATTTTATTTTAATTTTTTTTTTAAATTATTAGAGTGTTTGATTTTAGATGGAGTTGTATATATTAGTAATTAATTAATTAATTAAAATATCTATGTGGCACCTAATTAATTATCTACGTGGCAATCGATTATTTTTTAATTATTAGAGTGTTTGATTTTCGATGGAGTTGTATATATTAATAACTAATTAATTAAAATATCTACGTGGAACCTAATTAATTATCTACGTGGCACTTGATTTTTTTAATTCAAAAAGAAATTAGAAATCTTATTTTTCATTGGCCGGTGGCGCTCTAATCTTTCAACAAATATGTCTCTTTTATATATCTATATTAAATTAGATTAGATTCACTCTAAACGGTCCTCATCCAAGAAAACCAGTTAAACCGGATAGTAGTGACAAATGTCACGTATTTGTTGGTCATTTATTTATTTTTTATTTTTTGAAAATATTAGTTTTTATTATTTCTTTCAATTCCGATCACTGTAATTTAAGTATTGACGGGGTTGAAGGTTTTTTTAATTAAGATGGGAAGATTTCTTTTTTTATTCTCCTTGCAGGGTTATGTTTTTTTTTTTCCGGTTGGGACTCAGGTAGAGCTGTTAAAAACTGACCCGACACGAAAACTCGACCTGAACAGACCGAATCCGTAATCGAATATGACCCGAAATTGGTAAAATAGGTAACTCGAAACTCGACCTGTACCTGACCCGAAAAACCGATAACCGATTTTAACCCAATGTTGTATGACCCGAACCCGACACCCGAAATCCGACCGCAAGTAACCCGAACCCGATTCGATATCCGACCCGACAATGATCTTAGCCCGATTTTTACCACATAACCTGTTAGTGACTCGACATGTGGAGTAAATATTTTACGCTTGAATATTTTGACCAAATCAGTTATTGACTGGATCTTAACCCGTGTCCGAGAGTGAACCCCACCTGAATTTTAACCGACCTGAAAATTATTCGATCCGAACTTAACCCCAAACACGAGATTAATTGCTACAAACCCGATTCAAACCCGACTGTATAAGACCCAAACCCGACATTGGACACGACCGGAAATGGCCTGACCCGAACCCAAATTGTATCCGAGATCGAAAACCAACCCGACTTGACCCGACCGAAAACCAACCCGACCGAACCCGAGTGATAAAGTGAACCGACGCAACCCGACCTGATCATGACACGACCCGAATCCAACCCGATGACCTATTTTGACAGCTCTAGACTCAGGGGTTAAGGTTCTTTTAAGTGTTGAATGGGGGGTTTTTAAAAAAAAAATCTGGCCAAGGACTGAATTTGTTTATTTTGTTCAGTTAATTCTTATTATTAAAACTTCTTTTAAAAATAACTCACAAAAAGATTAAAACTAAAACAAATATTCAAAAACATTTTTTAAAATATTAGATGATCAACAGAAACGTGACACGTTTAGCACATTACACTACAAGAATGCGTATCTTTAATGACAAGCTAATAACGACGGGTCAAAAATTTCGTCGCAAAAGCATTTTACGACGGGAGTAACAACCAAACAAAGATGGGAACAACCGTCGCAAAAGTTTTAAAAAGGGGCCGTCATTAATGGAAAATCACGTCGTTAAACAGTCGTAAAAGACATTTGTAACGGTTGTTTCCATCTTTGTTTGGTTGTTAGCCCCGTCATAAAAGACTTTACAACGAAATTTTTAACCCATCGTTATTAGATTGTCATTAAAAGAACAAATTCTTGTAGTACGGCCTAACCAAAAGGTGAGACTGTCAATTTTTCCTAATTTAAATTAACCATTACCTAATGGCTAATACTAAACACGTATATGCATGCAAATCCACATAAATAAATTGCAGGGGGTATAATACACTTCAAAAGTAGTAAACAAAATACTACTACATTTTCACTAACTACTGTAAGTATGTAACCCTACGAATGATGTCTTAACCAACTGCTACCTCCGTTTCATAAAATTTTATCAATTCCACTTGTATGGACCAGGTCCACACTATAATTAGCGTGGACCAGGGTATTTTTGTAAATTAACGTGAACCGGGTAATCAGCGTCTTCTAATATAGAAACTATAGGTTCTATAAAGTAACTATATCTTCAGAATAGTAACTATGAAAAAATAATCATAATATAGTCATTTCGATAATAATAATTATTCTATCCAAAGAGTAACTATATCTTATAGAATTATAATTTTAACTGTAAAACAATTACTATAAAAATAAGAATAATTATATATTCATTCTTGTAGACAAAAAGATTATGTTATAGAAACTATAGGTCCTGTAAAGTAACTAAATCTTCGGAATAGTAACTATGAAATAATAATAACAATAATAATAATAATAATAATAATAATAATAATAATAATATAGTCATTTCGATAAGAATAATTATTCTACCCAAAGAGTAACTATATCATATAGAAAAGTAATTTTAACTGTAAAACAATTACTATAAAAATAAGAATAATTATATATTCATTTTTGCAGACAAAAATAGTAAATTATAGAAACTATAGGTTCTGTAAAGTAATTATATCTTCAAAATACTAACTATGAAAATAAAAATAATATAGTCATTTCAATAAGAATAATTATTCTATCCAAAGAGTAACTATATCATATAGAAAAGTAGCTTTAGATGTAGAACAATTACAATATTATAAAATAAACAATATGCTATATAGATGCTTTAGAGGTCATATAGTAACTTTTACTATTATATAGTTACTATTGTATATCACATAATTACTGAAATAAAAAAGAGTACCTATATCAAAAGTAACAGTAATTACAACTCCTGAACAGTAATAAAGAAAACATTAACTACTTGGTTAGTTGTTTTAGCTACAACATTCTAATTATTTGCATCTATTAAATAAACCAGGTTAAAATCAAATATTTTTTGAACTAAAAAATACTAATCGACACGTCCACGTCTCTTTTTTCCACCAGCCCGTCCTCTCCTTCCTCTACCACGTCCTTGGTTTTCATTGTTGTCAGGATTTTCTTATTCTCTTGCTTTTGTTTTCCTTGCAAAATTTATTCTTTCAAGGACTTCAATTCTGGATGCATCATCTTTGTATTTCTGAATCAATAATATTTAAACTAAGTTAATGATTTAACATTTAAATATGAAAAAAATAACATAGTAACTATGTAAAACATATAGTTTATATTATGCATCATATAGTAACTCTTAGAATTAACGATGGTAAGATACTCGCAAAATTGCAGATATAGTTATTGTTATTGTTAAAGTCATATAATTACTGTCATAATATTATAGTCACTACTATTACTAATAACATAGAGTACAAAGAAAGAACATAAAAAGAACATAAAATAACATAATGATAACATAGTAACTAACTAAAAACATATAGTTACTATTATACATGATATAATATCTCTTAATATTAACTATAGTCATATACGAGCAGGGTTGCATATATAGTTATTGTTATGATCATATAGTTATTGTGATCATAACATAGTAACTCTTATACTAATAACATAGAGGACAACAAACAACATAAAAATAACATTATAATATACATAAAAAAACTATACCAAACATATAGTTACTATAATACAAGATATAGTACCTATAAATATTATTGATGATCATTTATTCACAAAGTTGCAGACATAGTTGGTGTGATAATAATATAGTAACTCGATCCATAATATAGTAACTACATCACTAAAAATGTAGAATAAACATAAAAAACATGCACATAACATAATAAACTAACATAGTACCTATTTCAAACATATAATAACTATATACTCCCTCCGTATTTTTTTAAGAGATACACTTGGCCGGGCACGGGTATTAAAAAGAATAATTGAATGAAATAAAATAATAAAGCAAGTGGGGTTTGATAGATATTTTAATAATTAAATATGTGGGGACCATGTCATTTTGGTGGGTGGAGGGTGGGGTGAGTTTATGAAAATATTTGTTTAATAGGATGGTGGGTGATAGGGTATATTAGATGTATTATTTAATTAGATGGTGGGGTTGATAAGTTACTAAAAATGGCAAGTGTATCTCTTAAAATAATACGGAGGGAGTAAAACATACAATAACTATTGAAGAAAATAAACATATGGTAACAAATCATGATCAAATAAACATAATACATATTTCAAACATATAGTAATTATATAAATAATATAGTAACTATTGAAAAAAATAAACATAAGGTAACTAATCATGATAAAATAAAAATAGTACCTATTTCAAATATATAGTAACTATATAAACCATATAGTAACTATATAAAACATATAGTGACTATTATTATAATATAGTAACTATTGTACACATATAGTAATCATTATAATCATATATATAGTCACTATCTAAGGAGCGGTCAAAAACATACTCTAAATAACATAGTACATAATGTAATCGTATAGTAACTATTATTTATCAAAGAGTCACTATAAATTGTTCATAACATGATAACTATCTTAAACACATAGTTACTGTTTTAAACTTATAATAACTTTCTAAAAAATATAGTAACTATTTTAAACACATATATAGTTACTGTTTTAAAGTTATAGTAACTTTTAAAAAAACATAGTTACTCTAAAAACTACTACTAACATAAACACAACGAATATTCCAGTGACTATTAAAAATACTATTTCGCAAAATTAATTAAAGGTGACTATATCATTTATATACTAACTATGTGAAACACTAACCCTAATTTCAACAAAACAACAAACATTTCAAATCACTCAACAAAATAATAACTATTGTACACATATAGTAACTATTGTACACATATAGTAACCATTAAAATAATATAGTAACTATTGTACACACATATAATAACCATTAAAATTACATAGTACCTCTTTAAACCATATAGTTACTGTATTACTCATATAGTTACTATTTAAAATCGTGAAGTCACTGATCGAATTCACGAAGTGAAAACGATATTTCGGTAAAACAAAAACATCCATTTCTCCAAAACAATAAATATTTTCAATTTTAAATAAAAATAGACTTAAAATTCTTTTAAAAAAAACAACAAACCGAAATGCGATCTCTAAAAAATCTTGCGAAGATTTGTAGACGAGCGCAAATTATTCGATTCGATTTGATTTCGGCAACGACGAACCTCCTTCTTGATCTACTACTTCCTCCGATTTTTCCTCATCTAATAGATACAATTATAAGAATTATAAGATAATTACGAAGAAAATCGAACAAAACCTAGAAATTTAAGCTAAATTTTGAAAAGCATAGAGAGAAAATGAAGAGAGAGAAAATGAAGAGAGAGAAATGAAAGAGAAATGAACAGAATGTAGATCTGAATTTTTGAAAAATAAAAAAGTTTAAAACGTATTTAAAGTGGGCTAGACACAAATCGCAGTGAAACTCTACAAAACACATAGTAACTCTTTAAAATACATAGTTACTGTAATACGCATATAGTTACTATTTAAAATCACAAAATAACTGTCACGTGACAGTTACACATGTTGCCCATACAAATTACTCCGTTGCCCTGGTCCACGCTAAGTTAGCGTGGACCAGGTTTATATTAGTGTAAATGAAATTTTATACATTTATTATTTTTACGGACTCCAATGTAATTATTTAATTATTAATATATATTCAATTTCATATGTAAAAAAATTATAAAAACACTACAAGAAATTGTACTATTAACAACAGAAAATCCCGTCGCTAAAGCTCAATAATTGTTGATTAACGACGAGATTTTCCGTCGCGAACCCGTCATAAAAGGGGCCGCCGTTAATGAAAAATCTTGTCGTTAACCCGCCGTAAAAGACATTTGCGACGGTTGTTCCCGTCTTTGTTGGGTTACCCGTCGCAAAAGCCCTTTTGCGACGGGAATTTTACCCGTCGTTATTAGGTTGTCATAAAATATACAAATTCTTGTAGTGAAAGTTGATATTCTGAGAAAGCATATAGAGAACAATCTAACAAGATCTTACATGTAACGTTTTGATGTATATAATAATGAGAATTTATAGTCAAACACTACAAAAAAGTGTACCATTAACGACGGGAAATCCCGTCGCTAAAGGTCAATAATCATTGATTAATGACGCGATTTCCTGTCGCGAACCCGTCATAAAAAGGGGCCGTCGTTAAAGAAAAATCCCGTCATTAAACCGTCGTAAAAGACATTTACGACGGTTATTCCCGTCTTTGTTTGGTTGTAAGCCCCGTCGCAAAAGCCTTTTGCGACGAGATTTTTGGCTCGTCGTAATTGGGTTGTCGTTAAAGATACAAATTCTTGTAGGGAAAGTTTTCATACTTTGGACACATTTTTCAAAGCGTAAAGAACTTTAAAAAACAGAGGTAGTATGAAGTTAGAGTAGTTAACGTTGGAGGCTTGTGTATGATAATGTTATAGGTTTCAGTTAGAAACTGTCAATTCTCAACCCGAACCGTAGAACACGATGGGTTGGTCGAATCGTTTAGAACCCGAACCGTTAATAACTCGTGAGCAGGAACTGAAGACCCGAACTGACCCAATTATATTCAACCCGAACTGAAAATCAGAAAATATTAACCCGATTAAGATCTGAAATCCGATAACAAATCATTCCGCAACAACCCAATCCGTTTTATCCCGTACCGCGTGAATCTGAAACCCGTTAACTTTGTGGCTAAGAATTATTTGTGGTGTCTTTATTAATTTTTCTTTCTGGAATTAGTGAGACTTTAATTTGGTAGAAATGATGAGTAGTACGTACTCCTGCAAATTCCGAACCAAAATATTCCTATATATCCGATCCAAAGTATGTTCCTACATATCCGATCCACCAATTAAATGTTAGTAGGTGGCTAGCTAGCTTATTCTAAAAGAATTTTAGATATACGTCCAAGAATTCTATATAGAGTAAAATATTCATACAGCATTACCTTCTAGCTTCCAGGTAAGAGAAAGTATAAATCCATCTTAGATACTACTTCTGTTTCAAAAAGATATTTACTCTTTGAAAAATGTGTCCAAAAATCAAAACTTTGATAATAAATTCTCACTATTATATCTATCAAAAATTATCATGAGATATCTTGTTAGATTCATCTCGAAATGTATTTTATAAATATCAACTTTTTATAATTTTTTGCCATACGAAATTGTATATATTAACGGTCAAACATTACACCGGAGTCCGTGAAAATAGTAAGTGTAAAGATTTTTTTGAAACGGAGGTAGTATGTTTTTACAAAAATATATTACCCTTAAACGACAAAATAGGTTAAAGACAAACGTGAAATGATAAAATCAATTCTTTTGAAAAATGGCATCCGTTTTTTAAAAATGGTATCGGTTTTTGAAAAATGACATATGTTTTTGAAAAATGGTATATGTTCTTTGAAAAATGACACCTGTTTTAATATTTATCTTATCCATATTTTATCGTTTAGTGGAATGATATTTTTTTGTAAAAATATATCTCACATGGGAAACACCGCCCTCAGTAAGTAAGAGGAAGTACAAATTCATATCAGTTATGTATGGGGAAATACATATCAGAACAAAAGACAAAATAAGAAAAAGGACAAAAAAAAATTAAATGGTACTTTTCTAAACACAAATGGTACTTTTTTCTACAGAATGATACTTTTTTTTACAGAATGGTACATAAATGGTACTTCCTTTTTTGTCTTTTAGCTATTTGTCTTTTAGTTGATATGTATGTTTCCACACATATCAGATATGCGAAAAAACGAACCCAGTAAGTAAAGGGCATAAATGCAAACCTTTCTTAAAGAAGTCTGATCTCTGTGTCATTCTATAAATAGAGGGGAAAGAGAGCTAAAACCTGCATTTGACGGGCCTAGCTAGGGGAACATATGCATCAACCTAAGCTTGACTATTCTATAACGGTGCATGTGCATGAACCACATAATATAATGTAAAATGGATCAAATAAATCATGCATCTTAATAATAGAAGCTCTAAAAGAGTTTTTTCCTCCTATAATTAGTGTATAATTGGTCTAATCTAATCTCTGAATATTGTGACTGGCGACTCCATAAATTGGAAGTTATAGTTAGTACGTACTAGTGCTATGTACTGTTAGCTAAATAAGTAATTGGAACGACTTAACTGGATATTGCGTAATACGAACTGAAACAATTGTCGTGCCGTGGCCGGACCACTGCTCTAAAAGACAATTCCGCGCTACCTCCGATGCAGTAGAACGCTTGCGGTTGCCCTCCAGGGTTTACACGACACCGAGAATTATGTGCACTCACAATCCCCGATTGGAGACCAGAATATTCGCCCAGAAAGAGATGAATTTGAGAGAGAGATGTGATTGTAAGTTTCTGTATATTTTGTGGAAATGAACGATGAATTTATAGTGAGGCTTTTGGGAAGCTGTAACAGCAAAAAACGGCTAGTGGAGAAGTTACGGGAGTAATGGGGAACTGCAACAGTCATAAAACGGTTAGTGGGGAGTAATGACGTGATTAATGGAGCAGTTTCCAAAGTTAGTGGGTTGATTAAGTCTTCTGACTTAATCAAACCGCCCTTGACCAAAAAGAATAACCCGGCCCACAAAACCCACCCCACGCCCGCGAACCGCATTCGCCAAGTACCAAGTACCAAGGCCCAAGGCCCAAGGCCCAAGGCCCAAGGCCCAAGTCCCAAGGCCCACGGCCCACGGCCCTCGCCCGAGCCCGGCCCGGCGCGCGCGCGCGTGTGTGTGGTGTGACCACCCATGCCACTCACATGCTTTCTTAAACAAATGTTTCCCTCAAACCCCCAAATATAAACATTGAATATGGTTTGTGTTTTTCCCATGTGGGACTTTTCATATTCCCACATTTTCCCACTCATTTTCTTTTGTTTTCTCACTAGGATTTCCAACAATCCCCCACAGGTCCGAAGATGAGAAGAAAAAGAAAGAAGTAAAAGAATTGAATTTCTGGGCAAAACAAACAATTGAATAGGTGTCAATGTCTTGCGACTTGAATTGACACTTAGTGACATTCAAGCTAGAATCTCTTTCCTACCAAGTGACTTTCGTATTGAACTTAATAGGGGGTTAGAAACTCATTACTCAAAGCACACAATTGAACATGTATGATATTCTGAATCTCCGCCAATAAAAGTGACGCATTATACTGGCCATACGTCCATAACCTGGATGCTCATAGGTGCTCTAGAGAATAGCCCATGCAATTCTCATAGGAAGCGGCCTCACTTCCACACCTAAGTAGGTGAATCCCATCAAGTGTGAGCTACATCACACCACCAAAAATATGGATATGGGTTCATTAAGAGCCGTATGCTCAACCTCGTTCAATAATAGCAAGCACATCATAAACATCTAAGGGATGGACAGAAAATAAAATTTGTGCTTCTGAATTATTACATAATGTTCCCCTTTGAACTCATGGTGAGTAGGAGTTCATTACCTTACAATTCATCCAATGGGCCTCAAGCCCATCCCCTCCGACGTTTCCAAAACTAGTTTCTTACATAGGCCTTTCGTTAACGGATCCGCGATGTTCTTTTCGGACTTGACATAGTCCAGTGATATCACTCCACTTGACAGCAATTCTTTGACAGCCTTGTGCCTCAAACGAATGTGTCTTTTCTTTCCATTGTAGGCTTGGTTGTTTGCCACGGCAATAGCAGATTGCGAATCACAATGAAGTGCAACTGAAGGAGCTGGCTTCCCCCACAGTGGAATATCTGCAAGCACGTTCCTCAACCATTCTGCCTCATGACCTGCCAATTCAAGAGCAATAAACTCAGATTCCATAGTAGACATAGCAGTACAAGATTGCTTACAGGATTTCCAAGAGACAGCTCCACCCCCTAGGGTGAAGACATAACCACTAGTGGAGTTGACTTCATCATTTCCAGATACCCAGTTGGCATCACAATAACCCTCCAATGCTCCTGGAAATTTGGAGTAGTGCAATCCCCAATCCATGGTACCCCTTAGGTACCTAAGCAATCGCCTTAACGCACCCCAATGCTCATTGCTTGGGTTATGGGTGTACCTGCTCAATCTACTTACAGAATAGGCAATGTCAGGTCTAGTGTAGTTCATGAGAAACATAACACTACCAATAATTTTAGCATACTCCGATTGACAAACAGGATCACCTTTGTTTTTCTTTAAATGAATGCTTATATCATAAGGGGTCTTGATTGGATCGACATAAAATGAATCAAACTTTTTAAGAAGCTTTTCAACATAGTGAGCTTGGCTGAGACAAATGCCATTTGGAGTTCTAATAATTTTCACTCCCAAAATCACATCTGCCTCACCCATATCTTTCATTTCAAATTTTGAACTCAAGAATTCTTTTGTTTCATTCACTCGATCCAAATCAGTACCAAAAATTAGCATGTCATCCACATAAAGACAAATAATCACACAACCAGAAGAATCGTGTTTATAATAAACGCAAGAATCACCTTCATTTACATGATAGCCATTACTAGTCATCGTCTTGTCAAACTTGTCATGCCATTGCTTAGGCGCTTGCTTAAGCCCATACAATGACTTGACCAGTTTACAAACTTTGTTTTCTTGACCTGGAACAACAAAACCTTCAGGTTGAACCATATAAATCTCTTCATCTAAATCACCATTTAAAAATGCAGTTTTCACATCCATTTGATGCACAACAAGATCATGAATGCATGCAAGAGCAATTAAGGTTCTAATGGTTGCAATCTTAGTTACAGGAGAGTATGTATCAAAATAATCAATGCCATGTTTTTGAGTAAAACCCCTTACCACAATCCTGGCCTTATATTTATCAATGGACCCACATGATTTCAACTTTTTTCTAAAAATCCACTTACAGGTGATGGGTTTACAACCTCTAGGCAGATCAACCAATTCCCAAGTATTATTACTTAGGATTGACTGAAGTTCGCTATCAATGGCCTCTTTCCAGAAAACTGCATCAACCGACCTCATTGCCTCTTCATAGGTTCTAGGGTCGTCTTCTAGGATAAATACATACACAAAATCATCAGTAATCAAGAAAGGTTCAGTTAGGAAAGCAGTAACAAAATCATCACCATAACTTGTTTCCTTTCTTGCCCTTTTGCTTCTCCTTGGTTCTAAATCAGACTCATTATTAGTAGTGGAACAAGGAGCAATGGGTAAAGCATTAGAGGTGCTAAAGGATGGTACATCATTACTAATGCAAGAGATCTTTAAAGGAAAAGTGTTTTCAAAAAACTCAGCATCTCTTGCTTCAATAATGTTACCACTTGCATAAGAGTTGTTAGCACCTTTAACTAAAAAACGATAAGCAGAACTTTGATAAGCATAACCAATAAAGATAGAATCAACCGTTTTGGGACCAATCTTGTCTCTTTTGAAACTAGGTAAGGCAACCTTTGCTAAGCACCCCCACACTTTCAAGTATTTCAGGCTTGGTGCTCGACCCTTCCATAGCTCATATGGGGTCTTGTCCAGCTTCTTGTGAGGCACCCTGTTCAAAACATGACAAGCAGAAAGAATAGCTTCCCCCCACATATTATCAGGAAGCCCAGAACTAATAAGCATTGAATTCATCATATTTTTTAAAGTTCTATTTTTCCTTTCAGCAATCCCGTTTTGTTCGGGTGTGTAAGGAGCTGTTGTTTCGTGAACTATACCATTCTGTTCACAAAACGCCTTAAGAGTGTTAGGGTCATACTCACCCCCCCTATCACTCCTAAGTCTCTTGATTTTCCTGTCTAGCTGGTTTTCAACTTCAGCCTTGTACTTGAGGAACATCTCCTCAGCCCCATCCTTAGACCTGAGAAGATAAACCATGGTGAATCTAGAGCAGTCATCAACAAAAGTAATGTAGTATCTTTTACCGCCCCTGCTTTCATAGTTTTTAAAATCCCCCAAGTCACTATGAACAAGTTCTAGTACTTCTGTCTGTCTATCTATTGATTTAAAGGGTTTCTTTGCAAATTTTGCTTCAACACAAACTTCACATTTTGCAAAATCAGTTTTAGAAAAGCTTGGAATCATGTTCATTTGTTTGAGTCTTTTAATTGAAGCAATATTCACATGACCCAATCTAGCATGCCATAAATCAATAGACTCAGCAATATAAGCAGAAGGAGTACTAGCTTTCTTATTCATAATTTCAATGGAAACATCAAGAGTAAACAACCCCCCATTACAAAAACCCTTTCCCACAAATTCCCCATTGTGAGTAATAACTAGCCTATCAGAATCAAAGGACAACTTCAAACCAGCTTTCATAAGTAAACTACCGGAAATTAAATTCCTACGCATTTCTGGGACATGCAAAACATTAGTTAAAGTGAGTGTTTTTCCAGAAGTGAGAGTGAGAACGATCTTCCCTTTGCCTTGAACAGTTGCAGAAGCAGAGTTACCCATGAATACATTTTCACCATCAGTCTTCTCGTAGGAAGTGAACATTTCTTTGTTGGTGCAAATGTGCCTGGTTGCTCCTGTATCAACTATCCACTCAGCAACATCACCTGCCAGATTAGCTTCTGAAACAACAGCAATGAAATTGTTAGGATCAGCAACTGCTTCAACGAGGTGAGCTTGATTCTGATCTGGCTTCTTCTTGACCCTGCAATCCCTGGACTTGTGACCAGCCTTCCCACATTCAAAACAGTTACCCTTAAACTTATACTTCTGAATTTTCCCTTGAGGCTTGAACTGACTGCCCTTCCCCTTAAACTAATCAGAATAGAAATTGCCCCTAGGTTCAACCAGATTAGCTTTAGCAGACCCAGAAAATACAAATTGACCCTTATCCTTAATACGGTTCTCCTCCTCAATTTTTAGGTGACCTACGAGTTCCTCTAGGGTAAGGTCTTTCTTCTTATGCATTAACTGGTTTCTAAAGTCTTTCCATGAGGGTGGCAGTTTCTCAATTAAAACAATAGCAAGAGTTATATCACATATACTCAAACCCTCGGCAGCCATAGCAATACAGATATTCTCATATGCATGAATCTGATCAATAATAGGTTTATCATCTTCAACTTGAAAACCTAACCATTTACTAACACAATAACGTTTCGTACCGGCATCATCAGTTCCATACTTTTTCTCTAAACCATCCCAAATATCCCTAGCATGATTATAGCCCATGTAAATGTCAAGCAAAACATTCGACATATGATGCAATAGCATTCCCTTACAGGTTCTATCATCCTTAGCAAACTTAACCTCAAAATCATGCAATTCATCATCATTAACAGGTTTCACAACATCAGAAATAACATACGCAACATCAATTTGCTCCAAATAAAATCTCATCCTAACAGCCCAACGTTTATAGTTTTTCCCATCAAGAGGTTCCAATTTCGACATATCAGGAATAAGAAATTTCGACATATTCATAGCCATAACAGAATAATTTGTCTTTTAGATTGTTAGCTAAATAAGTAATTGGAACGACTTAACTGGATATTGCGTAATACGAACTGAAACAATTGTCGTGCCGTGGCCGGACCACTGCTCTAAAAGACAATTCCGCGCTACCTCCGATGCAGTAGAACGCTTGCGGTTGCCCTCCAGGGTTTACACGACACCGAGAATTATGTGCACTCACAATCCCCGATTGGAGACCAGAATATTCGCCCAGAAAGAGAGGAATTTGAGAGAGAGATGTGATTGTAAGTTTCTGTATATTTTGTGGAAATGAACGATGAATTTATAGTGAGGCTTTTGGGAAGCTGTAACAGCAAAAAACGGCTAGTGGAGAAGTTACGGGAGTAATGGGGAACTGCAACAGTCATAAAACGGTTAGTGGGGAGTAATGACGTGATTAATGGAGCAGTTTCCAAAGTTAGTGGGTTGATTAAGTCTTCTGACTTAATCAAACCGCCCTTGACCAAAAAGAATAACCCGGCCCACGCCCGCGAACCGCATTCGCCAAGTCCCAAGTCCCAAGGCCCACGGCCCACGGCCCTCGCCCGAGCCCGGCCCGGCGCGCGCGCGCGTGTGTGTGTTGTGACCACCCATGCCACTCACATGCTTTCTTAAACAAATGTTTCCCTCAAACCCCCAATAAACATTGAATATGGTTTGTGTTTTTCCCATGTGGGACTTTTCATATTCCCACATTTTCCCACTCATTTTCTTTTGTTTTCTCACTAGGATTTCCAACATGTACTACTTCATTATTATACCAATATAACGACTATCGAACACTATGCATGCATCGGTTTGTCGCTTGGACACAACCATGCAGACATGCATGCATTTACTAGTTTTAATTAATCAAATGTAATAAAGGACTTACGGCCTTTAAAATATCGCAAGTGTGACGTGGCATGCTAACGTGTCATTTCTTTCAATTGGAAAATAGGGGTTTTGTTAGGTATGAACAATCTAATGTTATTCGGAATAAACCATAAATGCCAATATCCAAATTAATTACACATTGTTAGGGGGGAAAATACCCTCTTGGTGACATGGACAAACATGACAAGCATTGTATACGCGGCTGCCAGCAAGACATATGGTGGCACCGTTCTAACTCACTCTCAACGGTTGGGATCAAAACAACCGTTACAAACCATTGATGGAGCCAGCCTTCATTACGTATTTATTGTCCAATTATGTGCAAATTAAGCACAAACGTTACACTCTCATTGTAAAGGCCTATAAAATGGCTTAATCTTGTCAGTTTACATATACAAATGCTAAGCAATAAAAATACTATCATTCCATGCTATTACAACTTGCTCTCGTCACTCTCAATTATCTAGCTCGATCGATTGTTAGCACCATCATCAAGGCAAGTTTGTCTCTAAGTAGAATTTACCCAAAACAATTTGGCGCCTACCATGGGGCTGACAATAAAAAACAGCTTGATAATACCATTCCAATCACCATGGCCGGAAATGCTAGTTCATCCGATGATATCACTCGTCGCTTCGAAGCCATGGAGCAGCGCATCAACATCCTCCAAAAGGAAAATGAAGCGTTGCACTCCCAAGTCAGGTCCATCGCCTCCATCGCTACCGGATCTAGGTTCCAGTACCGACGAGACACCTCCGGGCTAAACCGCCGCTTGGATCTTGACGCCGCTACAGATCATCCCCTCCATATACCCTTTTGGCGAGCCTGAGGGTCCAGTTCTCGAGCAGATCCACGAGTTCGACCCGCTACCAAATCAGCCCCGCTCTAATCCGAGTTGGCTTCCCCCGCCTCCATCTCGACCATCTTCTGCAGGTACATTGGCGACTGTCGTCGCCACGACAGCTGCCCGGATCGCCCCATCTCAGGTCGGCATGACGACATCCACCATGGTGTCGGCTCCCGCCTCTGCTCCGGCATCTCGTCCGTTACCACCCCCAATGGTAACCATGTCGATGCCCCTGCCCGTTACAATCCTAGCACAAGGACCAGTACCGGTGACTCAAATGCCATGGGATCAACTCTTCTCTCAGCAAGTCGTTCAACCTGTCGTCAACCTAGTCACTTCGGCACCAGGAGCACCACCCCAGTTGATAGCGGTCCCCTTAGCCAGTCAGGCGCCGCAAGCAGCACTCCCAAATGCCCTAATGCGCCCGGACTCTTCTCGAAACTATTCTCCATACACTCCTCTTAACAGGTCAGTCGTTCCAGTTAGTCACGGTTTCGTAACTCCTTTCCCTTATGTTGCAGGTGCCCACACTACCCAAGGAACGCCCCCTTACATACAACAAGTGGTGCCGCAGTTCACCCCTCACCAACCTCACGGTGTATACCCACAAAACACCTATTATCAACATCTTCAAGCTAGCCTCCCCGAAACATTCAGCCCCCTCGTCCCGGTGCTCAACAACATCTGCAAAAACACCAATCACCAACTCCAACAAATCATGACTATGATAAACAAAATCCCAGGAGTACCAACACCGATCAAAGAGGCCAGCCTAGAAAGCTATGCCGACTCACCATACGCCGGCCCATTGATGCAATCGACATCCCGAAACGATTAAGCCCACCCAACATGCCCATGTATGACGGGACGACCGATCCAAGGGAACATATCTTGACCTACAAGCAGCGGATGATGACCATTCCAGTCCCCAAACACATGAGAGAAGCCAGCCTTTGCAAGGGGTTCAGTTCGACACTGGTTGGACCAGCCTTGAAGTGGTTAACCAGCTTGCCAAATGGATGCATCACCTCTTTTGCTCATCTCGACAACATGTTTAATCAGCAGTTGCTAGCAGCAGGTGCATGGAGAAGCAGACGAGCAACCTATACCGTGTGGTCCAACGCCCTGACGAACCCCTGAAGGATTATATAGCCCGGTTCATCAGGGAGAAGGTGACTGTGCCTGCATGTGATGTCCCGACAGCAATCGAAGTGTTCAGGCAAGGATTGTACGGAGAAACCGACCTCTGGAGGGATCTGATCAAGTATCCCTGCAAAATGTTCGAAGATGCTCAAGCCAAAGCAATGGCCCAAGTTAGGTTGGAAGAAACTCTCTATTCCCGGAAAGGGGGTAATGACTACTCAAAGACGGAAATACGATTGCCCTATTCCAAGAGAAAAAATGATCGTCCTGCCCCTTATTCCCGACCTCAACACGTAGCAGTGGTGGAAGACGACGACGACGACTCTGACTGGAAGAACAACCCGGATCTGCCTCCGAAAATTAACGAATATTCTTTTTGTGTTGACACTGTAGGTCTGATGAGCCACCGAAGTCCAGCAAACCCGAGTCAAAGAAGGATCCCTCAAAATGGTGTGATTTCCATGCCGACATCGGTCACACCACCAACGACTGTGTTGCGTTGAGAAGAGAAGTAGCCTATCTGTTGAAAAATGGATACCTCAAGGACGTCATGTCAGACAAAGCCTGTGGCGTCGTCAACAAAGACAACTCCAACTCTCCATCTCGACCTCCTCCACCCCCCCCTCATACTAAAACTGTGAATTTTATTGCTGGAGGTTCTGACATTTGTGGTTTGACTTATTCTGCAGCGAAGAGGCACGCCCGAGAAAATGAGATAGACAGACCGGCCTGAGCCGTAGCCACAAAATATCTAACCCCTATATCTTTTGATGAATCTGATGCAGGAGACATCTCGGGTAAACATCATGACGGCTTGGTGATATCCATCCCTGTTGGGAACTGCATGATCAAACGAGTACTTGTCGATAATGGTAGCTCAACTAATGTGATGATGCTCGATGCCCTCAAGGAGATGGGACTCAACCCAAATACAGATGTCGTCAAAAAATCCACCGTGCTCATAGGGTTCAGCGGTGAAGCAAAGACCACCTTCGGAGAAGTCACCCTACCTGTTTACGCTCAAGGAGTCAACCAACAGGTAAAATTTTGCGTTATTGATTGCCCTTCATCTTACAACATTATCTTGGGCAGGCCCTGGATCCACGACATGAAGGCCATCCCTTCAACGTACCACCAAACCATCAAGTTCCCAACTCGACGGGGGGTTCAGGAAATCAAAGGAGATCAGCAAGAGTCCAAAGAATGTTACAAGGCAGCTCTAAAGCCCTCAGCCACCAATAAATCCTCATTATAGCAACTACAGTCCGGTTCCAACCCAGCAAGCTATAAGGAGCCCAAATCCGAGCAACTCGACGAGGTCGTCTTAGATCCTGCGAAGCCGGAACAGGTCGTTTTCATTGGATGTGATGTGCCTGACGACATCAGGTCGGAACTTGTCACATTTCTCAAAGCCAATGCAGATTGCTTCGCATGGTCCCATAAAGATATGCCAGGCATCAGCCCAGACGTCATTACCCACAAGCTCAGTGTTGACCCCCATCACAAGCCCGTCAAACAGAAACGGCGGAAGTTCGCTCCAGAACACAACCAAATTATCAACGACGAGGTTCAGCAACTATTAGATACGGGAAAGATCAGGGAAGTAAAATATCCCGATTGGTTGGCCAATGTCGTCGTGGTCAGAAAGAAGAACGGGAAATGGCGTGTTTGCATAGACTTCACCGACATCAACAAGGCGTGCCCCAAAGACTCTTTTCCTTTACCCCACATCGACGCCATGGTTGATGCTACTGCAGGGCATGAGATGCTCACATTCATGGATGCGTTCAGTGGATACAACCAGATTTTGATGCACCCGGAAGACCAAGAGAAAACCGCCTTCATCACGGAGCGGGGAACTTATTGTTACAAAGTCATGCCATTCGGTTTAAGAAATGCAGGTGCCACCTATCAACGCCTGGTCAACAAAATGTTCAGAAAATAGCTAGGCGACACAATGGAAGTCTACATCGACGACATGTTGGTAAAATCCAAGAAAGCCTCGGATCACATCACGCATCTCCAACAAGCCTTCGACGTACTACGAGAGTACATCATAAAGCTCAACCCCCACCAAGTGCTCATTCGGAGTCTCATCCGGGAAGTTCTTGGGTTATATGGTTACTCAAAGAGGCATCGAAGCTAGTCCTGATCAGATCCGTGCAATCATCAACCTACAATCCCCTCGAAATCAAAAAGACGTACAAAAGTTAGCAGGCAGAGTGGCCGCCCTCAACCGCTTCATCTCCAGGTCGTCCGACAAATGCAAATTGTTCTACACATCCTTAGGAAGAATGAGAAGTTCAGCTGGACCGATCGACACGAAGCTGCATTACAACAACCCAAGCAGTACCTATCGAACCCTCCCCTACTATCCAAACCAAAAGACAATGAAGCATTACAGATATACCTTGCAGTTACGGAGTCGACCATCAGTGCAGTGCTAGTACGAGAAGAAGACGGGAAGCAGCTACCTGTTTATTACGTCAGTAAGTCTTTACTTAACGCCGAAACAAGGTACTCTCATCTCGAAAAGCTTGTCCTTGCACTAGTTGTTGCTTAGGTTAAATTACGCCCTTATTTTGAATGTCATCCTATCACTGTTAGAACTAACTATCCCATGAAGTCAATCATGAGGAAGCCCGAGTTGTCTGGCAGGATGTCCAAATGGACAATACAATTAGGTTGTTATGACATCAGGTACGAACCTCGCACAGCCATCAAGTCGCAAGCTTTAGCTGATTTTGTGGCTGACTTCAGCCCGAGCCTCCAACATGAAGTCGATCAAGAAGTCAACATATTGACCGATGGTGGATCCTCATCAACATGG
The DNA here is from genome assembly GCF_020520425.1 of Spinacia oleracea. Taxonomy (NCBI): domain Eukaryota; kingdom Viridiplantae; phylum Streptophyta; class Magnoliopsida; order Caryophyllales; family Amaranthaceae; genus Spinacia; species Spinacia oleracea. The sequence goes on from NC_079490.1 coordinate 76,813,168, forward strand.
ACTCTACACACTGACGGCTCCTCCAATATACAGGGGACAAGCCTCGACATCGTACTAAAGTCGCCACAAGGGGACACCATAGTACAGTCTGTCTATTGCGAGTTCAAAGCCACCAACAACAAAGCAGAATACGAAGCCTTGATCTTGGGATTATCATTAGCACACGACATGAAAATCCGCCGACTTGAGGTACGTTGTGATTCATTATTGATTATCAGTCAGATTAACGGTTCGTATGCAGCGAAGGACTCAAAGATGCAGGCTTACTTGGAAATAGCAAAAAGGCTCGTGAACAAGTTCGACTCATGCACCTTACAACAAATACCAAGAGATCAAAACACCCAGGCTGACGCCTTAGCCAACCTCGGCTCAAATATCAAACCTAAACTCACTTCCATCCCCGTAGTCCACTTAATGTATCCAGCCATCACCAAAGATAACCTACCCATCACCGAACACTCTAAACCTACTCAAACGCCTTCATGGCGCGACCCCTACATACACTGGCTCAAACACAACACCATCCCACCTGGAGTCACCCACGAAAAATCCTTCCGCATGAAAGCCTCCAGATTCATCCTAATCCATGGAGTATTGTTCAGAAAATCAGTTGCAGGACCGTACCTGAGATGCCTAGATCATGACGAGATCGAGTCGACACTGCGCAATATACATGATGGAGAATGTGGAAACCACGCCGGAGGAAGAAGCTTAGCCCACAAAACTCTTACCATGGGATATTTTTGGCCCACCATGAAGAAAGACGCAATCGCCTTTGCTAAGAAATGCGACTCTTGCCAGCGGTTCGCATCTATCTCTCACCAACCTTGTGAAGTACTCCACCCCATCCTGTCCCCTTGGCCCTTCATGAAGTGGGGGATGGACATAGTGGGACCCTTACCACAAGCATCAGGACAACGCGTCTTCATGTTGGCAATGACTGATTACTTCTCCAAATGGATCGAAGCAGAAGCATTTAAACGAGTTCGAGATACTGAGGTCATCTCGTTCATCAAGCGAAATGTCCTTAGTCGGTTCGGTATCCCTTCCGAGATCGTCTGCGACAATGGTTCTCAGTTTATCAGCAACAAAACCAAGGAATTCTGCAGTAGGTACAACATCACCTTGCATACTTCAACACTAAGATATCCTCAAGCAAATGGCCAAGCCGAGTCAAGCAACAAAATCATCATCAACAACCTCAAAAAGCGCCTCGACGACGCCAAAGGAAGATGGGCAGACGAATTACCTATGATCCTTTGGGCCGACAGGACAACACCCAAGACGGCGACCAATCACACTCCTTTCTCCTTAGTCTTCGGTTGCGAGGCAGTCATCCCTCCCGAAGTCGCGCTCCCCACAGCAAGAAGCAGTTTCATGGCTCCAGGAATGAACGACTCAGTCTTGACCTACGACATCGATACTGTCGACGAACTCAGAGAAGCAGCATTGGTCAGGATGGCGTCCTACCAACAAGCATTCGCAAACAGCTACAACAAGAACGTGAGGGTTTGAGTATTTCAGCAAGGAGATTGGGTTCTGCGCAAAGTCTTTCCAAATAAAAGGATCCTCGACACGGAAAGTTGGCTCCGACATGGGAAGGTCCTTACCAGATCATAAGACGAACAGGTCATGGCGCGTACGAGTTGGTTGACAAAGACGGCACATCCATCCCAAGAAGTTGGAATGCAACACACCTAAAACTGTACCATTTATGAACATTCGAATCTTTTTTCTTGCTTTCTAGTTTTTCCTAACACACAGGCACTCTAGCATTTGTCGCCATTATGTCGACACCCCCAAAACAAAGTGGGCATGACGCATCACGAAACCGAGAACATCTCGGACAGTATACACTTACAAATGACGAGAAGTTAAGTCCCTCTCCTCTATCTTTTCCACTTCTTTTCCTCTTTATTATCATTACTGACTTAGGCATCGGAGGGCCGTTGGCTCACGCCATCGTTCCGTTTTGCAGACAATAACATGACGCCAACATAAGTACACACTTAGAAGGAGTAACAAACATATGCGTTCGACTCGACTTCGTCCAATATTTCTCCTTAACCTTTTCTTTCTTTTCTCTCCTTGTCGTAATCTCCTCTCATTTTCATGTCGCTCTATACTGACTTAAGAACCGGAGGGCCGTTGGCTCCCCCAACTACCAATCCTCACGCTCTTCTATGTTGACAGTATGATGCCCACATGATGACGGATTCGACAAGGAGAGAACGGATGAAACGAAGTATACCAACACAACATACAGGAAAACAAAATTCGAAATTGAGCACACATGTTCAAGAAAACGAAGTGAAAGGAAACATTGTTAATTTTATTTCAAACATGATTGTATACACTACATACTACAATTTTACAAACTACAAAACACAATTTAGGCCATTACAAAAACGCCTGGTACACTACAATGTACATTACATACACATTGTAATACATATTTACATTTCCTACAGTATACAATTTGCAGCATCTCCTATGACAGGCTGGGGACGTCGCCAAAGTCGAACTCGAGGTATGTGCCCAACCTGCAAAACAAAACACCAAACCAAACACATTTTTTCCAAACACAAGCAAGCAACACAAGATTGAAAACCCACAAAATATTTACATGACTTGCCCCCTTGGACAAGCCCAAAAACATCCAAAAGACTGCCACCATAAAGGCGAAACATAACCACAATATCTTTTCGACCTTTTCAAAGGCCGAACACATAAAAAATTGTTTAATACAAACCATTGTTTAAAACACACACCATTAAAATTTTAAATTTTTTAAGGAGGGGGGACAGAGCTACTCTTGAGGGTCTGCTGGACCTGCATTCTCCCCTTGTTCGCCATCGCCTGGTGCCGCCACCGTCTCGGCATTGGGGCTGGTTGCAGTTGCACCCTCCTCAACGTCTTCTTCATCGCTAACGGCACCAGGGGGGATATAGTCCTCGGGCAATGCAGTGTTGAACTGGGCAATGTCTTCTTCAGGAGTCCAGCTCACATGTTTGCCCGCCTTGAATTCCTCCATCATCTCGGCCTTCATCTTCCAAGTGTAATAACCAGCACACTCGAAAATCCTCGCCTTGACTTTGGAGAGAGACGTCTTCAGCTCGTCAACCTCAGCAACCAACGTCTCCTTCTCGGCATTCAACTGCCCAACCTCAGCAGCCCCCTTTTCTTGCGCCACCTGCAGCGCCTCAGCTCTGGCCGTCGCCTCCTTGGCCACACCGCCAAGGCGACCAGCTTCCTGCTTTGCCTTCTTCATGTCGTTTTTCAGTTTTACTATTTGATCTTATAACATTATGACATGATGACGTGTGGCTAAAGCAGATTGCAGGGCCTATTTGAACAGGGAAAGAAAATAATTCTAAGTCACTGAATGACGAGATGAAGATGGCATGCAGCAAAGTAAGGAGACAAAGAATAAAAAACAAAAGAAGCAAAAACATACCCTCCATGCATCCGAGACGCTCTCAACAGTTGCAGCAACTGGGGACAAGGACTCCTGACGCTCTCGGCTGGATGGCATCCATAGACGGTTGACCTCAGGCCAAAGCTGGACCCGTGGCGCATCTGCCGACCCATAGTCGTCAAGAAACTCCACTGCAAGCTTCCTCTTCCGAGATGGAGGCGACAGCTTTTTCTCAGCAGGCATGAGCGAACTAGTCCCCCCCGTCACCGTGGCGTCGATTGAAGCCTTTGGCGGCTTCAGAGGTGACAACACAGTGATGGGTTTGGCTCGAGACACACTCCCTGTGACTCCAACCTCTTCCTCAGCAACGCGTCCGCAGAGGGAGTCTTGCCAGAGCGTGTCGATGGGCCAGTTCCTGTTGAAAGCATTTTTGACGACTCAGTCTCGTCACAACATTTGTAATTTATATTTGTTTTGAAAAGGGCAACGAACCCAAAGCTGTAAACTAACCCTAACCCATGTTTACCTGTTGACGTCGACATGTTTGCAGGCTCATAGATTTCTTCTTCTTGAGAGGTCTCCTCACGATCGAACTTGATGCCTATAAAAGCTCTGTCCTTTAGAGGGACTCCCAACAACACGGCCGTCTTTTCTACAGCTTCGGCACCGACTCCAACTGTGTCGAAGGATGCACCTACAAAAACAGGAAAGTGAGACAAAGTCAAATCAACAAGCCCAAAAAACACAAAAAACAAACAAAATACCTCTAGCCATCCATTCCCCCGTCAAGAAGTCGGAGTCGGGCCCTAAACTAGCCAACTCCACAAAAAAGAACTGACCCATCCACCCGCGGTCGTTCGACTTGTCCGCACCAAGAAGAGCCTCCCTGTCATCCTTGACATGCAACAAGTATCTACCAGCCCCATAATTCTGGACCTTGTAGGTATAAACCAAGTTCTCGACCCGAAATTCCATATCTAGTTTGCCGGCCAAATGGTCGACCAGATGCATTACCCTCCAGACCTGCGGCAGCAGTTGCGCCGGCGGCACCGCCGTGCCCTCAGAACTCCTCGCAACAGTGGCGAGAAAGGATAAGTGTACCCAATTCTGAAGGGGTACTCATAAAAGCACACCCAACCGTCCGATACCCAATCGGCCCGTTCATCGGGCTACGGCAACCGAATTACCGTTGACGGAGGGAAACCACACTCCTCCTTGAGCGCCTCCACATCTTGCTTCCCCCAAGTGGCCGGCCGAGCATTCTTTCTGTCCAGAATGTGGGTAGGGCTGAAGATTGGTCCCTCGACCAGATCGCACTCCACCACTGCCCTTTTGTTCTTCGCAAGGGTGGATTTCGTTCCCATTCGTTGCGACATAGAATGAATTGAAGAAAGAAAGAAGAAGGGAAGAAGATGGAAGCAGAACAATTACCTGGAGAAAGGAGAGAGAAATAGCGCCGATTGCTTTTTCTGGAAAAGAGAAGAAAGAGAGTGGAGAAGTGAGTAGGGGTGGTTGGGCGCACAGCCTTATTTATTGGCGCAGTTGGGCGGTTGATCTTTCCAAAGCAGAGTCATCATTACTCTAACGCCGTCAGCATTGGGGAGGTTAAGGGGCAGTTTCCACCCTTCCTTCCGTGAAACCCATTTTTCCTTTTGAACTTCCCGGAATAAATTCAAAATGGGTTTGGGGACAATTGTTAGGGGGGAAAATACCCTCTTGGTGACATGGACAAACATGGCAAGCATTGTATACGTAGCTGTTAGGTTATGATACATATGACAATTCATAAATCATGCGGAAACAACCATTTAGCCAGGAATACATATTATTTACACATAATCATATAGCATAATTTAGATGCATACTCTTTGTTGCGTGCCTTCCCTAGCTGCGCCCGAACCGAACAAGAACAAGTCTTTAGGACTCCAAGTGTCGTCCCTCCGTAGATAGTCCACAGCACGTCCGGATCCGCCTTAAGATTGACCAACTAGAATCGCCCTTAAGGTACTAGAATTTTCGGCACTCTTAGGTAAGAAATATGACTGAATTTTTCTCTCAAAACTCACTTTGAATACTTGAATTAATCTCTGAAAATATGTGACCCTAGGCACGTATTTATAGAGTTATGGAAAGGGAATTGGAATCCTAGTAGGATACGAATTAATTAAACTTAGAATCCTATACGAACTCTAATTAATTAATTTATCCTTTTAGGAATAGGAATTTAATCATATACTAATTCTAATAGTTTTAGGAATCATGCATGAACACAAACTCACACACACACGGCAGCCACGAGGGCCGCCCATGCGTGTGCGTGCGAGCAGCAGCCCACGCAGCGAGGCCATGGCCTTGGCGCGCGCTGGGCCTGCCTTGCGGTGGGCCTGGGCGCTGCCTTGGCTGGGCGCGCGTTTGGCTTGCTGGGCGATGGCCCGACTTCGTGCTGGGCCTTCGTCCGGCAGGCCTCGTCCGATGCTAATTCGTACGATACGCTTCCGATTAAATTCCCGGTTCCGGAATTCATTTCCGATACGAACAATATTTAATATTTCCGATTCCGGAATCAATTTCCGTTTCGAACAAATATTTAATATTTCCGTTTCCGGAATTATTTTCCGATTCCGATAATATTTCCGATTCTGACAATATTTCCGTTTCCGGCAATATTTTCGATTCTGGCAATATTTCCATTTCCGATAATATTTTCCGATACGTACCATGTTTCCGTTTCCGGAAACATCTACGACTTGGATAATATTTATATTTCCGATACGATCCATATTTCCGTTTCCGGCAATATCATCGTTTCCGGAGTATTCATTTCTTGCCTGTGACGATCTCAGCTCCCACTGAAACCAAGATCCGTCGATTCCGAATATCCATAGATGGAGTATCTAATGCCATTAAATACTTGATCCGTTTACGTACTATTTGTGTGACCCTACGGGTTCAGTCAAGAGTAAGCTGTGGATTAATATCATTAATTCCACTTGATTCCCATAGCTGCAGTGTGCGAGTTGTGCTTCGCCTGCGGCAGAGGTTTAGTTAATGGATCTGATATGTTGTCATCAGTTCCAATTTTGCTTATCTCGACTTCTTTTCTTTCAACGAACTCTCGTAGAAGGTGAAATCTACGAAGTACATGCTTGACTCTCTGGTGGTGTCTAGGCTCTTTTGCCTGTGCAATAGCTCCGTTATTGTCACAATACAGGGCTATTGGTCCTTTAATGGAGGGGACTACACCAAGTTCACCTATGAACTTCCTTAGCCATATAGCTTCCTTTGCTGCTTCATGTGCAGCAATGTACTCCGCTTCAGTTGTAGAATCCGCAGTGGTGCTTTGCTTAGCACTTTTCCAGCTTACTGCTCCTCCGTTGAGGCAGAAGACAAACCCAGACTGTGATCTGAAATCATCTTTGTCGGTTTGGAAACTTGCGTCCGTATAGCCTTTAACAATTAATTCATCATCTCCACCATAGACCAGGAAGTCATCTTTGTGCCTTTCAGGTACTTCAGAATGTTCTTGGCAGCAGTCCAATGCGCCTCTCCTGGGTCTGACTGGTATCTGCTCGTAGCACTGAGTGCGTACGCAACATCCGGGCGTGTACATATCATAGCATACATTATTGAACCAATCAATGATGCATATGGAATCCCATTCATTCGTCTACGCTCATCAAGTGTTTTTGGGCACTGAGTCTTGCTTAGAGTTATTCCATGAGACATGGGTAGGTAGCCTCGCTTGGAGTCCGCCATCTTGAACCTATCAAGCACCTTATTGATATAAGTGCTTTGACTAAGTCCAATCATCCTTTTAGATCTATCTCTGTAAATCTTGATGCCCAATATGTACTGTGCTTCTCCTAGATCCTTCATCGAAAAACATTTCCCAAGCCAAATCTTGACAGAGTTCAACATAGGAATGTCATTTCCGATAAGCAATATGTCGTCGACATATAATACTAGGAAAGCAATTTTGCTCCCACTGACCTTCTTGTATACACAAGATTCGTCCGCGTTCTTGATGAAACCAAAGTCCTTGACTGCTTCATCAAAACGTATGTTCCAGCTCCTGGATGCCTGCTTCAATCCGTAGATTGATTTCTTTAGCTTGCATAACTTTTTAGCATTCTTTGGATCCTCAAAACCTTCAGGATGTGTCATAAACATAGTTTCTGTTAAAACGCCGTTTAAGAAAGCAGTTTTGACATCCATCTGCCATATTTCGTAATCGTAATATGCAGCGATTGCTAACATTATCCGAATAGACTTTAGCATTGCAACTGGTGAAAAGGTTTCATCGTAGTCCACACCGTGGACTTGCCTGTAACCTTTTGCAACCAATCTAGCTTTGAAAACTTCAAGTTTCCCATCCTTGTCCTTTTTCAGTTTGAAAACCCATTTGCTTCCAATGGCTTGGTAGCCATCTGGCAAATCGACCAAATCCCATACTTGGTTTTCAGACATGGAGTCTAATTCAGATTGCATGGCTTCTTGCCATTGCTTGGAGCTAGGGCTCGTCATAGCTTGTTTGTAAGTCGCAGGTTCATCACTTTCAAGTAATAGAACGTCATAGCTCTCGTTCGTCAAAATACCTAAGTACCTTTCCGGTTGAGATCTATATCTTTGCGATCTACGCGGGGTAACATTTCTAGATTGACCATGATTCTCACCAGATTCTTCTAAAGATCTCTGAGTTTCATCCTGAATGTCATCTTGAGCATTCTCTAGAGTTTGTTGTTCGACTCGAATTTCTTCGAGGTCTACTTTTCTCCCACTTGTCATTTTGGAAATGTGATCTTTCTCCAAAAAGACACTATCTCGAGCAACAAACACCTTGTTCTCAGATGTATTGTAGAAGTAATACCCCTTTGTTTCCTTTGGATAGCCCACAAGGATACATTTGTCAGATTTTGGATGAAGTTTGTCTGAAATTAATCGTTTGACGTATACTTCACATCCCCAAATCTTAAGAAAAGACACATTTGGAGGCTTTCCAAACCATAATTCGTATGGAGTTTTTTCGACAGCTTTAGACGGAGCTCTATTTATAGTGAGTGCAGCTGTATTTAGTGCATGTCCCCAAAATTCTAATGGAAGTTCGGCCTGACCCATCATTGACCTGACCATGTCTAGCAAGGTTCTGTTCCTCCGTTCCGACACACCGTTCCATTGTGGTGTTCCAGGAGGAGTCAATTCTGATAGAATTCCACATTCTTTCAGATGGTCATCAAATTCATAGCTCAGATATTCACCGCCTCTATCAGACCGCAGTGCTTTAATCTTCTTGCCTAATTGATTCTCTACTTCACTCTGAAATTCCTTGAATTTGTCAAAGGATTCAGACTTATGCTTCATTAGGTAGACATAACCATACCTACTGAAGTCATCAGTGAAAGTGATAAAGTAGCTGAAACCACCTCTAGCATTTGTACTCATTGGTCCACATACATCTGTATGGATTAAACCCAATAGTTCATTTGCTCTTTCTCCAACTTTAGAGAAAGGTTGTTTTGTCATTTTGCCAAGTAAACATGATTCGCATTTACCATAATCCTCTAAGTCAAATGGTTCTAGAATTCCTTCCTTTTGAAGTCTTTCTAAGCGTTTCAAGTTTATATGGCCTAATCGACAATGCCACAGATAGGTGAGATCTGAATCATCCTTTTTGGCCCTTTTGGTATTTATATTATATACTTGTTTGTCGTGATCTAATAAATAAAGTCCATTGACTAATCTAGCAGATCCATAAAACATCTCTTTAAAATAAAACGAACAACTATTGTCTTTTATTAAAAAGGAAAATCCCTTAGCATCTAAGCAAGAAACTGAAATGATGTTTTTAGTAAGACTTGGAACATGGAAACAATCTTCCAGTTCCAAAACTAGCCCGGAGGGCAACGACAAATAGTAAGTTCCTACAGCTAATGCAGCAATCCGTGCTCCATTTCCCACTCGTAGGTCGACTTCACCCTTGCTTAACTTTCTACTTCTTCTTAGTCCCTGTGGATTGGAACATAAGTGTGAGCCACAACCTGTATCTAATACCCAAGAAGTTGAATTAGCAAGTATACAGTCTATAACGAAAATACCTGAAGATGGAACGACTGTTCCGTTCTTCTTATCTTCCTTTAGCTTCAAGCAATCTCTCTTCCAATGCCCCTTCTTCTTGCAGTAGAAGCATTCGGATTCAGAAGTGGGTTGACTGACCTTCCTCTTTACAGATTTGGCGCCAGTTTGCTTAGTTGGGCTGGCCTTGTTGCCACCTTTCTTAGCATTCCTCTTCTTTCCAGATTTCTTGAACTTGCCCCCACGCACCATAAGCACATCCTGCTTATCACTTTTGAGCGTCTTTTCAGCGGTCTTCAGCATACCGTGAAGCTCAGTGAGCGTTTTGTCGAGACTATTCATACTGTAGTTCAGTTTGAACTGATCATACCCGCTATGAAGAGAATGGAGGATGGTGTCTATAGCCATTTCCTGAGAAAATTGCTGATCCAGCCGACTCATATTCTCAATGAGTCCAATCATTTTGAGAACATGTGGACTTACGGTCTCGCCTTTCTTAAGCTTGGTCTCAAGAATTTGCCTATGAGTCTCGAATCTTTCGACTCGAGCCAGATCTTGGAACATGTTCTTCAACTCACTGATGATTGTGAAAGCATCTGAGTTGATGAACGTTTTCTGCAGATCCGCACTCATGGTGGCGAGCATTAGACATTTCACATCCTTGTTGGCATCAATCCAACGATTGAGGGCTGCCTGAGTGACCCCGTCTCCTGCGGCTTCGGGCATCGCCTCATCTAGGACATACTCTTTTTCTTCCTGCATAAGAACTATTTGCAAGTTCCTTTGCCAGTCAAGGAAGTTTTTCCCGTTCAACTTCTCCTTTTCGAGAATTGATCGAATGTTGAATGAATTGTTGTTTGCCATATTAAAAACTACAATTGAAAAGAATAAACAAATAAATAACCATTCACAGTTTCTCTTAATAAACTTAAATTCTAGCATACATGCATAATTCAATGTTTATTAAGCATTTTATTCAAGTTATGTGTTCCGGCAGGGGTGAATAAAATGATTCCAAGATCCTAAAATCATTGAAGAACTAAGCACAGTTTGTCGACTTAATCCTAGAACATCTTAGGTAAGCAAAAGCCTTTTGCTAATAGTCTAGAAACTATTCTTGGTTGATAGGTACGTCTAAGAACTTATTAGGTAAACCTATCGATTTTGCCACGACATAAAAGGACTCCTTACTTATATCGTTGAGTTTCACCAAAACTAACATGTACTCACAATTATTTGTGTACCTTGCCCCTTTAGGACCAATAAGTAACACCTCGCTGAGCGAAAACTATTACTAGATTGATGTAAAGGATATCCAAGCAAGTGTATATTTTGGCATGGCACCTTTTAACTCAATTTTTAAGTTTGGAACTTAAGGCTCTTACTATGTTGGTTAGATTTTAAGTGAACTAAAATCCTTAATCATGCAACATAATCAAGCCACAATCTTACGCATAATTAAGACATATTTAAAGCAATAAATAACTTAAAGCATGCATAAGATAAATGTGATCTAGTATGGCCCGACTTCATCTTGAAGCTTTGACTTCAAAGTCCGTCTTGAAAATCTCCGTGGGAGGCACCATTTTCTTCAAATAGGATAAGCTATAACTAATTACAACTATTTGATGGTACGCAGACCATATTTGAATTGAAAAATAACTTTGGTACTTTAGACCAATTACATTCAAATTAATGGTACGCAGACCATATTTTCTATCCTATTTGGGCCATACTAGTCACTTCATAACCTGCAAAACAGTACATATACAATATATACCATTCACCCATTCATTATCATGAATGGCCCACATAGCTGGTTAGTAAAACACATTATGCATCACGTAAACATTTGCAGCAATTAATCAAGGGCACCAATAATCTACCAATTATTCAGTCCTTATTAATTCTAATCAAGTTGTTTTAACCTTAAGGATTCGTAGACCTAATCAAGAGTTTTATGAATAAAAGGGCTCCCACTTAAACCAATAAATTCATATGCTTTACTAATTTTAAACATAAAAATGTATTTCAAGTCTAACCGGAAACATACAAATTTAATTAAAATTTAAAGCTCATATAAATTTATAATTGAATCCAAAACGTTTAATTTAATTTCAGTCGTATTTAAATTAATTCATGATTTTAATTTCAGTAAAATAATTAGAATAAATAAAATTTATTATAATTACAATATTCAAAATTAAAATCCAAGAAAATAATTTAAATTATTAATTTTAAAATTAATTAAAATTACGTAAACTGAAAAATTTCAAATTAAACATTCAAAACGATCTAATCGCAACGCAAACACCCTACGCATCGCACTCCCATGGGCCGAACGCACACAGCCATCGCTGGCCATGTGCGCGCAGCCCATGCGCTCGTCGCATAGCTGCTGCATCTTCCATCGCAAGCCATCGCACGCTATGGTGCTCGCTGCGCGCGCGCCAGCGCTCGACGCACGCGAGCCATCGCTCGCTGTGCGCGCTCGCCAGCGCTCGCTGCGCGCGAGCCATCGCTCGCTGTGCGCGCGAGCCATTGCTCGCTATGCGCGCGAGCCATCGCTCGCTGTGCGCGCGAGCCATCGCTCGCTGTGCGCGCGAGCAATTGCGCGCGATCAATCGCTGGGCGCAGCTCTCGTGGCACGCGAGCTTGCGCTCGCTGCGCGCGAGGCTGCGCGCGTTTGCGCGAGACAGTGCGCGTCGTGGCGCAGCTCGCTTGCTGCCCACACGCGACTGCCTTGGCTTGCCTTTCGCCCATGCCCATTTGTTCATAGCTCGTGGCCCATGACACAAGGCAGGGCTGCTGCCTTGTGCTCGTGCACCATGCCCTTGCTCATTGCATTTTTGCCGCACGGGCGACGAGCTCCCTTGCTCGTCGTCGCATGCCCGCACTATACAACACCCCTTAAGGGTAACACGAAGCGTCCATTGCTTTGTGCGTGCAAGTTATATGAACGAATCGCATAAAAATTTAAAATTTATATTTAAAATTAATGACAAATTAATAAATAATATTAATTTCATAATTTTAGGGCGAAAAATCGAAAATTTATTATTCAATTGATTTCCGATTGTCATGGATTCAAGTCTAGGTCATAAAAATTTAAAATTTATCATAAATTTACAATTTTTATGGTGGTTTTTAATCATAGGTTTCTAATTAGATTATAATTAATTATGAAAATCAAATTAATTCTAAATTATTCTAATTTTCAACAAATTAATCATAATTACAAATTAGATTGCATAATTAACAAGGCTAGGCATTCAAACTTGTTAAACATATACAGTAGGTCAATCAAAAATTCAAGATTTATCAACAAGAATCGCAAATATTTAATTTAACATCTTAAATTTACGAAATTTTGCATTCGAAAAACTAAAACCTTCGAAAAGTCATAGTTAGGCTTCGAATTGAGAATTCTGGGTTCGGCAGAAAAACACTATTTTTAGAATGCCTTTTACATGCGGAATTGACACAAAAATCACTCGATTTGGATGAGTAACGAAGAAACTGCCGAAAAACTGCGTACGTATAATTAAATAAACGCAATTTGCAATTAATTAACAATTACGAAAATTAATCACCCCTTTTAATTCTTGCAAATTTGTAATATTTAACCATGTTCATGCAATTTAGATTATGAAAATAATAAGGGGCTCGTGATACCACTGTTAGGTTATGATACATATGACAATTCATAAATCATGCGGAAACAACCATTTAGCCAGGAATACATATTATTTACACATAATCATATAGCATAATTTAGATGCATACTCTTTGTTGCGTGCCTTCCCTAGCTGCGCCCGAAACGAACAAGAACAAGTCTTTAGGACTCCAAGTGTCGTCCCTCCGTAGATAGTCCACAGCACGTCCGGATCCGCCTTAAGATTGACCAACTAGAATCGCCCTTAAGGTACTAGAATTTTCGGCACTCTTAGGTAAGAAATATGACTGAATTTTTCTCTCAAAACTCACTTTGAATACTTGAATTAATCTCTGAAAATATGTGACCCTAGGCACGTATTTATAGAGTTATGGAAAGGGAATTGGAATCCTAGTAGGATACGAATTAATTAAACTTAGAATCCTATACGAACTCTAATTAATTAATTTATCCTTTTAGGAATAGGAATTTAATCATATACTAATTCTAATAGTTTTAGGAATCATGCATGAACACAAACTCACACACACACGGCAGCCACGAGGGCCGCCCATGCGTGTGCGTGCGAGCAGCAGCCCACGCAGCGAGGCCATGGCCTTGGCGCGCGCTGGGCCTGCCTTGCGGTGGGCCTGGGCGCTGCCTTGGCTGGGCGCGCGTTTGGCTTGCTGGGCGATGGCCCGACTTCGTGCTGGGCCTTCGTCCGGCAGGCCTCGTCCGATGCTAATTCGTACGATACGCTTCCGATTAAATTTCCGGTTCCGGAATTCATTTCCGATACGAACAATATTTAATATTTCCGATTCCGGAATCAATTTCCGTTTCGAACAAATATTTAATATTTCCGTTTCCGGAATTATTTTCCGATTCCGAAAATATTTCCGATTCTGACAATATTTCCGTTTCCGGCAATATTTTCGATTCTGGCAATATTTCCATTTCCGATAATATTTTCCGATACGTACCATGTTTCCGTTTCCGGCAACATCTACGACTTGGATAATATTTATATTTCCGATACGATCCATATTTCCGTTTCCGGCAATATCATCGTTTCCGGAGTATTCATTTCTTGCATGTGACGATCTCAGCTCCCACTGAAACCAAGATCCGTCGATTCCGAATATCCATAGATGGAGTATCTAATGCCATTAAATACTTGATCCGTTTACGTACTATTTGTGTGACCCTACGGGTTCAGTCAAGAGTAAGCTGTGGGTTAATATCATTAATTCCACTTGAACTGAAGCGGCCTCTAGCTAGGCATTCAGCTCACTTGATCTCACTGAATTATTAACTTGTTAATTAATACTGAACCGCATTTATTAGACTTAACATAGAATGCATACTTGGACCAAGGGCATTATTTCCTTCAGTAGCTTCCAGCAAGACATATGGTAGCACCGTTCTAACTCACTCTCAACGGTTGGGATCAAAATAACCGTTACAAACCATTGATGGAGCCAGCCTTCATTACGTATTTATTGTCCAATTATGTGCAAATTAAGCACAAACGCTACACTCTCATTGTAAAGGCCTATAAAATGGCTTAATCTTGTCAGTTTACATATACGAATGCTAAGCAATAAAAATACTATCATTCCATGCTATTACAACTTGCTCTCGTCACTCTCAATTATCTAGCTCGATCGATTGTTAGCACCATCATCAAGGCAAGTTCGTCTCTAAGTAGAATTTGCCCAAAACACACATAATCAATTAGCATAATTCAGTATATATACTTTGTGATGCGTGTCTTCCCTAGATGCTCCTGAACCGAACAATAAAAAGTTAGAATGTCAAACATCGTCCCTCCGTAGAAAGTCCACAACACGTTCAGATTCGTCTTAGACCGTACCAACTAAAATATAAACTAAGGTTTATTATTTCAGGATCTCACTTTTAGGTGATAGGCAAAGTTTATGTATTGATGTGTTTTAATTCATGACCCTAGGCCAAGTATTTATAGGAAAATAGAAAAACTAGGTTACCACAAATTTTTAGAAGCAATTTAGGAAGTTTTTGGAAAATATTCCAAAAAAACCCAAAACCCTAACCTAGGGCAGCCGGCAGCATGAAGCTTGGTGCACAAGCTGCTTGCATAGCAAAGAAGCTTGGCCCAAGCTTGCACGCACAAATCCAGCATCGCTGGCCCGTGCGCTTGGCACATCAGCGCTGACCAGCTTGTTGCTGTCATGCGCACTGGCCCAGCTTAAAGTTGTTGATGCTGCGGCAAAATGAGCGATGTGCCATTGCTCGTGCGATGGCTTGTCGCTCGTTTCGTGCTTCCTATTCCTTTTTCGAATCTGGAAAATATTTTCGATTCGAAAAATATTTACGTTTCCAATAATATTTTCAATTCCGACCATATTTCCGATTTCGGCAATATTTCCGATTCCGGTAAATATTTCGGTTTCCGGCAATATACATAATTCCGGCAATATTTCTATTTCCAATAATATTTCCGATATGAACCACATTTCCGTCTCCGACAATATCTTAGACTTCGATAATATTTATAATTTCGTGATGAACAATATCTCCGTTTCCGGTAATATCTTCATTTCCTGCAAATATTCTTTCTTTGCCTTTTGATAGTTTGTTTAGCTCACACTGAAACTAACATCCATCATTTACGAATATCCATAATTAGAATTTTTTACTGAATATAATATTCACCTAAATAATTGATCCGTTCATGTACTATTTGTGCGACCCTACGGGTTTCGTCAAAAGTAAGTTGTGGTATTAATAATATTAATTCCACTTGAATTGAACCGGCCTCTAGCTAGACATTCAGATCACTTAATCTCACTGAATAATTAACTTGCTCAATTAATATTGAACTTCATTTATTAGATTTCGCATCAAATACAAACATGCACCAAAGGCATAATTCCTTTAGTCTCCCACTTGACCTTATAGACAAGTGTGCATTTCCTAATTTCTTTTGTCGTTTGATGCAAACTCATGAGCATAATGTAAGACTGGTCATCCTTATTACGTCCAGAGGTATTTCCGGTGTCAGAGTTCAATTGATCAAATAAACAGATAATAATAGCCTATGATTCATCTGAGCACGACCATGCACTTTACAGTTTCTAGCTCACCAAGTGGCCTTGTACAACTTTTAGAATCTCATCCCAATTCGTGGGAGGAAAATCCCAATCTTGCAATCTTGAGGTTAGACTACGTTTGATAGGTGGTTACCCGAACGTTGCCTCAATAGCCTCCTTTTACGGTGCGACGATTGACAATGTCAAAGTAACCAGTTCTCAAACAAGTAATCTCAAATCACTCAGGTATTGAGGATTAATTAGTATCCAATAAGATAATGAAATGTACTTATGACCTATTTTCATCTCTTACAGTAAAGTTTAATAGGTATCTCCGATACTAGTCTTATCAAGTAAGTATCTATCCAAATGATTGCGATATTGACATGTCCACATAGTTCAAGAAACAAAACTACTAGTAATCTTGCATTCAAGTCTTTCATCATTTTATATGCGTCCACCTTTATAGAAAACTTTCGACCAGGGACCATTTTCAACTTTTGACATTCAAGTTCAGCGATACACGTTTTTTAGTCACAGGACTGGTCCTGACAATGTATCATGAATATTGTCAAATTGAAAGGACACATCATTTAATAAACCATAAAATTAAATAGAAAAATGAAATTATTCATTCGTATTAATGGTTAACCAAAATGTTTTGCAAAGTATTTAAACTCTAAGACTTTGAAACATTAAAATATATCAAAGAAATTCTCCAATATACTTTATTCCCATAGCTGTACTGTGCGAGTTGTGCTTTGCTTGCGGCAAAGGTTTTGTCAATGGATCTGAAATGTTGTCATCTGTTCCAATCTTGCTTATCTCAACTTCTTTTCTTTCAATGAATTCTCGTAGAAGGTGAAATCTACGAAGTACATGCTTGACTCGTTTTGGTGGTGTCTAGGCTCTTTGGCCTGGGCAATAGCTCCGTTACTGTCAAAATAGAGAGCTACTAGTACTTTAATGGAGGGTACTACACCAAGCTCAACAATGAACTTCCTTAGCCAAATTGCTTCCTTTGTTGTTTCCTGTGCAGCAATGTACTCCACTTTAGTTGTAGAATCCGCAATAGTGCTTTGCTTAGCACTTTTCCAGCTTAGTGCTCCTCTGTTGAGGCAGAAGACAAACCCAGGCTGTGATCTGAAATAATCTTTATCGGTTTGGAAGTTTGCGTCTGTATATCCTTTAAAAATCAATTCATCATCTCCACCATAGATCAGGAAATCATCTTTGTGCCTTTTCAGGTACTTCAGAATGTTCTTGGCAGCAGTCCAATGTACCTCTCCCGGTATCTACTCGTAACACTGAGTGCATACGAAACATCCGGGCGTGTACATATCATAGCATACATTATTGAATCAATAAATGATTCATATGGTATCCCACTCATTCATCTTCGCTCATCTGGTGTTTTTCGAAACCGAGTCTTGCTAAGATTTATTCCATGAGACATGGGTAGGTGACCTCTCTTGGAATCAACCATATTGAACCTATAAAACACCTTATTGATATAAGTACTTTGACTAAGTCCAATCATCTTCTAAGTTCTATCTCTGTAGATCTTGATGCCCAATATGTACTGTGCTTCTCCTAGATCCTTCATTAGAAAACATTTCCCAAGCCAAACCTTTACAAAGTTCAACATAGGAATGTCATTTCAAATAAGTAATATGTCGCCGGCATATAACACAAGGAAAGCAATCTTGCTCCCACTGACCTTCTTGTATACACAAGATTCGTTTGCGTTCTTAACGAAGCCTAAGTCACTAATTTTAGACGCCTACATTTGTCCCTAGGCCCGAAGCGGTGTGTTCGATGATGAAACTATAACCAACTTGTCAACAAAGCAATCTAATTAGCTAAAGAACGACCCACGACTGACTGAAGAGACCATCCGGACCTAAACCTGTTAAATATAGTAACTACCATAAATAGAAAGCTTCTTGAAAAAGACTGTACACATATTTAGTCGCGCTCGCATTCAGATACGGCGCAATATGTGGTTGCATCGATAGAAAGATAGAATACGATTGTCCGCATAACAACACACCTGTAAGCACCACAATGTTCTAGTGCTTGCCTTCAGGCTATAGAATAACATATCTCAAACAATAATACTTCTCAAACTCATACTTACTGGGCACAATACATGTAAATCTTAACCCAAGTTAATTAAAGTCCTTACGAGTGCCTAGAATACGCTCGTTTGCCCGTTTAGCAAATGATACGTCCTTACAAAGTCAAATTCTGTCTTATAAATTAAGATATGGATCATGCACATCACAAGATTTATCATAATATTGGAATAATCTTTCCATAGACTTATCATAAGCCCAAATCTGATTTAAAACGAATAAGTTATAAGGCTTTTACTTGGGCTTCGCTGAAACGGATCGGCCTCCACTCTTTGGGCCATAACTCGATATTTACAAATTCCATTGATGCGAGACCAATTGCATTGGAAATATGGATTCAGTAGCTTTCCAACAAGATATTAATTGCAAGAATCCGAGTTTGTATGAAGAAGTTATGAGCTATTAAAGATTGAGTTTTCTGGAAATCCGCAGATCTGCATGCGTTGGAATTTTCTAGCGCTGGAAAATTCGAGCGCTCCCAATTCAAACGCCACTTTTTTCAAGTGCTGCGGTTTGATTCTCACTGAAACTCAAATTCTTCAAAACCTATCTTATGAAGCGCTATAATATTTCAGCGCTCCAGTTTTGAGCGCTGGAAATGTTTAGCGCTTACAATTCCAGTGCTCGAACTTTTCAAATATCTATCTTATTTCGACTACCTACACTATAAATACATCCCTTCTACACCCCGTTTTCAATCATCAATTCAGTCTCACTCCTCTGATATTCTGAATTCTCTCTTACCTCTCTAGTATACTAAAATTCTGTTGACGTCTCGCCCCGTATTTGTAACAGTTATGCCGTATTAACAATTGTTAAGCAGAACTCTGTCCATACAAGTATTCAAACCATCCCAATTACTATCGAGGTTCTAGCCAATTCATAAGCCAAAACCAAGGAATCTAAAAGGAAACTCTGCCGGAATTAAAGGAAGGATAAAAATCTAAAAGTCAGTATAAAGGTTGTTCTAAAAGCTAAAAGGAGGCTCTGCTAAGGCGAGTGGTAAGTGTTCCTGATAACCGCAGTAAAGCCTACGCTTTGCTGTAACGTGAATCTATATTTTTATTACTTTCCCCACCATATAAATCTGCTAACTTTATTCTTTATATTACTCACGCCTAAATCAGATAATACTCGGACAAATTGGCTTATTGTTAAGCACCTTAAATCAATCTAAATCAGCGTTTTGACATCTGTTTAGTAATATTTGTGCATTAAAATCAATCAAGAGTAGTAATGTAGCATAACGCATGTTCCATCATCGTCATGATTGAACTAGTAAGGACCGTACCGCGTGGGCTAATGATGGGTACTCCCCATATTAGTAAACGTCCCCTGAATTCTCAATCTGTGCTCCGCTGGATGAACGTTGAGGGATCTCCACACCAGGGATCACAAGGGAACATATGGCCGTTGTGAATCACATATGTTTGCACTCCAGGCATATCACGACAACCGGGTTTTGTCTGTTTTCTAAAAATGAATGGCGACTCCTAAAGACTAGGAAAAAGAGGCTAACACCCACAATTAGTCCCTATTACTTAATATGCTTGCCACATCTAGAGGGGAAAAGTCATGCGGGCCGTACACTCTTCCTAAGAGGATCCCCGTCGTGTTTTTCGACCCCCTCAAAGTGGCGACTCAACTGGGACAATCTTGAAATAATATGTGCAAGTAGTGGGTCGGTGAGGAAATCGTATAGCAGAAATCAAACGCTACCCCACAATTTTTTCCATATTAAGTTGGGACAACCTCAATATTCAATGTGACGAATGATCCGTGACAAAACCGCATAAATGAATCTCGACTTCCTTGGCATGTTACATCTCGGAAGTCCAGACTAAGGACGCCTATCAGCCCGCGGGTGCACGCGCTTCGGATGTTATCCACTCGATGCATTCGCAATGTAGCACATCCACCAAAACTAAACCGCTTATCTCCTAGGTCCATTCACGGTATATTCCACTCCATCACATACCGGATAGGCCTTGATAAAATTCGTCATGAACCCGGCTACTCTGACAAGGGCCTGTTGGGGGATTGGCGATAGGTTTGGTACCCTTTGACACCCAAGCCTTTTGAACCTTACAGACTAGCATAAACTAAATGCGTATCGTACTTGAAATCATGCTCGTTGTTAGTCTAAATATAGATTTTTATATGCTATGTGAAACTAATCAACCAGACGCTTAGTTTAAGGTCAACAATGCTTATCGAGTCCAAAAATATGCTCTAAACGTCGAAATAATGTTAAAGCTACGAATCAGAAACAAATTTCCGCAGTCAGGAGCCCATCGCCAAAATAAACCAACGCTGCCCTGACCTGCGCTAGAATATTCCAGAGCTCAAATACGAAGCGCCAGAAAACACTAGCGCATGCGACGAGGAAAAGAAAATAAGGCACAATGGGCAGCACATCAAATACTCACGCTGTCTAGGCCAGCGCTGGAAATTCCAGCACTTCCATTTTCTGCGCTGGAATTTTCCAGCGTCTGCCTACTTTTTCTCGCATTTGAATCACTAACCAGAATGTGAAAATTCAGAACCCAGTCCATCGTGCAACCAATTCGAAAGACCAAAATACGCATCTGCCCTGAGCATTACGTAGGTCTGGCTGAAAATACCCATTCCGGAACGCATATTCAAGATTGCACAGAAGGTAACTTCGCGGAATTGAAGCCTTATTAAGTCAAAATTAACAAAAATCCGCATTCGCTTTTACCAATCAAACCCAAAGGCCAGTACGCGCAAAATGCTTACCATTTGCGTCGGAATGCTGAATGTCTGAGCGCATGAACGCTCAAACAAAGGGACCAGTTTGGTAAAATTCAAGCCACGGAACAAAATTGACTAAAAGGAAAAAACCGCACAAATGCCTGCAAGCGCTGGAATTTTGTAGCGCAGAACAGGCAAGCGCTAGAAAATTCCAACGCTGCCAATTCAAGCTCTGAAATATTCTAGCGCAGCTGGCTTCATTCTCGACAATTTTCACGTTCCCTTGGCTTAAAATAAAAACGATTCATAAAGTAGTACCGTTCATGCTAAAATAACCTTTGACGTTCACTAAAAGCAAAGATTTCTAAAAAAGAAAAAAAGAGTCTGTTTTCTAAAATCAGTTGATAAAATGGATTCATACCAAATTGCTCGTTACAAATGCTTAATAATAATCGAGGCAAAGGACGAATCAAGTCGAGTCAAAAATCTTAGCCAAGTCTGTCATCCCTTGAGTAAAAAACCTTAGCCAAGTCTGTCATCCCTTGAGTCCATCATGTCAATTAAAGCCTAAGTTCGCCTAGTCTAAGTCCACCTAAATCCTTAACCAAAATTGTTTCCTAAGAGTCTAAACCAAGTTAAAATTTACCGTTAGAGTCATCATTCACCTGGAATTACACTCTATAGAGTCTCCACAAACTTAGAGTCTTTCCCCTAGAATCCACTTACACCTAGGACAATTCCCTTAATCCCCATCTCGTAACTTAAGTCAAACCCGTATAGCCAAAAGTAAATACACTAAAACGGTCATAAAAAGAGTTTTACAAAGAACTGTGAGACCCATAACCTATCAATCTGTAGGTCTAACCTTAGTCCATCACCGAGAGTCAGTTTTAGCATAAAAAAGTTAGTAGAACAGAAGTTATAACTGTTGCAGTCCAGCAGTTTTGTCAAAATCCGTTTTTGTGTTTTGAGTCAAACCCATGCCCAACCTTTGAGTCCGAGTCGTCCGAAATATCGTGCTTACATATCCCAAATAATTAGTAAGTTTATTATAGATGGCATTCACCATCTAAAGAATTATAAAAGTAAGTCCATACCTCGAAGTTAATTTATAAGCGATTATTACATTCCGTTCAAATCCCCTAGATCTTAAAAATATATATAGACCGTGAGAGCACCATAGCTCTCACTTGACTAATAGACACGGAATTACTGCCCAAAATACAAGTTTGGCCCTTACACGATTTGTTATTTTGATTAAATCTAGAGATGATCATGATGACCAAATTTCTAATCATCCAGATTTAGAGCAATCTATTTATTCAGTCTAATACTCAGTCAAGAAAGAAAAAGGGGTTACCTTTAAGCAAGAAACCCAAACCTCCAAGTACTCAGTTTGCCACACAAATTGATCAAGCATTTCTTATCATCTGAACTTGCTGGTAGTGTTAATTTGTCAACATTTAATCAAGGACTAGGTGGTCATATCCAACTTTTCAAAATCAGTTTTCTTTCTTTCTAGTTTTCAAAAATACTTCATCAAATCTTCCCTAAGGGCCCTGACTAATTCAAGAATAATTCAAGGAACGGTCATTCTACAACATAAAGTCCAATCTTTCAAGAGAGTCTTTATCAAATATGCTATCTTCCGCTTCCAGTCCAAATAGGGAAAAGGCCATTCCACCCAAAAATTGTTGTAACCTAAGGAAATCAGTACATGGTCTAATTGAGGACAAGATTTTGACCCTCCCGGTGTAAGATATTGAAGTTATGAGCAATACACTCCCATTAGGATTAAACATCTACTTTCAATGTTTAAAACTTAATTGACTTCTCAAAACATTCCTTTGGTACAATCCAACATTTGAGACAACTATGGAACACCTACCCTCTGTCGGATTGAACATTCCACACCAGATAGCTCAAAGTCGATAAAATCATGACCCTCAGTCTTAACTAAACATTCCACCACCAGAATGTTCAGAATGACATACTCATAAACAAATCTCTCCTAGATTGGAAAAGCGAAGCTACAAAATAACTATTGGCTGCACTGAAGACTAAAGATTATTCAAAGCTCGAAGATGCAGACTCAATGTTCAATGAAGCTCATACCTAGAATCTAGCACTACAAACTAATTCTAGGTCATTCTCCCTTTCATTTTGTTCCTAAAATAGAATAAAAGGCTAAATTGTTGTCAAAGACTTCTTATCATGTACTTTCATCCAAAATCAATAAAATATCTTTTTAAAGTACATCCTCGATTGTCTTACCATAACCGTTTTAAAAGCAATAAACAAACAGGAAGACAAATTATTCGATGCACGAAACAAATGGAAAAACTTATGCTACACTTTACATAAAAGAGTTCGCAATCAGTCACTCACCTGGGCCTAACATAGCCCATTAACTTCAAAAAAAAAGAGAAATGATCCATCTCAGGACCAACAGCTGGGGATTGATCACTCAGTCCGCCTTAACGATTTCTGAAAGATATAATTCACCAACACAAGAGGCAACTTGCAACCTTTTAAAATGCCTTTTCCCTTGACCATGAAACAACAATCCACTTTATTGTTAGCCATGTTGAACCTCGGTTGAAGGAGCCTTTTTATTCAACCCGCAATAACCCGAACCTGGGGATGTGAATGCACCATGACCATAAAATGGACAAGGAGAATGAAATAATCAAATGAAAAGGACCACACATCAAAGGCCGTTGAAAAGAAAGAATCCAAGCATACAGTGAAGTAACTGGTCAACCCAAAAGTCCAAAAAACTGAAATATGAAGGGTAAACAGTGACGAAGTTCTGCCAAGATCAAACAAGGTTAAACATTAAGTCCAATTGTCAATTTAACTGAAAATATATTGGGAAATTTTGAGCCTTAACCATTTTTTCTACCCAAATCTTAACCACGTTACAACCGCGGAAAAGCCCTCCTTTAGGTGAAGTAATAAACATAAGTCTTTCTTAAATCGCAAAGAAAAAATAAATCGCCACTCGGCAATACCTGAAAATCGAGCAGCAATTACTCGGCAGTACGAAGTTAATCAACCTTGCAAATTAACTAGAAAAACATGAAAATAAACCGAATCCTGTGAAAAACACGTGTACCAACCGCCTAGCGCTACAAATTTACTAGCGCTTACCACGTAAGCGCTAACAAATTATAGCGTATGAAAGCTGTGCGCTGGATTTTTTCCAACGCCTGTGCTTAAGTGTTCGAAACTTTTCCTGCAGTTTTACAGAAAATTCCGAACACTTGGGGGGTATCTCCGTGCACAATCCAATTATTTTAATGCACTTTCAAGGAGAATTTGTAATAAAAAAAAATACTCAGAATAAAAAACCAGAACTACATAAGGCCTGATTCCAACCTGGATATGTATGCAACCCCTAAAGGCGCGACCACTTTAGTCCAAATTCATCATGGACATCTATTCTGAACAAAATGAACTCGGCCCACTCCTGCTAAAAGTGACTAAAACATGGATCCATAACATTCAACTTAAGTCATTAAATGCAAAACTGCTAAAAATCTTGTTAATTAGGCACGATTCTATTATTAACCTAATTACTTTTCCAAAAATAAAAGCAACTTGCCGCTTTAGGCATAACTTCCAAAAGGAAGCATTCACTTCCTAAAATAACATGTTTCCTGCCATTCGAATACATAAATAATTTCCTTAAATAAAAGACGATTCTACGTCTTCCTAAACATTGCCAAAAAACTAAGTAAGACAATCAATCATTCTTTATAAACAGCAAAGGGTAGCACTTACTATCCTTATCATCTCTCGACATCTATTCATGCAAGAATGTCCTTCACCTTCTTGAACTTTGAGCATCTAAACTTCATCCTGAATTGAGCAACCGATACTTACAATTAATCTGCAAGTACTACAGCCAACAACCCAAGTGAAAGCTTCCGAATCCAATACAATGAAAAAGAGATTGTTTGATTTCAGACTATGCTAAACCATGTGACCGCACTGTCAAATGACTTCCTTGAACATTCTCAAATGTGTTTTTAAATAAGGACCCTATCTCTTCCTTTTTGTTTTCAAAATCTCCTTTTTTTGAAAACTTGTTGGATATGTCTTCTATCTTAGTTTGTCTGTTCATTCCCTTGTTAAGCAATCGACTATGGATGCACCTTCCCATGTCTAGTTCAAAAGAGGCAAAAAACGTTGTTCTACTTTATACTGGGGGCTAGCTTAGCCAACACGTCCGGTCTCTTCCTTAACAACTGATTGGACATACAAGACTTTCTCATTGCGAGTAATTTGGCATTAAATCCGCAATTTTTAACTGATATCTTTACACAGACTTATAACCACTAAAGCCAAAAAAAAGAAGATGTTGTTGACCTTAAACCTAAACTGTGCATGCTGTCATTTTATGTCTGTTTCTTCAAGTACAGGTTGGAGCCTCACTCTGGGTAAAAAAGAGTCACTCAAACCTTGGTCCGGGCAAACTTCAACTTATTGACCACCTTGACCATGGCTATGTCGCCTAACACGACACCTACAAAGAAAAAGGATAAGTAGAAATTACTACCCGTGCTTTGAACATACCTTGAATTAAATGAGTATGCTTCAAACTGTTCATGCACTATTAGTAGCCAGACGATTTATGTTCATCCTGGACGTCACGAACATGCAAAACATATGCCAAACGACATAGCACGAAGCGAATCCCGTAGCTATGCATGGGGGCTTGGAGAAAACACCTCAAAACTACTCTCATTGCCGATTTTATCGCAAATTCTCGATGATAATGCTACACATATTTCATAGGGAGAAAATCCTAGTGTTCATTCGCATAAAATGAACCTTAATTTATTAATCCCTGATCTCAACTCTAAGCAAGGTTAACTAGTTAGAACTTAAAAGTTTCTCAAGATTAATAGGGTAACAAAAACATGGCGGGTTCATGAGAACTCCGGTCATCCAGCTGCATCGAACATGCATGATAATCACTCTACACATATTTGTTCGTACAGCCCAACCATTGCTTCAGAGGATAATGAAGAGCCACAAGAAAATTTCCAGCGCAAGCAAAAAAAGCGAAGGTAAACACTCGGGGGCTGGAACCCCGATTCCCTCTACAAGAATGGGGCACACGCGACAAATCCTCTCTGCAAACCCCAAGTACCCATGAGGCATACCCCTCATAGCGCCGCATCTTACAAACGCCCTTCGCATCTACGACAGTGAACAAAAGACAAAATGAACAATTAAAATCTCGCATGAAACGAGACGATACAAAGTAAGAAAATCCATGCACTTATCTGAGTAGGACTCAGCTCGTAGTCCCAAATATCTCCCGCAACTAAGGGCGGAAAAAAAATCTACAGATTAGTGTATGAAGAATTTATGAGCTATTAAAGATTGAGTTTTCTGGAAATCCGCAGATCTGCATGCGCTGGAATTGTTTAGTGCTGTCATTTCGAGCGCTGGAAAATCCAGCGCCCCCAATTTAAGCGCCACTTTTTTCCAGCGCTGCGATTTGATTCTGACCAAAACTCATATTCTTCAAAACCTATCTTACGAAGCGCTAATATTCCAGCGCTCCCGTTTTAAGCGCTGGAAATTTCC
This sequence comes from Spinacia oleracea, assembly GCF_020520425.1. Classification (NCBI taxonomy): domain Eukaryota; kingdom Viridiplantae; phylum Streptophyta; class Magnoliopsida; order Caryophyllales; family Amaranthaceae; genus Spinacia; species Spinacia oleracea. The sequence goes on from NC_079490.1 coordinate 76,839,841, forward strand.
AGCGCTTACAATTCGAGTTTGTATGAAGAATATTTCCGATTCTGGTAATATTTCCAATTCCGATAATATTTTTCAATACGAGCCATGTTTCTGTTTTCGGCAACATCTACGACTTGGAGGCTCTGCTAAGGCAAGTGGTAACTGTTCCTGAGAACCGTAGTAAAGCTTATGCTTTGCTGTAACGCGAATCTATATTTTTATTGCTTTCCCCACCATATAAAACAACTAACTTTAATCTGTTATATTACTCAAGCCTAAATCAGATAATACTCGGACAAATTGGTTTATTTTTAAGAACCTTAAATCAATCTAAATCAGCGTTTTGACACATGTTTAATAATATTTGTGCATTAAAATCAATCAAGAGTAGTAATGTAGCATAACGCATATCCCATCATCGTCTTGATTGAACTAGTAAGGACCGCGCCGCGTGGGCTAATACTGGGTAATCCCCGTATTAATAAACGTCTCACGAATTCTCAATCTCTGCTCCGCTAGATGTACATTGAGGGATCTCCACATTAGGGATCACAAGGGAACCTATGGCCGTTGTGAATCACATACGTTTGCACTCCAGGCATATCACGACAACCAGTTTTGTCAGTTTTCTAAAACTGAATGACGACTCCTAAAACCAGTAAAAAGAGGCTAACGCCCACAGTTAGTCCATATTTACTTAATATGCTTGCTACATCTAGAGGGGAAAAGTCGTGAGGCGCCCCGTCGTGTTTTTCGACCCCCTCACACTAACTGCTTCATCGAAACGTATATTCCAACTCCTTGATGATTTCTTCAATCCATAAATGTATATCTTAAGCTTGCATACTTTTGTATCATTCTTTGGATCCTCCAAAACCCTATGGCCGTGTCATAAACATAGTTTTTTAAAACACTGTTTACGAAAGCAGTTTTGACATCTATTTGCCATATTTCATAATCGTAATATCAGCAATTGCTATCATTATCCGAATAGGAAAATTTGTAAATATTAATCCAACCTTTTCCCGATTTTCTTTAATTAAGCCAACCTATGTAATATTTTTAAATAATCCAACCTTTATGACCCAACTACTATTATTAAGCCTGGGTGACCGGTTACCTGTTACAAAGTCAACATTAAAAACGTTGACAACCTAAAGTTGATTTCTCTCCTAAAATTTTGGACACGTCACATTACGTGCCACCTAAACATGATTTTCTAATTTTTTTTTCCAAAAACCCTTCACCCTTCTCTCCTCTTAACCCTTAACCCGGATCCAACAGTTGATTGGTTTAACCCAGTCATAGCAATTGCTGATTATTTTTGACGAACTTCGAATGTAGAGGTATGAGGGATCAACAATGGTGGAGAAGAGGTAGAAGAAAAATGATGAACAGAGGAGAGAGGAACGAAAATTGTAAGAGTTATATTGCGACGTAAGGGTGAATCAGTTACAACAGGTTATTAACTTGCTAGGCTTAATAATAGTAGTTGGGTCATAAAGGTTGGATTATTTAGAAATATTGCATAGGTAGGCTTAATTAAAGAAAACCGGGCAAAGGTTGGATTAATAATTACAAATTTTCCTATCCGAATATACTTTAATCGAAAAAGGTTTCATCGTAATCCACAACGTGGACTTGCCTGTATCCTTTTTTGCATCCAACCTAGCTTTGAAATCTTCTAGTTTCCCGTCTTTATCCTTTTTCAACTTGAAACCCCATTTGCTTCCTATGGCTTGGTAGCCATCTGGTAAATCGACAAACCCAAAACTTGGTTTTCAGACATGAAGTATGTTTCAGATTGCATGGCTTCTAGACATTTCTTAGAGCTAGGGCTCGTCATAACTTGTTAGGCTCATCGCTTTTCTAGAAATAGAATTTCATTGCTCTCAGACATTAGAATACCTTACATATCTTTCTGGCTGAGACCTATAACTTTGTGATCTACGCGGGACAACAATCCCAGTTGGTTATTGAACCTCGCCAGATACTTCTAAAGATATCTGAGTTTCAACCTGAATACCATCTTGATTATTCTCTAGAGTTTGTTGTTTGACTCGGAGTTCTTCGAGGTCTACTTTTCTCCTACTTGTCATTTTGGAAATGTGTTATCTTTCCAAAAAGATACCATCTCGGGCAACAAATACCTTGTTCTCAGATGTAATATAGAAGTAATACCCCTTTGTTTCCTTTGGGTTGCCCACAAGGATACATTTGTCATATTTGGTTGAAGTTTGTCTAACATTAATCATTTGACGTATACTTCACAACCCCAAATCTTATGAAAATACACTTTTGGAGGCTTTCGAATCCATAACTAATATGGAGTCTTTTCGACAGCTTTTGACGGAGCTCTATTTAGTGTGAGTCTAGCTGTATTTAGTGCATGCCCCCAAAATTCTATTGGAAATTCGGCTTGACCCATTGTTGAACGAACCATGTCTAGCAAGGTCATATTCTTCCGTTCCGACGCACCATTCCATTGAGGTGTTCCAGAAGGAGTCAATTCTAATAAGATTCCACAATCTTTCAGATGGTCATCGAATTTGTAGCTAAGATATTCACCGCCTCTATCAGATTGTTGTGCTTTAATCTTCTTGCCTAGTTTCACTCTGGAATTCCTTGAATTTAGTAAAGGATTTATACTTGTACTTCATTAAGTAGATATAGCCATATCTACCGAAGTCGTTAGTAAAAGTGATAAAGTAGCTGAAATCACCTCTAGCATTTAAACTCATTGGTCCACATACATCTGTATGGATTAATCCCAATAGATCACTTGCTCTTTCTCCAACTTTAGAGAAAGATTTCTTTTTAAGTTTGCCAAGTAAGCACGATTCTCATTCGCCAAAATCCTCTAAGTTAAATGGCTCTAGAATTCCTTCTTTCATAAGTTTTTCCATGCGTTTCATGTTAATATGGCCTAATCGACAATGCCACAGATAGGTGAGATCTGAATCATTTGTTTTGGCCCCTTTGTTATTTATGTTATAAACTTCTTTTTCATGATCTAGCACATAAAGTCCATTGACTAATTTTGCATATCCAAAAAATATCTTTTTAAAATAAAACGAGTAACTATTGTCTTTTATTTCAAAATTAAAGCCCTTAGAATTCAAGCAAGAAACATAAATAATGTTTTAATAATACTTGGAACATGGAAGCAATCTTCCAGTTCCAAAAGTAACCTAGACGGCAAAGACAAATAATAAGTGCCTACAACTAATGCACAATCTTCGCTCCACTTCCCACTCGTAGGTCGACTTCTCCCTTGCTAAGCCTTCTACTTCTTCTTAGTCCCTATGGATTGGAACCTAAGTGTGATCCACAACGTGAATCTAATACCACAATCGCAATACCTCGTATTTTTTCGGAATTTATAAATATATTTTACTATATTTATAAAGTATTTTATGAATTTAATTACATTTAATACGAATTAAATGTGTTTTATTTTAAATAATTTAATTATTAATTGTTTACGAACAACCTAGTTTTAATAAATAAATTAAAATAATTTATTTATTGGAGAATTGTTGGGTCCTATTTTTAAAACTATACTAATCATATTTCGAGCCCAACCCAATTCCGTTGGTAAACCCAACAAAGCTTGCTAGTAAGTAATTCTAATTAAACCCAATTGCAAGTGCAACTCAATTTCCTAAAACCTAAGCCCACAAGGGATGGGAAAACTATAAATACAACCCTCCCCTTCTCTTGATCCCCTCACAATTTCTTAAATCCTCTCTCCTGTCTTTTTCTCCCTCTCATCCGAGCCTCTCTTCGTCCGGTCCCTTGCCCGCACAACACGAGCCTCGTTGCTAGTTGTGTTGTTGCTCGCCCCTCACCCGCGCACTGCTGTGCATCCATGCCTTCGTTCACACTCGCACGCTCGCCCTCGTCCCTCTCCTCCTTTGTGCCTCACGCACACCCGCCACTCGGACTCTCTCTTTCTCTCGCTCTTCGTCGCACGCGCACACAACCCTACTGTGTTGTGCTGTATTGTCGTTGCTGCAACGAGCGAGCCTAGCGCCCAGCCAAGGCCTCGCCTCGTCGCTACTTCTCGCGTGCCTTCGCTCGCGCGCGCCCATTCTCCCGCGCTCGTGCGCTGCTGTGTTGCTGTCCACTTGCTGCCCGCACACGCACACGGTACTCGTGTGTGTTGTGTGTATTGTTCTTGTTCGGTTTAATTCATTTTACGCCCAATCACATCAAATTCGTGATTGTACCGTGCTATAGGCCGATTTGGTATATTTCTCTTCTTCCTTACCTAATCTATTTCAATTTCGTTTTTTAAAATATTGATCTTGATTATTAAATTGTTGGGAATGGTTATGAACACCGTATTGTGATGTTTTTCGTATTTGAATTCATGAGGATGATTTTAATTAAATGAATCATTATTTTCAGGTTTAATAAACGATTAAATTGTCAATTTTTATTATCAAAACATGGTTTTTATGATGGTTTATTGTTAGGGTTTTAATCCCAACTGTTTAGGCAATTGATTTACATAATTTAATGATGATTTAAATTATGTGAATTAAACTTAATTTTCAGATTTAATATAAGGCCGTAAAGTGTTGATTTTTAATGTTTTTAAAGGCCAAAAGTCAATATTTTTGTACTAGGACTTCAATTGACCAATTGAGACTCTTAATTTTTTAAAGAACGATAAATTTCTAATCAAAACAAAGGTTTTAGAATCTTAAATAGTTGTTGGGAATTTAGTAAACATGAATAATAATAATGTTTCTTTATTGTATTTATAGGATGTGAATTCTAGCTTTGAGTTGTGATTCGCACAGTGGCCCCCGTACTTAGGTATTCCAGGTACGTACATGACTAGGGTGACCACCTATTCCAAGTTGAGCCTGAAGACAATGAAGAGGTCAATAACAGTCCACAACAAAATAATGGAGACATGGAATATGATTTTGATCTTGTAGAAGATATATATGATTTTGAAGACCAAGACCGTTCTCCTCAAATCTGCAGGGGAGGTTGGCTAGTAGAGTAGCTACAAATTTTCAAATGTAATAGTTAGTTATTTTCTCCTTAGTTGAATAATGAAGTAGCAAGATACTATTTATGGTTTTAGTAATTCGTTTTGTTGTTTCGCGAATAAAGTACTATCTAAAGGATGTAGTGTTCTCTCATTGAAGTAATAAAAGCCTTAGATTCTTTTCGTTATCCTTAATTCTAAGTTTTAAGTTTAAGTTGAGTGGTTATCGCAAAGGAACTTCATGTATTTCTTAAATGAAATTTACTTGTAAGGTGGTTCAATTCTTCACCACTTAAATTTCATGATGTGAACGAAAGAGGGAATTGGCTCAAAAGTAGGAGCCACTTTTCCCTTAACATCCGAAATTTCGTGACTATGTGTGCTATTGTTTGACTTGTTTGGTTAAGTGCAGTACTTTAGTAAGGTCCTGTCTAATCCCAATTGTTAAAGTTAGTCTTTTGTTTTATTCAGGAGAAGGGACAGACTACCCAAGGGATTGCTGATGTGGTTAGGCAATTAGTTGAAGTAGTGCAGAACTTAACAAAGAATATAAATAACCAAGGACTTGATCCAGCTGGTGAAATGTTTAAGAAGGTGGCCTAGAGTAAGCCTCCTTTGTACCAAGGGGAAATTGACCCAAGTGTACTTGAGAACTGGCTAAGAGAGTTCGATAAGCTTATAGTAGCTGTGAATTGCCCGAAAGACCTTAGGGTTAATAGTGCTGTGTATTACCTTAAGGGAGAAGCTGATCTATGGTGGAAAAGGTGTGAGAATGCTTTGAGAGCTACACCTGGATTTGGATGGGAATCGTTTAAGGTTGCCTCAAGAAAAAAGTCCTATCCGCCATACCTGAAAAAGCAGAAAGCCCAAGATTTCATCAAGCGAAGGATGGAAGGGATGTCTGTAACTGAATACCATTCCAAGTTCATAGAGCTGTCTAGGTTTGCACCTGAAGTGGTGGCAACGGAGGAGCTTAGAGCTCAGAGATTCGAGAGTGGAATAACTATGGATTTTCAAATGATGCTTGCTGGAGAGACCTTTACCTCTCTTGACACCCTGTACGGAAAAGCTGCCCATATGTATGGCCTGCAGCAAAGGAGGAATGGAGTTGGGGAAAAGAGAGAGGATATTGGTAACCAGAATCAGGGAGGTGGCCAACTGAATCAGGGAAATTTTAAGAAGAGTAAAGGGAACAATCACTTCCAGTTCAAGGGAAATCATAGTGGAAACAGAAATAACTTCCACACCAATAATGGGAATAAAAACCAGTCTGCAGGGAATGGAACGAGAGTCTATGAGTGTAGACGTTGCCATGGTAATCACCCAGGACAGGACTGTAATGGGAACCTAGTTGTTTGTAGGTTCTGAGAGAAACTAGGCCGTAGAGAATTTGAGTGTTGGGCCAAGAATGGGAAACCCAACCAGGTCAACCGCCAGAACAACAATCGGAATAACCAAAACTGGAATGGAGGAAACAATGGAAATAATGGTGGAAACCAAAAGGGTTACCAAAACGGTAACAATAGCAACAATGGCCAAAGTAATGGGAAGTATGGGGGAAACTATCAGCAGAATGGGAACCGAAACACCAATGGAAATTACAATGGAGGTGGCTATAGCAAGGGAGTTGCCCAAGGAAAGCTGAATGTAATCACTAGGCAGGAAGTTGAAACCTCGTCCGACGTCACAACTGGTACTTTTTCTATTAATCTCATTTTAGTTAAAGAACTATTTGATTCTGGTGCGACTTGTTCGTTTATATCAAAGGGTATCTTAGAGAAGTTATGGTTAAAATATCCTGAAAGAATTGAAGTACCCATAGTGATACCAACTGGTGAGATCGTGAAGTGTACCAAGATCCATAGAGACGTGCCTTTGACCATAGCCAAAACTGTATTCTTATCTAGCTTAATCGAGTTTGAGTTAGGAGATTTAGACGTGATTTTGGGAATGGGTTGGTTGGAAATGTTCAAAGCCAAGATTGATTGTGAGAAGAGAAGATTTACTTGAAGTCTAGCTTAGGAAAGGTTGTATCCTATCGTCGTTTTGGGAAGCCTAGAAGTGTAGGAATCATCACGGAAATAGAACTCGTGAAGCTAGTCAGTAAAGGAAACCATGTTTTCTTATGAAATGTGAGAGACTTAGAGCATGTGATGAAGGATCAACCAGAGGACATTGCAGTGGTAAATGAATTCTTGGACGTGTTTCCAGAGGAGATCCCGGAAATGCCGCCCAACCGACCTATTGACTTTACCGTAGATTTAATACCTGGAACTGCACCTATTTCAAAAGCCCCATACCGGATGGCTCCGACAGAGATGAGTGAATTGAAAGGTCAACTGGAGGATTTACTGGAGAAAGGTTATATTAGACCAAGTGCATCGCCTTGGGGAGAGCCTGTATTTTTTGTGAAGAAGAAGGATGGAAGTATGAGACTCTGTATTGGTTGCAGGGAGCTCAACAAAGTCACAATCAAGAATAAGTATCCTTTGCCTAGGATAAATAATCTGTTTGACCAATTGAAAGGAGCAGGAATCTTTTCAAAGATTGACTTGAGATCAGGTTATCATCGGTTGAGAATCGCAGAGCACGATATACCAAAGACTGCATTTAGGACTAGATACGGTCATTATGAGTTCACTGTTATGCCTTTTGGGTTAACCAATGCACCTACAATTTTTATGGGCTTATGAACCAAGTATTCTATGCATTCTTGGACAAATTTGTAGTGCTTTTCAGAGATGATATTCTGGTATATTCCAAAAGTGAGGAAGATCATGCCGAACACTTAAGGTCAGTGTTGAGTACCCTGAGAGACAATCAGTTGTACGCCAAATTCTTAAAGTGTGAATTCTGGCTGGAGAAGGTCGCATTTTTGGGACATTTTGTGTCTAAGGAAGGAATTGTAGTGGATCCTGCAAAGATAAAGCTAATAGTAAGTGGCCTACACCTAAGAGTTTCACCGATATTAGGAGTTTTCTTGGTTTAGCGGGTTATGATAGACGCTTTATGCAAGACTTTTCTAGAATAGCCAAACCAATGACAACTTTGATGAAGAAGGAAGCAAAGTTTGAATGGAATGAGCAGTGTGAAGAGGCATTCCAAGATTTGAAGACGCGATTGGAAACCGCGCCGGTGTTGACTTTGCCTGATGAGAGTGGTACCTATGATGTGTACAATGATGCATCTAAGAATGGCTTAGGGTGTGTTTTGATGCAGAAGGGGAAGGTGATTGTGTATGCATCAAGGCAGTTGAAACCATATGAATCCAATTACCCTACCCATGACTTAGAACTAGCTTCCATTGTGTTGCATTAAAGATATGGAGACACTATCTGTATGGTGTGAAATGTAAGATATTCACGGATCGTAAGAGCTTGAAGTACATTTTCACACAGAAGGATTTGAACATGCGTCAAAGAAGGTTGTTAGAATTGATCAAGGATTATGATTTAGACATTCAATACCATGAGGGAAAAGCCAATGTAGTTGCAGATGCCTTGAGCAGGAAATCAAGTCATTGTGTGAATGCGTTAGTAGTTGCTAACGAAGTGTGCAAGGACATGCAACTATTGAATCTAGAGATAGTGAATGGAGAATGTCTAGAAGGAATGATGAATTCCTTAACTATCCAACCGCCAGTGTTTGATGAGATCAAGGAGAATCACGCTGAATATGTTAAGCTAGAGCGAATAAAGGAAAAGATTTCGTAGAAAGGAGATGGATTTTAAGATCCACGATGATGGAAGTTTGAGGTACAAAGGACGGTCGTGCGTGCCTCAAAAGTGTGGTGAATTAAATGAAAAATTGATGAGAGAAGGTCACAATACGTCGTATTCTGTTCACCCGGGTGGTGACAAGTTGTATAAGGATCTGAAGAAGGTATATTGGTGGCCGAGGATGAAGAATGAAGTGGCTGAATTTGTTGCAAGATGCTTGACTTGTCAAAAGGTTAAGATTGAGCATTGGAGACGTCAAGGGAAGGTCCAACCCTTAGAAATTCCGAGTTGGAAATGGGATTGTATCTTAATGGACTTCGTCACTTGTTTACTAAGTTGAAAAGTGGAAATGACACCATTTGGGTGAAAAGTAGATAGGTTAACTAAGTCGACAGTGTTTATACCAATGAAAGAGACTTGGAAAATGGAACAATTTGCCAAAGCCTACATTAAGTATTAGTGAGACTACATGGAGTTCATAAAGATATCGTGTCATATAGGTATTTTAGGTTCCTTTCGAATTTCTGGAAGAATGTACAGAAGAACTTTGGTACGACATTGAAAATGATTACAGCATTCCATCCAGCCACAGATGGACAAACCGAAAGGACTATCTAAACCCTAGAGGATATTCTTAGAGCTTGTGTGATAGATTTTCCAAGGTTGATGGGAAGATAGTCTGGATCTGATTGAGTTTTCATACAACAATAGCTATCATGCCAGTGTTGGAATGGCACCATTCGAAGCCTTGTATGGGAGAAAATAAAGAAGTCCCTTATGTTGGAGTGACATTAGTGAAACCGTTGTACTAGGTCCCCAAATGATAGAGGACACAATGAACCAAGTTAGGACCATTCTATCCAAAATTCAAGCTGCGCAAGACCGGTCAAAAGAGTTATGCAGACTTTAAACGTAGGGATGAAGAGTTCCAAATAGGCGACAAAGTGTTGCTTAAGGTTTCACCAATGAAGGGTGTAATGAGATTTAGGAAGAAAGGAAAGCTAAGCCCAAAGTATATAGGCCCATATGAAATCCTAGAACGGATAAGGAAGGTGGCATATAGATTAGCCTTACCCATGGACTTGCATAGGGTGCACATGTGAGATATTAATTTGTAATGTTATAATATTAGGCTAAAGAAAGATTGGCAAACACTATTAATAGAAATAGTAAAAATCAGATATTAGTTTAAGGCGTAGGATAAACTGAATTTCCTACCTCTCTTATTTTAGCATTGTAATTTATTATTTATATATATCGTAATGATATGTCAATTTATATAATAATAACAACAATAATATAACAAAGTAATATATTATATTTATCATTCTCCATTAATTCATTATATAAAGTAGGTGTTGCAGCTCTGCTTATTTACATATATTATTTTATATATATATATATATATATATATATATATATATATATATATATATATATATATATATATATATATATATATATATATATATCTCGTACATTGGAGAATATAACCCATTATACTTCTGCTGTCTCCAACAAAATTAGACTTCAAAATTAGACCAAGATGGGAATATTCAAAAGCACAAAGCAAGACTTGTTGTTAAAGGCTATGCTAAAAAGCCTGGAGTTGATTTTAATGAGACATTTTCTCCAGTAGCTCGTATTGAAACAATCAGAACGGTATTAGCCATAGCTGCACTAAAAGAACTTTTTGTGTATCAGCTTGATGTGAAATCCGCATTTCTTAATGGAGTGTTAGAAGAAGAAGTGTATGTGGAACAACCACAAGGTTATGAAATGGCAGGGCAAGAAGAAAAAGTTTATCGTTTGCGAAAAGCGCTCTATGGACTTAGGCAAGCTCCAAGAGCATGGAACAGTAGAATTGACAAGTATTTTATGAATAATGGATTCAAAAAGAGTCCAAGTGAACCATCACTCTATATTAAAGAAAACAATGATGAAAAATTTCTCATTGTTTGTCTTTATGTTGATGACCTTATCTACACTGGAAATGATATGAAACTCACTAATGAGTTCAAAGAGTCCATGCTGCAAGAATTCAAAATGACGGACTTGGGACTTATGAAGTACTTTCTTGGAATTCAAGTAAAGAAGACCAAGGGGGAGATTTTCTTTAATCAAGAAAAATATACAAGGGATCTTCTCAAGAAATTTCACATGGAGAATTCCAAACCTGTGAATACTCCTATAGCATTCAATGAAAAGTTAAGTCAAGATGATGGAGCTAAGAAAGTCGATGATAACATATACAGAAGTTTAGTGGGTTCTCTACTATACTTAACTCATACGAGGCCTGACATAGCTCAAGCAGTGAATATTGTATCAAGATTTATGAATAATCCTAGCAAATTTCATTTTGCTGCAGCAAAGAGGATCTTACATTATCTTCAAGATACTGTTAAAATAGGCATACGGTACCGAATTGATGAAATTGATGAATTAATTGGTTATACAGATAGTGACTGGGCTAGATCAATAGATGACCGCAAGAGTACATCAGCTTACATTTTCTGTTGAGGCACTAAGATAATATCATGGCCTTCGAAGAAACAACAAACTGTTGCACTTTCATCAGCAGAAGCTGAATATATGCCAGCGATTGAAGCAGCATGTAAAGCGGTTTGGTTAAGAAGAATTTTAAAGGATTTGGGTACTAAGCATGAAAACCCAACAACAATATTTTGCGACAATATGTCGGCAATTGCTATGACGAAGAATCCAGTGTTTCATGCTAGAAGTAAACATAGTGAGATTCGACATCACTTTATAGGTGACTTAGTCACTGGCGAAGAAATAAGGCTTGAGTTTATTAATACAAATGATCAGCGAGCAGATATGCTTACAAAAGCAATAACCATGGAAAAATTCGAAAAGTTCAAGACTATGATAAAAACTGCAAATTAAGAGGGGAATTTGTGAGAAATTAATTTGTAATGTTATAATATTAGGCTAAAAGAAAGATTGGCGAACACTATTAATAGAAATATTAAAAATCACATATTAGTTTAAGGCGTAAGATAAATTGAATTTCCTACCCCTCTTATTTTAGCATTGTAGTTTATTATATATATATATATATATATATATATATATATATATATATATATATATATATATCGTAATGATATATCAATTTATATAATAGCAACAACAATAATATAACAAAGTAATATATTATATTTATCATTCTCCATTAATTCATTATATAAAGTAGGTGCTTCAGCTCTTCTTATTCACACACACACACACACACACACACACACACACACACACACACACATTGGAGAAAATAATCCATTATACTTCCGCTGTCTCCAACAACACAATGTGTTCCATATATCCCAATTGAGATAGTATGTTCCAGACAAGTCGCATGTATTGCAACCGGAGACCATAGAGTTAGACCAAAGTTTGACCTTGGAGGAAAGACCTGTCAGAATCCTTGACAGTAAGGTGCGTAGTACGCGAACTAAGGATGTTAATATTGTCAAAGTGTTATGGTCTAATCAAGAGTTAGAAGAAGCTACCTGGGAAGACGAGGACGAAATGAGAAAGAAATATCCCTAGCTTTTTCCTGAGGTTAGTTGAGTTACGGGGATGTAACTCTTTTTCTTTAAGGGAGGTAGAGTGCGGTAGAATTTCGCGCTTTTTACCTTATTTTCCCTTATTTTATGCTTAATTTAGTGCTTTTCAGTGAAATTTCACTTTATATTGTCATGTTTAATTACTTAAAGAGTACATCAACTAAAAGCTTTTGCTAGAAACTGCATTAAAGTCTCATAAGTCTCAAGTTTTGATTTTCAAATTGTGATTCCCGTGCCCAAGTTTCGGGACGAAACTTCTTTTAAGGAGGATATACTGTAATACCTCGTATTTTTTGAAATTTATAAATACATTTTATTATATTTATAAAGTATTTTATGAATTTAATTACATTTAATACGAATTAAATGTATTTTATGTTAAATAATTTAATTATTAATTATTTACGAAAACCGAGTTTTATTAAATAAATTAAACGAATTTATTTATTCGGGAATTGTTGGTCGTATTTTTAAAACTATTCTAATCATATTCTGAGACAAACCCAATTCCGTTGGTAAATCCAACAAAGCTTACTAGTAAGTAATTTTAATTAAACCCAATTGCAAGCCCAACTCAATTTCCTAAAACCTAATCCCACAAGGGATAGGAAAACTATAAATACAACCCTCCCCTTCTCTTAATCCCCTAACAATTGTGCTCATTGTGCCCGCAAAACAGGAGCCTCATCGCTCATTGTGCTGTTTCTCGCCCCTCACCCGCGCACTGTTGTGCGTCCGTGCCTTCGTGCACACTCGCACGCTTGCCCTCATCCCTCTCCTCCTTCGTGCCTCACGCACACCCGCCACTCGCACTCTCTCTTTCTCTCGTTCTTTGTCGCACGCGCACACAGCCCTGCTGTGTTGTGCTGCGTTGTCGTTGCTGCAACGAGCGAGCCCAACGCCCAGCCAAGGCCTCACCTCGTCGCTACTTCTCGCGTGCCTTCGCTCGCATGCTCCCATTCCCCTACGCTCGTGCGATGTTGTGTTGCTGTCCCTTTGCTGCCCGCACACGCACACGGTACTCCTGTGTGTTGTGTGTATTTTTCTTGTTCCGATTAATTCCTTTTGCGCCTAATCATATCAAATTCGTGATTGTACCTTGCTATAGGCCGGTTTGGTATATTTCTCTTCTTCCTTACGTATTCTATTTCAATTCCGTATTTTAAATATTGATTTTGATTATTAAATTGTTGGGAACGGTTATGAATACTGTATTGTGATGTTTTCCGTTTTTGAATGCATGAGGATGATTTTAATTATATGAATTATTATTTTCAGATTTAATAAACGATCAAAGTGTCAATTTTTATTATCAAAACATGGTTTTTATGATAGTTTATTGTTAGGGTTTTAATCCCAACTATTTAGGCAATTGATTGACATAATTTAATGATGATTTAAATCATGGGAATCAAACTTAATTTTCATATTCAATATAAGGTCATAAAGTGTTGATTTTTAATGTTTTTAAAGGCCAAAAGTCAATATTTTTGTACTAGGACTTCAATTGACCAATTGAGACTATTAATTTGTTAAGAACGATAAATTTCCAATCAAGACAAAGGTTTTAGAATCTAAAATAGTTGCTGGAAATTTAGTAAACATTAATAATAATTAAGTTTCTTTATTGTATTTATAGGAGGTGATTTCTATCTTTGAGTCGTGATTCTCACAGTGTCCCCCGTACTTAGGTATTCCAGGTACGTACATGACTACGGTGACCACCTATTCCATGAGGATTATATGATGTGTATTGATTGTGAATAATGTGAACTTAAAGTGTTGAGAATTCATGTTTGATGTGTGAACAAGCATGTTGTGAATTATTATTGAATCTATGAATTCTATGTGGACAATCATGTTATGGAATTTTATAATCGTTGAATTATGTCAAGCATGTTGTTCAAGTTTATATGCATGTATGAGTGCTTCACATGCAAGTTTTATGATTATGCTATTATACGGGATGTCTAGCATACTTTGAGCCTAGTGGATATGCCTCAGTGCATCATTTATTCTACCGCCGAGTAGGGTATGTTTGGGAAGTTTATGTGAATTGAACTAAGGACTATTCGTGCTATGGGCACACCCGCTTATTAACTGGCAATGTCGGGTTATCTCAACAGTGTTTGAGAAGGAACAATGAGTTTAATTTCACTTGAGTCCCATGTTTTATCACAAGTCTTAAAGGATTAAAATAAAGTGTTATTGTTTGATTGCCTGCATGTTGTGTTTTGTGTTGAGTCTTGAGTTGCCTTGAATATAACATACTAATTAACGTAAAGTGTAACCCGAATGAGCTTCAAATATCTTGAAACGTATATACCTTTAGTATGAACGATGGGGGGGTCTTGTCGGAAACTTGTACTCCTTGAATGATACAAGACGTTGTTTCATTCTTTTGTTTTATCGCTTTTATGCGCAGGAATTCCGTCGGTAAGGCCCGACTGTCGGTAGAAAGTCCGACTCTTATTTATTTGGTGCTTGGTTGGCTCCCAACACCCTTATCTTTCCCTCTGTGGTTATTATATCTTACCCGTTCGAAGCTAATTCTTATTAATCTGTGAGTCAAGAGTTGTGTCAAGTGTCGAGTCTTGTCTCCATGATTACTTGTTCATTAAATGGCTTTTGCATGTGGATTGTTATTAATTCGAGTGAAGCATGTTAGGATAAAATGTTATTCTAGCTTGTTCGTACTCAGCTTTTGCTTGCTTCGTGCTTCATGTCTTTCGGTCATGGCCCTTGCCTTAATGACCCTATGATGATCCATCATTGCACTTGCGTTGTTGGGGAGTAGTTTTCAATAAATAGGTTTGTAGAGATAATTTGCCGGAGAAGTTATCATGGTATTGAGTTGAGAGATTATTTATTCCTCCGTATTTATAAACTCTACTTCTATTTTATAGTCATGACAAGTACATTTAATTAAACTTTAGTTAATGGGTTTTAAACTATTTAATGCTTTAGTAAGTTGTGGAATTAATAATATTAATTTCACTTAAACTAAAGCAACCTTTAGCTAGGCATTCATATCACTTGATCTCACTGAATAATTAACTTGCTTAATTAATATTGAAATGCATTTATTAGACTTGGCATTAAATGAAAACTTGGACCAAGGGCATTATTTCCTTCAGCCTCCCATTTGTCCTTAAGGACAAGTGTGCATTTCCTAATTCCTTTGTCGCTTGATGCCTGCTCATGAACATAAGGTAAGGATGGTCATCCTTATTACGTTCAGAAGTATTCCCTGCTGTAAGAGTTCAACTGGTCAAATAAACAGATAATCATAGCCTATGATTCATCTGAGCAAGACCATTCATTTTACAGTTTCTAGCTCTCCGAGTGGCCTTATACACTGGCATCTCATTCTGATTTATGGGAGGACAATCCCAATCTTGCGATCTTGAGGTTAGACTTCGTTTGATAGGTGATTATCCGAGTGTTGCCGTTATAGCCTACTTTTACGGTGCTACGGCTGACAACGTCAAAGTAACCAGTTCTCAAACAAGTAATCTCAAATCACTCAGGTATTGATGATTAGTGTCTAATAAGATAATGAAATTTACTTATAACATATTTTCATCTCTTACAGTAAAGTTTCATAGGTATGTCTGATACTAATTTTATCAAGTAAGTATCTATGCAAATGATTGCGACATTTTCATGTCCACATAGTTCAAGAAATAGAACTACTAGTCATCTTTCATTCTAGTCGTCCAGCATTTTCTATGCATCCACCTTAATAGAAAACTTCCGACTAGGGACTATTTTTAACTTTTGACATTCAGGTTCACTTAATAGACATTTCTTAGTCACAAGACTAGTTCTGACAATCTATCTTTAATATTGTCAAATTGGAAGGACTCATCATTTAATAAACCACAAAATTAAATGGAAAAATTAAATTATTCATTTCTATTAATGGATAACCAAAATTTTTCATAAAGTATTTAAACTCTAAAAACTTAAAAACATCAAAAGATATTAAAGCCATTTTCCAATATGCTTGATTCCAATAGCTGCATTGTGCGAGTTGTGCTTCGCTTGTGGCCGAGGTATTGTCAATGGATATGAGATGTTGTCATCAGCTACAGCAGGAGTCAATTCTGACAAGATTCCACAATCTTTCAGATGGTCATCAAATTCGTAGCTCAGATATTCACCACCTCTATCAGACCGTAGTGCTTGAATCTTCTTGCCTAGTTGATTCTCTACTTAACTCTGGAATTCCTTGAATTTGGTAAAGGATTCAGACTTGTGCTTCATTAGGTAGATATAGCCATATAGACTGAAGTCGTCAGTAAAAGTGATAAAATAGGTGAAACCACCTCTAGCATTTGAACTCATTGGCCCACATACATCTGTATGAACTCATCCCAATAGATCACTTGCTCTTTCTCCAACTTTAGAGAAAGTTTAATTTTTCATTTTGTCAGGTAAGCACGATTTTCATTCGCCAAAATCCTCTAAGTCAAATGACTCTAGAATTCCTTCTATCTGAAGTTTTTCCATGCCTTTCAAGTTAATATGGCCTAATCGACAATACCACAGATATGTGAGATATGAATAATTTGTTTTGGCCCTTTCGTTATTTATGTTATAAAGTTCTTTGTCGTGATCTAGCACATAAAGTCCACTGACTAATTTTTCAGATCCATAAAACATCTTTTTAAAATGATACAAGCAACTATTGTCTTTTATTTCAAAATTAAATCCCTTATCATCTATCAAGAAACAACAACAATATTTTTAGTAATTAATACTTGGATCATGGAAACAATCTTCCAGTTCCAAAACTATCCCAGAGGGCAATGCCAAATAATAAGTGTCCACAACTAATGAAACAATATTTGCTCTATTTCCCACTCGTAGGCTGACTTCTCCCTTGCTAAATCTTCTACTTCTTTTAGTCCTTGTGGATTGGAACATAAGTGTTAGCCACAACCTATATCTAACACCCAAGAAGTTGAAATAGCAAGTTTACATTCGATAACTAAAATAAATGAAGATGGAAAGACAGTTCCATTCTTCTGATCTTCCTTTAGTTTGAGGTAATCCCTTTTATAATTGCCAATTCCACCACAATAGAGACAGTTTGATGTGGACCTGTCCTGCGTTGTCTTCCTCTTGGGACTTGACTTAACGTTTCCCTTGGACTTTCCACCTTTCTTGAAAGGTCTCCCTTTTGCCTTGAGTAAATCTTTGACTTCACACCCGAGTACTATTCAGCAGTGTGAACAAGCCGAGTAAACTCATTAATTATTTCTTCTCTTAGTTCACTCATGTAAAGTAGCTTAAAGAGACTAAATCCATCATGAAGTGATCGAGTTGAGTAAGATGGAGACTGCTATCCTTTCTCTTATTGGAGAACCTAGCAGACTCAAGTGATCAAACAATGATAATATGATCTCTAAGTGGATTACCAACTCTTTTCTTAGAGCGAAGGATTCGAACATGTGTTTCCTAAAATTCCATCCCGAAACATATGTTTTGAGGATCAAACTTCAAGCCTTTCATCGATTGAATCAATTCATGGACATTTAGGTCTCTTTCTTCGGTGCTTCCACGACAGATATCCCTAATATTCTTGATGAGCATATATGGTTTGTAAGCTACAAAATTTTTATGCCAATCACTAAGGATATTGCTTAGCATGAGAATCATGATCTTCTTGAGATCCGCTTCCCATACGACATGTCTCTCAGGAGTCATATCTCTTGCATAGTAGCTAGGAATGGGGTTGAAGAGTGCATACTCAATGCCATTGAGCTTTATGACCTCAACAAGCTTCCTTTCCCATTCAAGAAAATTCGTTAGGTTCAACTTTATCATAAGTTCAAAACCAATGATGATGTTTTGATTGAATTCCATAGTTAAAATACAACAATTGAAAAGAATGAAGAAGTAAATAACCATTCATATGTGCTCTTAATAAAATTAAATTCAAGCAGACATGCATAATTTAAAGTTATTTATCATTTTATTCAAGTTAATGTGTTATGTTAGGTGTGAATAAGCTAAATCCAAGATCGTCAAAATCATTAAAGATCTAATTAAGCATGCTTTGGCATTGACTTATCTGAAATATTTTAGGTAAGCAAATCCATTTCCAATAGTCTAGAAGCTACTCTTCGTTGATAGGCACTTCTAAGTACTTATTAGGAAAACCTATCCTATTTTCCGTGACATAGAAGGACTCCTTACACATGTCCTTGAGTTCAACCAAAATCAACTTGTACTCACAACTAATGTGTACCTTACCCCTTTAAAATCAATATGTAACACCTCGCGTTGGCGGAAAACTATTACTATATTGATGAAAAGGTGAGAACTAATTGTTATCTTGGAATAACACCTTTTAACTCAATTTTAAAATTTGGAACTTAAGGCTCTTACTATGTTGGTTGGACTTCAAGTGAACTAAAACCTTAATCATGCAACATAAGCAAGCCACAATCTCATGCTTAATATCAAGACATATTTAAAGCATTAAATATCTTAAAGCATGCATAAGATTAATTTGTGATCTAGTATGGCCTGACTTCATCTTGAAGGTTCAACTTCAAACTCCATCTTGAAAATGGATTGTAAACTCCGTTATTGAATTTCACCATGGGAGGCGCCAGTTTCACCAAATAGGATTTGCAATAATTAAACTAATTACAACACATTGATGGTACGCAGACTATATTTAAATAAAAACCATGGTACTTTAGACCATATTTACATTTAAATTTAATGGTATGTAGACCATTTTTCTATCCTATTGGGCCATAATAGTCACTTTTCGCAACCTGCAAAATAATATATTTATAAAATACCATTCACACATTCATTTATCAATGAATGGCCCACTTAGCAAGTTAGAAGAAAAATATGGATCACATAATACTTTCAATCAACTAATTTTTGCTCAAGAATCTACCAATTATTTGACCTTATTAGTTCTAATAGAGTTTATTAATCCTAAGGTAATAAGGACCTGATCAAGAATTTAACCAAAGTGAATAAAAGCTCCCACTCAAACCAAGAATTATATGCTTTACTAACTTTTAAACATAATTTTTTATCCAAGTCCAATCGGAAATCACATATGTAATTAAAAATTTAAATCTCAAATAATTTTTTTTTTTTTTTTTGGTAAAATAGGATTTTATTAATCACCAAATAAACGTTAAGTACAAACTTCATACAACCACAACAAAGAAATCTGAAACAAGCTTCAGAACAAACAAAAACAAACCACCAAAACAAAACTAAGCTAAAACACTATTAAGCTTAGGCTTTAAGAAGCATTTCGCATTTCGCATGAACTGAATCTCTTTCACTACAGCCGCATGGTCTCGGAAAACAGCCTGAAATCTCCTCATATTTCTTTCTTTCTACAGTACATACAGAGTAGTAGCAAGAGCCATTCTATAGAGTTGCTGACGAGCCGCCATAGAACGAAACTGATTAACAACAATCTGTAGTTCCATATCCCACGTCACAAGCCTTCTACAAATTCCCAGCCATTGAAGAATAGTACTCCAAACAACTTTAGAATACTAGCAATCAAAGAAAAGGTGATTGACTGATTCATTTTCTATTGAGCACAGGCTACATTGCAAACTACAATGCACACCAATCTTAATCAAGTTATCACAAGATACCATTCTGTTCAGAATAGTTAACCACAATATAAAAACACACTTAGGAAAAGCAGGATTAAATAATAATTATTTTAAATCCCTTTAAATGATTTTTAGTTGATTAAAATAAATAAATTATAATTTATTAAAGGTTTAATTTTATTAAATAATTAGTGTTAAATGAATTATAATAATTAAACTAATTAAATTAAATTCCGAGAAAAATTCTAAGCAAGAATTGAAAATTAATTAAATTCGGCGCTCATCAAAAATAAAGTTGCACAAATGTGCACAATGGTCCAAAGCCATTGCACGTATGCTCTTGGGGCAAGGCGGGCGCAAAGCCCATCCCTCGCCAAGCAAAAACATCAGCTGCGACAACAACGGGCATTGTGCACTTGTGCTGCTCGCCCAGTGTTGATCTTGAAGGAAATAATGCCCTTGGTCCAAGTATGAATTTAATGTTAAGTATAATAAATGTGGTTCAATATTAATTATGCAAGTTAATAATTCAGCGAGATCAAGTGAACTGAATGCCTAGCTAGAGGCCGCTTCAGTTCAAGTGGATTAATGATATTAATCCACAGCTTACGCTTGACTGAACCCGTAGGGTCACACAAATAGTACGTAAACGGATCAAGTATTTAATGGCATTGAATACTCTATCTAATACATATTCGGAATCGACGGATCTTGGTTTCAGTGGGAGCTGAGATCGTCAAAGGCAAATAAATGAATACTCCGGAAACGATGATATTGCCGGAAACGAAAATATGGATCGTATGGGAAATATAAATATTATCCAAGTCGTAGATGTTGCCGGAAACGGAAACATGGTACGTATCGGAAAATATTATCGGAAATGGAAATATTGCCGGAATCAGAAATATTGCCGGAAACGGAAATATTATCAGAATCGGAAATATTATCGGAATCGGAAAATAATTCCGGAAATGGAAATATTAAATATTTGTTCGAGACGGAAATTAATTCTGGAATCGGAAATGAATTCCGGAATCAGGAAATTAATCTGAAGCACGTCAAACGAATTAGCATCGGACGAGCTTGCTAGACGAAGGCCCAGCACGAAGCCAGGCCCACGTCCAGCAAGCCAGCGCGCCACACGAACAGCCAAGGCCACGCCAGGCCAGGCCCAACAGGTCGTGGCTGTTCGGGGCTGCGTGCAATGGGCTATGAGCAATGTTACTGCTCGCGTGGGCTTGTAGCTCGCGTGGGCCGAGTGGCCGTGTGGGTTGTGCGCGGGCGTTGCCTGCACGCTTGCGGGTCATGCTTGTGTAGAGTTTGTGTTCACTTACGAAACCTAAAGCGCATAGGATTCGTTTGATGATTGAATTTCCTAATCCTAAAAAGATAAATTAATTATTTAGAGTTCTGCTAGGATTCTAATTTAATTAATTCGTATCCTAGTAGGATTCAATTACTTATTCCATGGCCTATAAATATGAGATCAAGGCTCATAATTTATAACGAGTTTGAAGTATTCAAAGGTAAGAATTTGAGCAAAAATTCAGCCATACACTTGCCCATAATAGCCGAATATTTTAGTACCTTAAGGGCGATTCTAGTTGGTCAATCTTAAGGCGGATCCTGACATGCTGTGGACTTTCTACGGAGGGACGACATTTAGAGTCCTAAAGACTTGTTCTTGTTCGGTTCGGGTGCAGCAAGGGAGGGCACGATACAAAGAGTATGCATCCTAATTATGCTAATTGTTATGTGGCAATTAATTTGGAATCCTGGTGTTTATGGTTTTTCCGCATGATTTATATTCGTTTATATGTATCATAACCTAACAACGGTATCACGAGCCTCTAATTAATTCCATAATAATTGGTTAACATGGTTAAATTTTACAAATTTGCAAAGAATTAAATGGGGTGATTAATTTTCGTAATTGTTAATTAATTGCAAATTGCGTTTATTTAATTATATGTACGCAGTTTTTCGGTAGTTTCTTCGTTACTCAACGAAATCGAGTGATTTTTGTGTCAATTCCGCATGTAAAAGGCATTCTACAACTTTGATAAAAAAAATTATTTTTCGGCCGAACCCAGAATTCCCAAATTCGAAGCCTAACTATGACTTTTCAGAGGCTTTAATTTTTCGAACGCAAAAGTTTGTAATTTTAAGATGTTAAATTGAATATTTGCGATTCTTGTTGTTAAATCTTGAATTTTGGATTGACCTACTGTATATGTTTAACAAATTTGAATGCCTAAGCTTGTTAATTATACAACCTAATTTGTAATTGTAATTAATTTGTTGAAATTCGAATAATTTAGAATTTGATTTGATTTTCTTAATTAATTAACGATTTAATTAGGTATCCATGATTAAAAACCACCATAAAAATTGTTAATTTATGATAAATTTTATATTTTTATGACCTAGATTTGAATCCATGATAATCGAAAATTAATTGATTAATAAATTTTCGATTTTTCGCCCTAAAATTATGAAATTAATATGATTTATTAATTTGTCATTAATTTTTAAAATAAAAGTTTTAATTTTTATGAAATTCGCTCATAAAACTTGCACACACAAAGCAATGGACGCTACGTGTTACCCTTAAGGGGTGTTGTATAGTGCGGGCATGCGACGACGAGCAAGGGAGCTCGTCGCCCATGCGGTACAATGCAGCGAGCAAGGGCCATGGCACACGAGCATACGACAACACGCTGTCCTTGTGTCGAGTGCTGTGTGCATCGTGGGTGAAGGGGCAAGGGCGAGGGCGATGGGCGTTGGCGCAAGCCAAGCGTGCAGTCGCGTGTGGGCAGCAAGCGAGCTGCGCCACAGCGCGCACTGCCGCGCACAGCGAAGCAAGCAGACGCGACGAGTGAGCGTGCTGCGCGCAGCATGGCCTGGGCTTGCTACGTTGCGTATGGCCTGCTTGCGTGGTGCTGTACGATCAGTCGAGGGGCGATGCAGCCTCGTGCACTCGATGGGGCTTGGGCGCAAGCCCAAGTGCCTCGTCTTGTTACGATTGATGCGTTTTAATTTTAATTTTAAATTTCAGTTCGGAAACGTTCTTTAATTAATTTTAAAATTCGTAATTTAAATTTTTTTCTCGCAATTTAATTTTGAATAATCTAATTATTATAAATTTTAATTTATACTAATTATTTTACTAAAATTAAAATCTTGAATTAATTTAAATTCATTTTAATTCAACTGAAAAAAAAAATTAAATGGATTCAATTATTAATTTATATGAGCTTTAATTTTTAATTAAATTTTATGTTTCCGGTTAGACTAGGAAATACATTTTTATGTTTAAGATTAGTAACGCATGTGAATTTATTGGTTCAAGTGGGAGCATTTTAGTCATAAACTCTTGATTAGGTCTACATTCCTTTAAGGTTAAACAACTTGATTAGAATTAATAAGGACTGAATAATTGGTAGATTATTGGTGCCCTTGATTAATTGCTGCAAATATTTATGTGATGCATAACATGTTCTACTAACCAGCTATGTGGGCCATTCATGATAATGAATGGGTGAATGGTATATATTGTATATGTACTGTTTTGCAGGTTATTGAAAAGTGACTAGCTAGTATGGCCCAAATAGGATAGAAAATATGGTGTGCGTACCATTAATTTGAATGTAATATTGGTCTAAAGTACCAAATTTTATTGCTTTTAAATATGGTCTGCGTACCATCAAATAGTTGTAATTAGTTTAATTATAGCTGATCCTATTTGAAGAAAATGGCGCCTCCCATGGTGAAATTCAAGACGGAGTTTCCAATCCATTATCAAGACGGACTTTGAAGTTGAAATTTCAAGATGAAGTCGGGCCATACTAGATCACATTTATATCTTATGCATGTTTTAAGTTATTTATTGCTTTAAATATGTCTTAATTATGTATGAGATTGTGGCTTGATTATGATGCATGATTAAGGATTTTAGTTCACTTAAAATCTAACCAACATAGTAAGAGCCTTAAGTTCCAAACTTAAAAATTGAGTTAAAAGGTGCCATGCCAAAATAACACTTACTTGGATAACCTTTACATCAATCTTAGTAATAGTTTTCTGCCATAGCGAGGTGTTACTTATTGATTCTAAAGGGGTAAGACACACAAATAATTGTGAGTACATGTTAGTTTTGGTGAAACTCAACGATATAAGTAAGGAGTCCTTTTATGTCGTGGCAAATCAGATAGGTTTACCTAATAAGTTCTTAGACGTACCTATCAACCAAGAGTAGTTTCTAGACTATTAGCAAAGGCTTTGCTTACCTAAAATATTTTAGAATTGAGTCTAAATACATAATGTGCTTAATTCTTCAATGATTTAAGGATCTTGGAATCATTTTATTCACACCTGCCGGAACAATAAATTCGAATAAAATGCCAATAACTTGTTTAAATTCCATGATTGCTTTAATTTCCAAGTTATTACTCATGATAAATGTTTAGACTTTGCATGCTTCAATGTATGTTATAATTATTGTTCATAATTAAACATCTTGCACTGCAGTAAATCCTTTTAGAAAGGTAACAGTAAATTACCTTGATTGGTAGTGAATCCAAGAACGATTCACGGAAATGAGAGAATGAGCGATTTAAAATGTACGTTTCTTTTAACAACTTTTATTGTTGTTTACGAGTATCAAAGTCGAATGGCAAACCGATTGGTGCTTGTGAATTCAAAATAGAATGTAGTTTTGAGATCATAAAGCATTGAGTTTAAGCGCTCAGCTTTACCAATGGTTAGCAACCTAATATCTTTGTCCATTTAATTCTCGAATGAGTCTAGTCACTAGACATTCGAATAGATCGATGCTTAGAGAACTTTAGAAGCTTCTGTTAAGATCATCTAGTTGAAACAAAACATTCAACATAAATTAAATGGTAAGAACTTTGTTGGAGTGACATTGGACATGTCTAAACAATGTATAAAATTCAACACTAAAGAATTCAATTCTTAATACTATAAGAAACGGTACAAGAAATAGGAGAACAAGGAGCAAATGAAAGAAATTTTACGATTTCGTTTCTATCTATAAGTTTATGTTTAAAGAGAAGTGACCCAGCAATAAAATTTCCTTGGTATCATATTCCGCTTGAGGTTCTTACTTCGGTAATAACTCAAACAATGGAAGCTAGGCTACACTAATGACCTACAAGTGGGAAATGAAGCATGGCATTGCTACATTAGTTGTAGGGTCATCTAGTTTGTTTTAAGTCCTTTAAAGGCTGGAACTTAATGGCTATTTTGTTCCATAATCAGCATATCTAAATTTCTGATTTCAAATATAGAAAGACTCACATTCAGAAGAACAAAAACAATGTTTGTTTGTTTGTTTATTTGAATGAAATGGTCATTTACGGGTTGAATCAATATGCTTGATTAAAACAAACAACTCTTAAACAATAAGAACTTTACTAGGTTCAAATCAATCTCTTGATTTGAATTCCACTAATCTTTGGCATTGTTGCTTAGACCATATCAACAAGTTAACATTCAAAAGCTCTATTTTGATAGACTTTTGAAAGTTGATTGATTTCTAGATCATTTAAGGCAAGTTAGTCTTACTTGTTGAAAGTAACAAGAGATATGAACTATTGTTAGAACGCCTAGACAATAGAGTTCAAAGCTAAAGAAATATTTTATGACTTTATTATATCACCTAGATTTGAGTGAATATTGGTTTATTTACTCAAAGTGATATAAGTTTGAATCCGTTTGGCTAGTTCAAAGAATCAGAAGTATAAAATCCACATGACAAGAAATCATAAAGATCTAGGTTAGATCATGACGATGATTACTTTAAGACCAAATATGATCATCTATGATTGTGTGTTGTAATTTCACTATCTAGCTCCATTAGATATGGCATATCTACGTTGGAATAATCGAAGTCAATTAGTACTGGATTCGATCAATGATGAATCATATAGACTTTTCCTATAATTTCTAAAACAAAATGCTCAACTACCACCAAACTAAACCAAATTCGTCAAAGCTATTGAAAAGTAATTTCAGAATATCTTTTCATAATATATCTAAAGAGTTCCTAAACTCAGTGGGATCTTAGTGTTTGTTATTCAACAAACTAAGGCCCAAGTATAGATATATGTTTCATTGTGATTTATTCAAATGAGACACAAGGGTATTGTTTCTACCACGAATTTTTGAGAACATAATGTTTGTTTGCTCGAAATAATTTCCTTTTGGAGATTCGTTTCCAAAATGACAAGTGGGAGAAAATAGACCTCGAAAGTCTTCGAGGCGAACAACAAACATAAAACGGAGATTCGGAAGGCTTTTCGAAGTTCTTTAGAAAATCCAAACACTTATTCTTTGAGGACTTTAGAAGTGGCTTTAAAGAATAGACATCTCTTAAAAGACTTTACAAGTGCTTCAAGGAGAACAGAATATTCAAAGGACTTTCAAGTGGCTATTGATATTCTATTTGTTTGATGTTCTATACCCAAGTAGGCATAGAGTTCAAGTCACTGGAACTATGATATTCTTCTATTGGATAGTGAAGAAACATGGAGTTCAGGTCACTGAAGCTATGCGATTCTTCTATTAGATAGTGAAGAAACCTACAACTTGCAGTCAAACTATTATCATGTAGATTAATGAGTTTGTGACTTGTAAGAAATCTATGACGAAACCTAGATTCCCTAAAATGGTTAGAGGCCATATATAGACTCAAATATTTTAGATGGTTAAAGGCCATAAAACATAATCAATGTTTTGATGACAAAATTTAAATTTTGTTGATTTGTAAGAATAGGTTAACACCTATTGATTGCAAATTTGTTTTAAGGATAAAAACCATCAAACATGAAATTGTGTTCACACACAAAGCTAGATTAGTTGCTAAAGGTTACAAGCAAATTCACGACCTGGATTTTGTTGAAACCTCATGCATAATCGTAATGCTCAAGTCTATAATTCAAGCTATGATTGCATATTGGTACATATAGCAATTGGATGACAAAACGTATGTCTCAATAAAATGTTGGAATAAACTATGCACATGGTGTGTCATAGGATTTGTGGATCCAAATAAATGCTTGAAAAGGAAAGCTAGCTTACGAAATCTAAGTACAGATTTAAGCAAGCAATTGGGAATTAGAATAGTATTTTAGTGGAACTAATAAAGTATTTTAGTTTCATAAAATGTACATAAATCTTATAGATGAATAAGAAGTTTAGTGGGAGTACATAAAACTTAATTGGTCCTATGTGTATCACACACATATCTCTCTATTGTGAAATAACATTCAAATGCTAATGACTTAGATTTGAAATTATTCATCAATGATGGACCAAGGCAACACTTAGTACATACTGGGTATTAAGATCTATTTCCAAAGATCTTATATTATTGTTTTGGATTAAGTAATGGCATTTACTAAATCAAACACGAAAAACTCCATTGGAGATATTCGACCCATGTGAATAAATCTAAGTAAAGAATGTTTGAACTATGTATAAGCATTTACTAAGTTAAACATCAAATAATCTAATGAGATTCTTAACCTATATTATATGTCAAAGAATTTAGCTGGAATTCGTATCTACTGAAACTAGATGAGCTAAAGTTAGATGAATAGAATTCACTTGGGAATTATTCTGCAAAAGAATTTATCATGTATGATATAATATGAGGATCGCCAAAAATGTATCGTATGACTTTAGGCATGACGAACACAAACCAATCTTTATTGATCTAAGTGAAGATCAACTAGATTGAGATCAAGAAAAACTTATGGTACTTGAAAAGGTACATAAGAGTAGTTCTTGACTCAAGGAAATAAAGATATGCTAAATATTGATGCTACATGCATAAACACTGGCAAAGGATCAAGCAAGATCCCTTGGAGTTAACCATTGGCAAGAACGAGCTGTATGCATCGTGTTTTGAAAATGGCAACATGGATTGGAGACCATGAGTTGTTGTGTGGGAAATTAAATATTAAATTCTATGTTCTAAGATATACATGGAAAGTCTTCCACATATCTGTGAACTGCTTGGATAAGTAAATCCAAACAAAGCATCACTAGCAACCTAAACAGTTGAAGTAAAAGTACTTATTGCCTAAGAAGCAATAAAATAGGGTTGTTTACGTTAAAGAGCTTCTTCACTGAACTTGGGTGGATCACATGTCTGCTGACTTGATGGTTCTTCATTGCAAAATGCGTAGAACCACTATCGAAGTAAGAAAGACTAGATCACATAATAAACAAACTCAAAAGATCTTATCATCATATCTCGAAGAACATTCGATGAAAAGGATATTAAGATTGGAAAAACATGATAACTAAACCTATGCAACAAGTGAGAAGCAACACTCACATTGTAGCACTGGAAATAAAGCATAGCTTTGAATTCCATGAACTGTTTTAATGATGGGTTTGAGGCCCATGGTTGTAAAACGTTGGGGGTTGAACATTTATCATATATGAAATATATTTTCATATTCCATTTAATCTTGGTTTAGTATTAAATGATGAGTCCCTTCAATTTGACGATATATTCAAGATTGAACTCTAAAACCGAGAAACACCTCTGGAAATAATAAGGATGACAACTCTTACCTTATGTTCAAGAGCAAGCATCGAGTGACAAAGGAATTAGGAAATACACACTTGTCCCTAAGGACAAGTGGGAGACTGAAGGAAATAATGCCCTTGGTCCAAGTATGCATTTAATGTTAAGTCTAATAAATGCGGTTGAGTATTAATTATGCAAGTTAATAATTCAGTGAGATCAAGTGAACTGAATGCCTAGCTAGAGGCCGCTTCAGTTCAAGTGGATTAATGATATTAATCCACAGCTTACTCTTGACTGAACCCGTAGGGTCACATAAATAGTACGTAAATGGATCAAGTAATTAATAGCATTGAATACTCTATCTAATACATATTCGGAATCGACAGATCTTGGTTTCAGTGGGAGCTGAGATCGTCAAAGGCAAATAAGTGAATACTCCGGAAACGATGATATTGCCGGAAACGGAAATATGGGTCGTATCGGAAATATAAATATTATCCAAGTCGTAGATGTTGCCGGAAACGGAAACATGGTACGTATCGGAAAATATTATCGGAAATGGAATTATTGCCGGAATCGGAAATATTGTCGGAAACGGAAATATTGTCAGAATCGGAAATATTATCGAAATCGGAAAATAATTCCGGAAACGGAAATATTAAATATTAGTTCGACACGGAAATTAATTCCAGACGGAAATGTTAAATATTGTTCGTATCGAAAATGAATTCCGGAATCAGGAAATTAATCGGAAGCACGTCGTACGAATTAGCATCGGACGAGCTTGCTAGACGAAGGCCCAGCACGAAGCCAGGCCCGCGTCCAGCAAGCCAGCGCGCCACACGAACAGCCAAGGCCACGCCAGGCCCAGCGCAAGGCCAGGCCCAGCAGGCCATGGCTGCGCGCGCAGCTGCGTGCAATGGGCTGCGAGCAATGCTGCTGCTCGCGGGTCATGCTCGTGTAGAGTTTGTGTTCACTTACGAAACCTAAAGCGTATAGGATTCGTTTGATGATTGAATTTCCTAATCCTAAAAAGATAAATTAATTAATTTAGAGTTCTGCTAGGATTCTAATTAATTAATTCGTATCCTAGTAGGATTCGATTACTTATTCCATGGCCTATAAATATGAGATCAAGGCTCATAATTTATAACGAGTTTGAAGTATTCAAAGGTAAGAATTTGAGCAAAAATTCAGCCATACACTTGCCCATAATAGCCGACTACTTTAGTACCTTAAGGGCGATTCTAGTTGGTCAATCTTAAGGCGGATCCGGACGTGCTGTGGACTTTCTACGGAGGGACGACACTTGGAGTCCTAAAGACTTGTTCTTGTTCGGTTCGGGCGCAGCAAGGGAGGGCACGCTACAAAGAGTATGCATCCTAATTATGCTAATTGTTATGTGCCAATTAATTTGGAATCCTGGCGTTTATGGTTTTTCCGCATGATTTATATTCGTTTATATGTATCATAACCTAACAGGTCTGCCCCCTCGCCCTCGCTTCACTCGCACACCGCACACACTGCACAAGTCGTAGCCCCCCCCGCGCGCGCATCTGCCTTGCTCGCTCCGACAACACCGCATGGGAGACGAGCTCCTTTGCTCGTTGTCGCATGCCCACACCATTGCAACACCCCTTAAGGGTAACACTAGGGTTTCCATTGCTTCGTGCGTGCAAGTTTGTGAACGATTTTATAAAATAAAATTTATATAATTTTCAAAATATTATGACTAATTAATAAATCATATTAATTTCATAAATATTTAGGCAATTAATCGAAAATTCAATAACTAAAATAATTTCTGATTACATAAACTTTAGCGATTAAATTAGGGTTCATAAATTTAAAGATTCAAACTTTACAAAAATTTAGGTAGACTTTTAATCATGAGATCCCAATTAAATTACCAATGAATTATGAAAAATCAAAACAAATTCCAAAATATTTGAAAATTCAACGAATTAATTTTAATTACAATTTAGGTAGCATAATTAAAAAAAATATTAATCTTGAAATTGTTAATCATATGCAGTACGTCATTTATTAATGCAAGATTATTAAACAAGATTCACAAATATTAAATTTAACATCATTAAAAATTATAAGTAAGCATTCGAAAAACCAAAACCTCTAAAAGTCATAGTTCGGCTTCGAATTTGGGAATTATAGTCGGCCGTTTACATGCGGAATTTTAACTATAAAAACATAGGATTCTGACCAAAATTGACAAAAGTGCCGAAAATCCTGCGAACATATATTTAAATAGTCGCATGAATTTGCATTTAATTACATCAAATTAATTTAACCCTTTATTTCTTTGCAAATTTATAAAATTTAATCCATGTTTATGTAATTGATTAAGAAATTAATTAGAGGCTCGTGATACCACTGTTAGGTTATGAACAATCCAATGTCATGCGGAATAAACCATGAATACTAGAATCCTATTAATTTCACTTAGTCAATTAGCACAATTTAGTATACATACTTTATGATTCGTGTGTAGAGGTTTTTGTGAGTGTTTTGGATTTATTTCGAATACTTGTATTTCGGATTTTGTAAATGCAAGCTTTGGGACCTTGACATGTCCCAATTAGAACATGACAAGAGCACAAACTTGGTCAACAAAAATAAGAAATCCAACACTTGGTTTCGGCTTAATTTTCTCAATCCCACCCCAAAAAGGGGAGCCGAATTCAAAGGTTGGATTAAATGATTGAATATTGAATTTATCATTTAGAAAATAGGAAACCCAAATTAAAGGAAATAAGATAGAAATTAACCCCTACGGTTTTTGAACATTGGGTTTCGACGGAGTCGCCACCAAACAACTTTTCGGTTCCGGTTTGGAAAGACCAAATTTGACCCGGGATAAGGCTGGGACTTGAAACCGATTGAAACCCGGGTAAGGGAATGAGACACTTATTTGAGTAAATTTTGCAAGAGGTTTATACAATACAAGCATCATTTTTGGAGTAAAATCCTATCCTGACACTGCTTTTAGGTGGGTGAGCATGCATATTTAGAACATTGAAATTGCTAATTTTTGTATGGTGATTACTTTGCTTTAAGTCAAATTTTGGGAGCCTAAACCGAATGTCCAAATATTACATTTGTTAAGCGTGATTAGAAATTGTATTTTGTTGATTTAGCATGTTGAGTGATGAAAGCGATAAACAAGTAAAGCATCATCACAAATAGAAAAAAAAGTGCGGAATTATTAAAGATTATACTTCACCACCTAGAAAAAGGACTAGGTGTAAACCACATCGCCTAGAAGGACTAGGCGAGTAAAATTGCGTAAATAGTTAGTGCGGGATTGAAAGGTGTAATATTTAATGGTGCAGAATTGAAATACGCTATAAATAAGCAATAAAGCATTGAACTTCTATGATAGAAATTAAATAACTTGAATATAAAAAATCCGATAGGGGAACACTTGCTCAAAAGTGATTTAGCTAGGTTGATGCTTGAAAGATGTTTTCCCAAATTCTTTTTGTACATAGAAATTGTGAGAATGTTTAGAAATCTTGAACTTTTGAGAGGATTTATTTGTTGTGAATCGATTTTAGCATTAAGACGTTAAATCTAAATGCGCGTTTGTTGTGATTGGGTTATTAACGACATAGCTGTAGCAATCTTCGTATGTTAGGCCCTGAGTGGCTGCTTCTTGAATATAGACCTTAAGGAGTCTCGTAGAAAGATGATAAGCTTGGATAGCCTAGGCATTGATGTAGACTTGAACACTTGCTTAGGCATGGATAGCCTAGTCGTTGGTGTAGACTTGAACATTTGCTTAGGTATGGATAGCCTAGGCGTTGGTGTAGACTCTGAGTAGTCTCTTTGAAATAGGATCCTTGCCCAAATTTGTACTGCCACTGGGGATGTATACATTGTAGGATAGAGTATGTTAGTATAAGATAGCCCCCATGATTTAAACTTTGTATTTTAATTATTCGAGCATGCCTCCCAACCGTACTTGAAGGAAGATTGTTGAGTGCTCTCCTAATCGGGGCGTTGAGGAGGACGCTTCCGATGTAGAGGTGGGAGAGTTGGAGGACGTGTAGGTTAGAGTTATGGTCCCACAGAACAATACCGTTTTTGACAACCGTGGCTCGACACCTGAGGATCTGGTTTTTAACCGGACACACCACCTTTCTCATTGGCCTCTTATGGGCGTGGCATGCCTTGTATTCTGCTTTGATTTGTTCTTGTATCATGTTTACTCGTACTAAATTTCTTTTGTTGTAGACCGAGCTGGGGGCATTTGAGTATTCTGGTCTCGGGGAGAGCTTGCAAGGACGTTGAAGTATCTCCAATATCGTGAGGACACGAGGGTCTTGTCGGAGCAGTCGGGCTTTGTTCTGTTTTGGGAGGCGTTCTAGGGTTTTGATGGTGTTGCTGGCGTTAAGGGCAGGACACAAGTCCTTTTGGAGTGGTTGTGGGACACCACTAGCTCGTTCCATATGTGCTGAGGGAGAGATCACGATTACTCCTTTTGAGTTTACTATGATTACTCGACTCCCTTTTTCTGAGAAGGAGGTCGAGTTTGGAAAAGACTTAAAGTGGGGCACCCCTGGTGTTGAGGATTTATTGGGTTCTATTATGAGGCAGTTGGCGCGTGAGGGAAATCCTTGCCCCTTGATGCAGATGTTAGCTGGTATTGAGTTTCCAGGTGCTACGGTGGAGCAGAGAGTTCGCCTCTTCTTACAGGTGCTTGTTGGCCGAATGGTTATTTCTAGCAGGAGTAGCCGAGTATTGGTACGCTACTTGGAGCCTTTGAGGGACCTGAGATATTTTCCGGGACTTAGTTGGGGTAGCTTAGCATATAGCCACCTTTTGTATGAGATGAAGAATGCCTCGAGGACTGCTTTTACAGACTCGGATGGCATGGCTTCTTTGTGGAGAGCGCTGGAGGTATTTGCGATTCCTCTTGATTTTGTATTTTGTATCTTGTATTTCTGAATCGTAAGGTTGACTGACCCCTTGTTTGTCTGAAGATTTGGGTGTACAAGCATTTCCCTAGCTTGGCGCCTGCTTGCCTCTTGTGCGGCTTACCTGTTTGCAGCTTTCTAAGAGGGAGCATAGCATACTCGTGTCACTATGCATACATTCCACAAGGTTTTGGGAACCACTCCTATTAAAGAGGTATGATTGTATTTTGAGAAGTCTGGAACTTCTTGCTGTTTTCTGTATATCAATTGTATTTGTTTATTCTTGCAGGTTGTATTCCGCCCCTTTGATAGGGTGCCTATGCCAGAGTCGGCAGCTCAGGCGCATTTCTTATCTAGGCGGAGGGTGTTGATCCCAGGGCTTTATCGCCCTATGTGGTATTTGGGCAAGCGGGTTGTTATCCAACATAGCTCCGACGATTAGTTGGTTTCTTTCAATCCTCCCGAGTCTATGATGTTGGATACCTCTGTTGTGTGTCGGTTTTATTGGAGAGACTTGCATCAAGACGACCTTGATTCTTTGTATCTTCGTTTGTTGGAATTTGTTGATAGGGAGGTTAGCTGTGAGGCCTTCTTAGACAGGCTTGCTACGGCCTTCCACTTTGTACCACATGTAAGCTTTGAACTTTATACCGTGTATGTTGTATGTTTTTACTGGCTATTTTTCGAACTGACTATGTTTATTCGTTTGCAGGCCGAGGAGGCCGACCCTGACGATGTCCTCTATGCTGACAGAGTCCTTCACTAGACTGATACTGATGGGAGGAAGGTTGAGGCTCTTGTGCATGAAGCTCCTTCTTCAGACTGGGTGGCTGCCAAGGCCATCCCTGAGCGCTTTGTAGCTGTAAGTGCCTGGTTGTATTTTTGATTTTACCATTTTACTGTTGTTTTGTAGCTAGAAACTGAATCTTGAATTTCATATGCAGCCAACTCGTGGAAAGGTACACGTACCGTTGGATGGTGGTGATTGATTCTCTAAAGAGGCATTGTGTTAAGCTGACCAAGAAGCTTGCTGGCCGGGGTCATGCAGTGAGTTTGCTATTTCTGTGCTATTGCATCTTGAATTTTGTATGTTGGAAATCTTATGCTTGAATTTTGAATTTTGTACAGGAGCGCAGGGAGGCTCGTAGAGAGTGTGAGGAGAGGGAGACCCAGCGTGCCGATGAGAACACAGAGTAAACTGAGCCAAACTTGGATCTCGATCGGCCTTAATACTACTGCGATGGGAGACTCTCAGTGGCGCTCAGATGCTGGTGGCCGGAGAGATGTGGTTTCCTCCTCTACTCAGGCTGGTAGGTATTCATTTTCGTATGGGGATGCTGGTGGTCAGGTACCTTATGTGATTCCTCCCGATGTTTAATATGGGACGAGTAGCTCTCAGCCATGGGGATCTATCTATGGTATGCCATCATGGGCTCAGTTCCAGGATTGGAGCGGGTGCGTCAGTTTGACGAGATAGAGAGGCGACACCAGTTTGCTGAGGCTCAGAAGGTCTGCCAGTTCTATTCCCGTCAGCAAGGACCTGAACAGTTTCCTCCTGACTTTCTCGTCCAGGGGTTTATTCTTTTTCGGATTTCAAATCAGGAGTCAGCTACTCCAGGGACAGAGCTTGATTGGATTTTGGAGCGGTACATGAGCCAGAACAAGGGCAAGGGGATAGTACCTGTTGAGACTGTGGTGGTGGCTGATGATGATTCCGACTGATGATACATGGTAGCCAGATCTAAGTTTGCCGGATTGGCTATATGTATTTGTATTGAATATTTCTGGTTTGTATTTTGGATATTGGTATTTGTATGGTTTGTATTTTAGATATTAGTATTTTGTATTTTGGATTTGGAAGGTTTGGATATTTGCTGCGTGCTTTTGTTTATGTTTGCTGGTTTTGAATCGAACTATTACGCGTTGTGTGTGCATTTTGAAATTTTGTGGATAAATGTATGCATGAAAAACGTAAAAATTTGGCCATTTTTTCGGGTGTACATACCCATTATAAGCCCCAACTTTGACTGAGGATTTTTCGTATAGAAAAAGTGCAAGTTAAAGTATATTCAACTCCTTCTAATGCGAATGTTGACTCGAATAGGACGCCGATCTAGGACTAGAATTTTTACTTTTCCATGAATTTGAAAACATAAACCCTGAAATTGGCCCGGACGCTTGAATTGGATTGTTTTTGGAATTGTCAGTGCCCGACTTGCAGTTTTTTGAAGATTCCGTCCTTATTTGGACGAGCAATTGCTGCATATGCATTGTAATGGGAATTGGATAAGGGCCTTCATACACCATAAAGTCGACGATTTGCGAATCGTCCTACAGCAGACCCAATGCCTGGCGCCATCCCTGCGCCTGGCGAAGGTGACGTTGTTGAGTACATCTTTGTAAATGATCCTTCTTGTATAAATAAGGGTCCTTAGAGAAGGTTTTATGTGCAGTTGTACTCCCCTTTCTTACTGCTGTTCGAAAGTGCCTCAAAGATTTAAAAATTCCATGAATTAGTGGCTTAGTTCTTTGAATAAGCTAGAAAAAAGAGAGTTGGATGGCATGAACCTTGGGGTTTTATCCTCTCTTCGGTTTTTCAAGATAGATTAGAGCTTTT
The DNA here is from genome assembly GCF_020520425.1 of Spinacia oleracea. NCBI lineage: Eukaryota > Viridiplantae > Streptophyta > Magnoliopsida > Caryophyllales > Amaranthaceae > Spinacia > Spinacia oleracea. The sequence goes on from NC_079490.1 coordinate 76,875,870, forward strand.
TACATGCTGCCATAAGCTTATGGGATCCTATAAACCATGTTTTTCTGATCAAAACTGATGAAATATGCCCCTTGTCCGAAGAATTTGGGGCCATCATTGGATGGCCAACCTCGAGGGAGCCTTGTATGCCAAGTATGGAGGAGTATTTCTTTTCTTCGTATGAGAGGTTCTTGGGCCTGGAGCCCCCATCTTTGAGTGCAGTTGTATATGGGCGAGGTGTGGACCTTGCTCTCCTTGTAGCTGATTTTGCATATGGAGGTGCTTCTAAGGTATGTTGTATGAGGGCTTTGAATTTCTGTTTGTTTGCCCTATTCCTTTTTTCGAACTTTGGTTGCGGGGTGGGCCCTTATAGAAGTGGTGGACCAATCAACCTTTGGGAAAGATCCAATGCCGCTTGTAGTTGGAGAGACTTTGATGGGTCTTGATGTTGCTAAGGCCAACCCTTTTGCATGATTACAGGAAGTCCGGTGCTCTTTCAGGTAGATATCTTTCCTTTTGAATTTTGGATTTTTATTTTGTATCTAGAATTGGTTTATTGAACATTGCATTTGTATTCTTCCAAGGTTTAGTTTATGGAAAGGCTCATGTTGGTGGCTCCACTGGAGAACATGGAGAGCTATAATCGAAAAGGCTTCACTATACGGCCTTTGATGTATGGTCGACTATCTTTGCATGAGTGGGAGGGTATTATCCAAGAGTCTTCCATTAGATGGGTGGTCCCATGGTGGGGAATTGTTTCCATGAGGTATGCACTCGGCTCTTATGTTTTGAGAGTGCTTAGCCTCGTTGTCTTGAGCTTTTACTCTCCTGTTCGAGTGATGAGGAAATTTGGCTTGAGGCAAGAATTTCCGGATTGTGCTATAGAGAACCCGAAGCCAACTATGCTAAATGTTGATCGCCTTAGGAGGTGGATAAGGAACCCCTTTCTCAATGTTCGATTCCCGCCAGAGCCTGCCACTCTTACTGTTGGGTATGTTGTGTGGATAAAAGATCAAAGCTAAAGGGGTGCTCCTCTTCCCGAGTCAATGAAAGTCAGGGATTCTAAAGCTAGACATCTTTCATCAATCAGTATTGAAGGGAGCGATAAGAGTGAGGGCCATCCGGTTCGTGACCGTTTGGGACCCAAAGGAGGTTCATCATCCACTCACTTCGGTAAGCTTGCTATTGCTTCCTCCCACCGCTTGGGAAAAGAGGGAATGGATGTTGATTATTTCGGGAAGGGTAAGGGGAATATACTCAAGGCGCCACGGCTCAAGAGCATCATCACCAAACCCGTAAATGATTACGTTTAGAGGAATTTGAGTTTGATTTGAATGTTGGAGGAAGTGTTTGAAGATTTTGTTTTAGAAATATGTTTTAGAAATGTGTTTGATGGAAGTGAAAAAAGTTTGAAATGACTTTGCTTCACTTGATTCCGACCTTGTAATCGAATTAGCTTTGAATTAAGATTTTAGAGCCATTTGTACTAGTTCGAAAAGAATTTTAATGAACAAGAATCATCATCACTTTCTTATATTTGAAAATTGTGTCAAATTTTGCTTGAACATGCTTTTTAATTGCACATTTGGAATGAGAGCCACAATAACACTTGAATTGATCATTTGAACTTGTACATTGAAATTTTGGACATTGATTGTTTTTTTAGAATTCCTTTAATTGATGAGACTTGAATTTTTTGAATATTAAAGTGGTCATGCATTGGAATGAGGTTGCCTACTTTAGACACCTAAATCGTGTCTCCCCATTGGGATGATGACGATACCATTATCCTTATTAGGCGGTTGGAGCAACTCCGTGCGGAGGTCTCAATTGCTAACAACATTTCCAAAATCCAAGAGCCAAAATCCAATCCCGAGGTCGTTCCCATTCCGGAACTCGGTACAAAATACAATTTCCAAAAATCAATTACAAAATCCAAGTACAATCTCACCCAATGGACTATCCCATTGGTTTTACACGGCCTTTTCCAGTCGAAATGACACTAAGCAATCCGAATTCGGGCGCCGACCCACAAAACCGAGGAAGCCGGGCCTCGTCCCTTAAAACCGAATTCAAAAACCAGAAACGGCTTGTTTTTAGACGCAAACCAAGCCTTAATCATCAAGCAAACACTACGTGCCAACTTCGTACAATTCGTACGAAGGTACACCATTACAAGCCAAAAGCAAGGACGACATCTTTCGTCCTTGTTTGGCAGCTTCTGTGCCACGTCAGCAGCGCCTGGCGCTGGCAGCTGCGCTGGACGCTGGCGTGAGCTGGCGTTTAGCAGCAAATTTTCCTATTTAAACCCCTTATTCAGAGCATTATGGGGAGGCAAAAATGGAAAACACAACGTCGTAATAAAAAAATTGCTACTCAAATCAAAATACAAAAATCCTCCAAAAATCACATAAAAGGAATTCTTGCCTAAACCTAACTAGGTAATTCCGAATCCCAACCCTAATCTATCATGTTTCTTTGATTTTCTCTTTCAAAAATGATTAGTAAGTTGGCACTTTTAATCTTAAAAGTGTCACTTACAACAATCATACATTTCTTTCAAAATCCTAACTTTATGTGATACAAAAATGCAAACTTTCAAGATTCAATGATGTTCAAGGTTGTTTGTAATCACTTCCTTGAACTAGAATCATCTTCAAAACATGGAGTAATCAAAGATGATGCCTTTCTAATGTTTAAAGGTTTAATCTTTGAGATTCAAGACTCTACTTTTCAAATTTCAAGTTCAAGTTTCAAGATCCAATAATGTTTAGGGTTGTTTGTAATCACTTCCCTAAACTAGGATCATTTCAAAATAAGAGCATATCAAAGATCAAACCTTTTCAACATTAAAAGGTCCAATCTTTGAGATTCAAGACTCTTAAGTTCAATATTTCAAGTTCAAGTTCAATATTTCAAAGTTCAACATTTCAAGTTCAATATTTCAAGTCCAATATTTCAAGATCCAAACTTTTCAAGTTCAAGTTCTATGTTCAAAATCCAAGACACTTTAGGTCGAGCAACTTGACCTAAAGTAGAGATTTTTTCTTTCAATCCGTGTCGGGCGCACTTATTCTTAAGGAGTCGCTTGGCGTTCGGATCTCAAGTGGTAAAATTCAAGTTCAATACCGCACTTTCAATTACGCAAGTTCAATACCGCACTTTCAATTATGCAATTTCAATTCCGCACTTTCAATTATGCAATTTCAATTCCGCACTTTCAATTATGCAATTTCAATTCCACAACTTTACTTGCCTAGTCCTTCTAGGCAATGTGGTTTCACCTCTTAGTCCATTTCTAGGTGGTCTTGTACTTCACTAATTTTGCACTTATTTTCCAATGTGATGTTGCTTTACTTGTTTATTGCTTTCATCACCTCACATGCTAAATACAACAAAATATAAGGTTACACCACGCTTAACAAAGATAATTTCTTGGACAAACCGATCTTAGGTTCCCTTAAATTAACTTTAAAGCAAAGTGGTCACAATACAAAGTAGAAATTCTATTTGTTCTTAATTCAAGTCTAAAGTAGGGTATTTTCGAAAATGTTGTGCCACGCATTTGAATTATTTTAAAAGCTCGCGGAATAAGCATCTCGTTCCCTTGCCCGGATCTCACCAATCCGTTTCTAAGATTCAATGCCTTATCCTAAATAGAGTCACATTTTTTTTTGACAAGCAAGAGGGAAGATATATTATAACCTGAAAACTGGTTACAACCTAGACAGTGTATCTAGGCAAAGAGCCAAGGAAACACTGCCACAAACAGCAAGTCTCAACACACTGAGACTGAACAACCCTAGAGCTAACTATAAAGCAAACAACCAGCTCTTATCTAACTCATTAATTCTATCTTGACACAACTGAATAGCTCTTTGTTTTACACTATACTTCAAAGATTGGATGACAGTAGCAACAGCTGGCACTGCTCCCTCCCAAACTGAAGTATTTCTAGCTCTCCAAACTCCATAAACCAAGCCTCCAACAACAAAAATGATTTTTCTCTTGAAAGCACTCTTGCAGTATCTTCTAGTCCAGTTCAGAATCTGAAGAATACTCTTCCTAGTGCAAGACAGACCTAGCCAATCTGTAACTGCAGCCAAACAATCAAGACTGTAGGAGCAATCAAAAAAGAGATGAGCACTGGTCTTAGGAGCAGAACCACAAATGGCACAAAGATTATCATTTCTTATGCCATACTGATGAAGCCTATACTTGGTTTTGTGCCTATCCAGCAAGGCTAGCCACAAGGAGAATCTACGTTTAGGAACAGACAGTATGTTCCAAATATACCTAGCCCACTGAGTTCTTTCAGAGGGAGTGCAGAACTTGATATACATACCCTTGATAGAGTATTTAGAGTCAGTAAGCCAGCTTGGGTCATTAAGCTTTTCAGTACACAACCTTTTGACCTTGCAAATGTGCTTCACAGGCCAACTAGCAGCTAATGATGGAGAGAAAAGCTGCCAATTTTTGTTCTTTATATACAAAGCATGGATCCATTTCACCCATAAATTAACTTGCTTTTTCTCAACTGCCCATGCTAACTTCCCCACAACTGCTTGGTTCCAAAGAGCCAAGTTTCTAAACCCAAGACCACCTTGTTCCTTAGGATCACACAGTTTATCCCAATTGACACTACCAGGTCTACCATCATCATATGCTCCAAACCACAAGTATGATCTTCAAATGGAATTGATTTTTTGAATGATGGAGTTAGGGAGGAGGAACAGTTGACACCAATACAAACTGATGCTCATAAGAACAGAGTTTACCAACTGCATTCTCCCTGCAAATGACAGTTGTCTTGAGCTCCACACTTTAATTCTAGCCACCATCTTTTCTACTAGCAGATTGCAGTCACCCTGCTTGATTTTCTTTGGGCTAATGGGCACCCCAAGGTATCTGAAGGGAAAACTATCAATATTGTAGCCAGAAAGACCAGTGATGATGTTTTTGTCATGAGTAGACAACCCACAGCAGTAAATAGAAGATTTACTAGGATTAACCTGTAAAGTGTAAACCAGTAGGGGAAGAAAACAGCTGAAGACCTTCCAACATAAGCTGAAAAGAAGTAACATCTCCATGACAGAAGAGTAAGAGGTCATCTGCAAAGCACAAGTGATGGAGATTGACTGTTTTACATCTTGAGTGATGTTTGAAAGTGGGATGAGATGCAACCAGCTTCATCATTCTTGAAAAGTACTCCATAAAAAGAGTGAATAAGAGGGGGGAGAGGGGGTCCCCCCTGTCTTAAACCTCTTCTAGGTTGAATTAGGGGAGAAGGAACCCCATTTATAAGAAGAGAATAGTGAGTAGTGGTTAGGCAAGTCATAACCAGCTGGATAAAGTGATGGGGGAAGCCAAACTCCTTCATAAATTCCTCTATAAAACTCCATTCTACAGTGTCATAGGCCTTCTTGAGGTCTAGCTTCATCATGCAACTAGGCATAGCATTGCCTCTAGTATAAGACTTAATAATATCTTGGCAAATCATCACATTATGCAAGATTGATCTTCCTGCAACAAAGGCACCCTGGGTGGGTGAAATGATATCTGGTAGCACGTGTTTGAGCTTGTCACATATCAACTTTGAGATGCATTTATAGATTACTGAGCAGCAAGCAATTGGTCTGTAGTCACCAACAGAGTTTGGGACTGTAACTTTAGGAACAAGAGAGATAGAAGTGACATTTACTTCTTTGAGTATTTTTCCTGTAGTGAAGAAATCTGAAATGGCTAAACACAAGTCATCTTTTATGATGGGCCAGGAAGCTTTGAAAAACTTACTGTTAAAACCATCCAACCCAGGTGCTTTATTGTTTGGGATTGCATTAAGAACTGTCCTAATATCCCTCTCCTGGATACTAGAAGAGAGGATGGCTAGATGCTCTGCAGTGAGTCTTGGACCTTGGTCTATCACTATTGCTTTAATAGGTGTTTTGTTGGTCATAGAATCACCAAAAAGGGAACTGTAGAACTGAGTGAAGGCTTGATGTACCCCATCACTAGTCTGGATCTAATTACCCTCTTGATCATGGATAGAGTTGATCTTATTTTGCCTTCTTTTGTGTTTAATACTTATGTGAAACAGGCTAGTGTTATCATCCTCCAACTGGAGTCATTGCAGCTTGGCTGTTTGCTGAAGGAAAGATAGATAGTTGTGATGAGCAGTTCTGCAGGCCTCATTTGCAGCTTTCTCCACTAAGGCTAGAACACTGTCCATAGGGGCAGCATGCAGAGCATTCTGTGCAAGAACAAGATCATTGTGTGTTTTGATATCAGCAGCCTCAACTGAGCTGAAACCATTTTTGTTGAGCAGTTTCAAGTCAGTCTTAATCCACTTTAGTCTCTGAACAACCCTAAACATGTGACAACCATGGACTGGCTTGCTCCAGTTTGCCTGTATTGTGGGAATGAAATGCTCAGAAGTAACCCACATATTATAGAATCTGAAATGTTTTTTCTGGTGTGCCACTCTATAACAGCTCATGAGCATTGGACAATGATCAAACTCCTCTTCTGGCAAATAAGTAGCTTCAGAAGTAGTGAAAATATCTTCCCATTGTGAGTTGGCTAGGACCCTATCAATCCTAGTGAAAACTCTAGCTGCACCATCCTGCTTATTTGTCCAAGTGAAATGTCTCCCCATGGTATTAACTTCAGCAAGGTTGCAAGAAGACATGCATGATCTCATTGGTCGTATTTCCCCCCATTTAACAGGAGAGCCCACCCTATCTTCAATAGCCATGATGGCATTGAAATCTCCCATGATCACCCAAGCCATAGAAATTGAGGTAGCTAAGTGGGAGAGGTCCTGCCAGAGAGCCTCCCTATCTTTCTTATCAGAATGTCCATAAATGAAACTGCACCAAAAGGTGTGACCAGCAGGTTTAGAAGTAACAAAGCAATGCACCATTTGAGAGCTCATGAACTTAACATCAACATCAAAGGAAATAGGGTCCCATCCAACCACTATTCTTCCATTTTTATGCTGGCTGAGGTTGGTAGTAAAGCACCACCCTGTACATACATTAAGGTATAGATCCCCTAATTTGGGAGTCTTAACCCTAGTTTCAAGGAGACAGAACAATTTTGCTTGATGAGAAAGAATGAACTTCCTCACCCTTAGTTGTTTATCCTTCCTGTTCAGTCCCCTCACATTTCAACAGAGAATGTTATCCATTAGGCACAGGGGATCTCACCCCCTGACCTAATGCACCCCCACTTTCTCTCATCACAATGCCAGTTGAAACCACCTCATCTAAGTTATCCAATCCATGAAGTACTGTGAAACTGTTTCTGGTTTGAACTGGCCTTAGCTCATGGCATATTTGCCTACTGAATCCCGTGGCTTGAATAAATCCCTCATCCCGTGCCTCAAGAACAGGTGTTGAAGCAGCTGTAGCAACAGTTGGTGGAGCAGTCTGTTGCTTTGGAACCCAAACCTTTTTTACCACTTGCTTCTTTACATTAGCTACACATTTATCAGATGAGTGACCCATGCCCTTACACTTGGTACAAGTTATGGGAAGCCAATCATAGTCTACCTGTTGTTCTAGCAGAACACCCTTCTCATTCATGAATAGGATGTTAGTAGGAAAGGTTTGAGCAATCTCAACCTCAACTAGGACTCTAGCAAACATCAACTTGTCCCTTTTAAGAGTGGCTTGGTCAACTTTGATCACTAATCCTACCAGGCCATCAATCTTGTTTAGGCTCTTCTCTCCCCAATATTTTACCTCCAAACCAGGTAGTTTAATCCAGATTGGGATAGTTTTCACTGTTTCTTTGGTCAAAGCCATACCAGGTGACCATTGCTTGATGATCAAAGGTTTAGAATCAAAGAATTGAGCAGTACCCTGAAGCACTTTAGCACAATTCTCCATGGTGGTGAAACGGACCAGAAAAATCCCTTTCTCAACTAGTTAAACCTTATCAACACCCAATTTCCCCCAAATTCTATGAAAGAAACCCTCCATCACATGTTGAGGTGGGTTCGCACCTAGAACATAACAAACAACAACAGATTGCCAAAAACTAACTTCCTCTGCAATATCATCATCATCAATACAGACAGGGGGGTTTTATTATTCAGATTATCATCATTAATCATGAAAGGAATGGTGGAATTGTCATTAGTTTGGTGCAAATTGAACACATTAACATTCGGGTTCATAATATTATCATTCCCGCCATTTTTCGATTGAAAATGGGTACGAACATCAGTACCTGAATTGAGACCATTAATCCAGGAATTAAAGTCATCACGAACATGAGATTGGTTTTGCAGATCTCTCAGTGCAGTTCTTGGAGTGAGAATCGGGTTCTCCTGTGAGTAAACAATTTCTGGGTGTTCATCGTCACTTTTCTCACTTTGGTCAGAATCGCCATTGTTGTTCACTATTGCTGAGCTTAGTTTCTCCTTTGTACTTGCACGAGTGTTAGGTCGCTTTGAGGAAACTTGCACAGATTGTTTCCCCTTCTGATTCTGTGGATTGCGATTGCGAGGTCTTGCCATGGCGTCGAAGACGAGGGAGGTTCCCGCTTTGAATCCTCTCAAACGCGAAATTGTGAATTTTAAAGCAATAATTCTTAGGCTAGAGTCACTTTTTGGTCTTTTCAAACGAGACCCTAAATAATGTTTGGTGGCGACTCCTTCAAAATACAAAGATACAAAGGTTCTAAAACCGCCCCCGTAGGAAGGGAAAAAGCAACGAAAATACCCCCTACAATTCTGGCGACTTCACTGGGGAGTTCCTGATTTCAATTTCGAAAATACAAGCAGACTTTGAGCAGCAAGCCACTGATCTGCTTAAGTTCTGGATGCCAGCACTGGCGCCAGGCGCAGGCCCCTGCCAAACGCCACTGCCTGCATCTAGCACAGTGGCTCACACTGGCTTGTTACCCACGTTTGCTCAAGTTTTCAAGTGGGAGTCAGTCTGTTTTTGAATTTTGAAGGACGCTCCCAAACCTTGAGAACGAATGTCGAAAAACGAGCTTTTCAAATACATTATTCAAGTGCGATTTCAATTTTCAATTTCTAGGCATTTCATGCATATTTCGAAAATCATATTTGTGCAAAACGAATTTTTACCTTGCCTAAACGGATGTGTTCTACATTCGGGCTAGCCCCGGGGGCAACGAAATGGTGACTCTCCATACGGTTCCCGACCAAAGTGTGTGACCATTTCCGCGCCTACCGAAACTTGGCATTTGCTTGACATTCCCGATGTCAAGTATGGAGGTCACTTGCCGACACACACGTCCCTTAGGTGGATGTGCAAGTTGTCGCCGGATCCGCCTCTTAGTTGAGTACCTTTTGACACCCAAAGCCGACCACTTTCATCATACAAAACTTAGACCGACCTTAGGTTGAGAACTTTGCATATCACATTCATATCCATGTTAGTGTGACAACGTGCTACTTGTGCATTGTGTGGGCGTCTTTTCACGCGTGAATGGCTAACCTCGAGTTCTAGCTTTGCCAAAACCATTAGCCTCCAACTAGGAAACCAAACCCCTAGGAGCATCATTCAAGCCTCATGCATCTAAAATCACCGATTTAAGGTCTTTTAGGAGTGCTACTCCATTTGATTCAAAACCCTTACACGCCTCACGCACAAATTCCAATTCAAATTCAAATCCAACGGCGTCATAATGCCCAATTTTCTAGTCCAAATTTCGAGTTCTAAATTCAAGATTCAATCCAACGGCGTCATAATGCCGGATTTTCTAGTCCAAATTTCGAGTTTCAAATTCAAGTTCAATCCACGGCGTCATAATGCCGGATTTTCTAGTCCAAATTCCAAATTCCAAATTCCAAATTCAAAATTCAAATCCAACGGCGTCATGTCGGATTTTCTAGTTCAAGCACCCAAGTCTTCGAGTCTATCTTTCGAACCTCAAATTCAAGTTGCCAATTCCAATCTCAAAGTCTCAAATTCAAATGTCCAAACTCATGCCAGAGTAATGACAACTTTTTAATTCAATCTTTGGAACCTCAAGACCAAATTCCTAAGTTCAATCTTTCAAACTTCAAGTCCTATACTCAAAATTTCAAGTTCCAAATCCATGCCGGCATAATGCCGGATTTTCCATTCCATATTTCAAACCTCAAGTTCGAAGTTCTAAATTCAATCTTCCAAATCTCAAGTCCCATATTCGAAACTTTCCAATTCCAAATCCATGATGGCGTAGTGCCGAATTTTCCTCATTCAATTTCAAATTCAAAATTCCATGACCAAACACTTCAAAATTCCAAGTCCATGGCGGCATGATGCCGAACTTTCAAAATTCCAAATCCAATGTCTCAAATCCATGGCGGCGTAATGCTGGGATTTTCAAAACTCAAAGCCTCATACCCTATACGAAAGTGCGTCTTTCCATTTCAAAGTTCAAACTCCGAGTCAAATCCAAATTTCGAATGCATCTTCAAGCTACAAAGAAAAATCCTTGTCTTCCATTACTCCCAAATACAAAATTCCAAATACTTCCAATGGGTTGAAAATCCCTTGAAATAGTACAAGTTCAAATGTCCAACGGGTTGAAAATCCCCAGAAATAATACAAAATCCAATGGGTTGAAAATCCCCTGAAATAATACAAGTTCAAATTCCAAATTCTACTTCGGGTTGAAACACCCTGATGAGCGGCATTTATGTCGCTCTAGGCCTAGGATTTTATAGAATTTCATTATTCTTTTTGATAGTTTTGCATAGTTTTGTTGGATTGTCATCCCCTTATTCCATCTTTGTACTTTTCAGGTAGAAATGTTGAAAATGATGGAAAATGGCTGAGAATTGCTCGAACAGAGCCCGTGCGATCGCACGGAATTTATGTGCGTTCGCACGGGTCATCAAAGTTGCCTCCAAAGTCAAGCAGGTTCGTTTGCTCGTGCTCCCCAGGAGTATGTGTTCGCACAAATTCGGATAATCGATGTAGGAACTATATGGGAATTTTTGCGACCGCACCAGAAGAAGAGCTTGTTCGCACGAATCTGGTAAATCGATGCAGGAATTATGAGTGATTTTGTGCGATCGCACCGCAGAGGAGCCCGCTCGCACGGAATTTTGGTGGGCTCGCCCTGAATTCCTGTGCGAGCACATGAGGATTTATGAAGAATTGGCCAAGTCAGAACCGTGCGATCGCACGGTTGCTGAGCACGATTGCACGGAACGAAGGAGGAGAATCGTTGCTGAGCTCGTTCGCATGGAATCACAGCACGATCACACTGGTGCGATCGCAGCTGGGTATGCCCGTTCGCACGGCTGCGCGGGATTCAGTTTTCGAGTTTAAATCTCTTATTTTCGGGGTTTAGTATAAATAGAATTTTCTTTGTTTTCATTAACAATTAATTTCAGAAATAGATTTTAGGAGGTTTTAGATATTTTGCTCTTCAAGCTAGTGTTCTAGAGAGAGAAACTCATTGATTTCAAGCTTCAAATCTGTAATTCCTTCAACTCTTCTCTTTTTCTTGCAATTTAATTCTTAGTTTCTTAATTCTTGCTCTTGCTTTGTTGTTGATTGTTCTTCAATTCCTTAATTTCTTGAATTCTTGATTTCATTGATTGAAGTTACTTTGATTTTCAATTTGTGATTAGATTGTGCAATTGAACTCTTAATTCTCTTCTCCTACTCCTTCAATTTCATGCTTGCTAGCTTAGAATTAATGGATTGCTTGATTTCTAGAATGACTAGTGAGTAGAATTAGGTTAGGGAAAGGGGAGAATCTAGGGGATTAATTAGGGGAAATTGTTGATTTATTGTTGGTTGATTCATGTGATTAAATATGATTTGATGATAGGAACCATAGGATAGGTTTGGCTAGAGAATGTGGGCCTATCTTGTGTGATCAAATGGCGGTGCCTATTATATGCTAGTTAGTTTAATCTAGGATTAGACGAAAGCTCTTCCGTGGATTAGACGCTTAGCGTTCCCTATCCGAGAGGTGGCGGGTTCGTCTTTAGATGCCATTTGCCTAATCAACATTTCGTTGCATGATCACCATTGCTAGATAGTTGAATTCATTTCCCCTGGTTTCCCTAGCCTATCCCCGACTCCCTAACGTTTCCCTTTCTTGATTCAATTTAGGATTCAATTTAGCATAATTCTTAGTTTTAGATTCTTAAAAGTGACAATTCAAAACCAAATCCTTGTTCGAACTAGATTGACTTTCAAACTCAATAACCACCGTTTCTTTGGGACGATCCCTTTGCTTACCGCTAGTCGGTAGTTGAGTGGTTTTATAAATATGTTTTGCATAGGTTGTTTTCTATCAACGATGGAAAATATGCCTATCAAAATGGCGCCGTTGCCGGGGAATGGTTGTTGTTTTTGAGTTTGAGTTGAGACTAGTTCATCATTAGAAAATACAAAAACATTGCAATTTCGCTCAGCTTTCTTTTTCCTTGGCATTGCTCACGGTTTTTCTTGAGTTTGTATGCTTGTTAGGGGACGTGCTTGTCAAAGGACCCTCCATCCTCTTGACCTCGAATTGGAGAGGACACTTAGGAGACTAAGGCGTGTACGGTCTAGCTCATCAAGCCATAACAGATTCGCATCGTTGAGTGTTGGTGAGGAACAACAAGAGAGTGAGCAAGTGTTTGAGAACATGGCGCTCCCGGTTAAGAACTTGGGAATACCGGGGGCATTCAAAGATACATGTGGTATTCAAGCCCCAACAACGGGTGCCAACAACTTTGAGATCAAGCCCTCCTTGATCAATTTGGTGCAAAGCCACCCCTTTTGTGGGAAGAGTAATGAATCACCTCACGAACATCTAAAACAATTCGAGCACTATTGTGACACAATCAAGCACAATGGTGTCACATCGGATTATGTGAGGTTGACAATTTTTCGGTTCTCTCTACTTGGGCGAGCAAGTGATTGGCGTGACAAGGAGGTCAAACCCAACTCACTTCGCACTTGGATCGAAGTGACAAGTGCATTCTTAAACAAGTTTTATTCGCATGGGAAGACGGCAAAGTGTCACCACAAGATTCAATCCTTTGAGCAAAAGCGAGATGAGTCACTCTTCGAAGCTTGGGATCGTTTCAAGGAGTACCAAAGGGAATGCCCTCACCATGGGATCCCTAAATGGTTGTTGCTCCAAACATTTTACTTGGGGTTGAGTCCAAGTTCGAAGACAAGTCTTGATGCGGGCGCGGGAGGCCCCATTATGAATAAAGCTGAGGATCAAATAGAGGAAATCATTGAGGATGTAGTTCAAAACTACCAATCTTGGCATGTAGGCACAAGGAATTATGATGGGAAAGGTAGGAGTGAAGATGGTAAGGGTTCGGTGTACGCCATAGAGCAAGCACGGATGATAGAGAAGCTCGAAAACACACCAAGCCAACCGCCATCACCGTCTACGATCCCTCCTCCCTCGGCCACTCTTATCTCTAAGGGGAAGGGCAAGGTTAGATCTTATGCCTCAATGCCTCCAGGCACATTCTTTTGCGAAAATTGCCAAGACTATAGGCATTCCCCCGATGCATGCCCCTTAGTTCACAACTTGTCATTTTTGGATTATGGCCCTTCGTATGAAGGCGAGTTTGATGTAGAGTATGCTAATGCCATAAATGAGAGGTCTAGGAATGATAACCCTAACAATCCTAATTTTGCTAGGCAACCTAGAGGGCCCTCCATGTATGGTCCCCACCAAGGCTATGGCGAAGGAAGTGGGTATGATAGCCAAAATCGAGGTGGCTATAGAGCACAAGGCTATCAAAGCCAAGCGCCCTACGGTTAATCTCAAGGTTTTGGCAATACCAAGGGAGTTATAATCCCAACCATCAAGGTGGAGGGGGTTATAACTACTCTTATGGGCAATTTGGGGGTGCCTCAAGTGGGGGTTATCCTTTGAACTCGGGAGGTCCTTATGGTGCATCTCAATTGCCACCTCCCGGATTCAATGGACCGAAGACCTTTGGCAACCAATATCAAGCAAACCTTAGTGGTTATGGCGTTGCACCTCCACCACTCCCGCCTCTTAAGTCTAATCTTGAGGCTCTCATGGAGTCGTTTGTGGGGGCGCAAGCCAAGAAGAATGTCGAGTTTGAGGATGGATTCAAATAATCCAACACTCACTTGAAGATGATTGAGACCCAACTAGGTAAACTTGCAAATACCTTTAGGGAACATCATGCGCATGCTAGTCTCCCACCCCAAAGTCATGCTCCAAGGCAAATGAATGCCATAGTGACAAGGAGTAGGAAGATCTTAGATGATGTTCCTCGAGCTAGTAAGGTTTCTAAGCCTAATGGGAAGGATCAAGAGGGAGTCATTGAGTCTAGTGACAATGATGTGGTAGAAGAGGAGCCTCCCGTCAATGATGTAGGTGAAACTCCTATACCAAAGGAGGCAACTCTCCTACCTCTCCCCACTCCTAAACTTCCCCATCTTCAAAGATTCATAAGGCACAAGTTGGATGTGCAATTCTCAAAATTCCTTGATCTTCTTCGAAATTTGCACATCACCCTCCCCGTTACGGAAGCAACATTGAAACAAATTCTTCCCAAGGAAATCTTGAGTGGGAAGCGGGATTGCGACGTAAAGGAGACGGTGAACCTCACCGAGAATTATAGTGCTATCATTCTCAACCAAATGCCACCCAAACTCAAAGACCCGGGTAGTTTTTCTATCCGTTGTGCTATTAATGAAGGAAATAATGCCCTTGGTCCAAGTATGCATATAATATTAAGTCTAATAAATGCGGTTCAGTATTAATTAACAAGTTAATAATTCAGTGAGATCATGTGAGCTGAATGCCTAACTAGGGGCCGCTTCAGTTCAAGTGGAATTAATGACATTAATCCACAGCTTACTCTTGACTGAACCCGTAGAGTCACACAAATAGTACGTAAACGGATCAAGTATTTAATGGCATTAAATACTCCATCTATGGATATTCGGAATCGACGGATCTTGGTTTCAGTGGGAGCTGAGATCATCACAAGCAAGAAATGAATACTCCGGAAACAATGATATTGCCGGAAACGGAAATATGGATCGTATCGGAAATATAAATATTATCCAAGTCGTAGATGTTGCCGGAAACGGAAACATGGTACGTATCGAAAAATATTGATGGAAATGGAAATATTGCCGGAATCGGAAATATTGCCGGAAACGAAAATATTGTCTGAATCGGAAATATTATCGGAATCGGAAAATAATTCCGGAAACGGAAATATTAAATATTTGTTCGAAACGGAAATTAATTCCGGAATCGGAAATATTAAATATTGTTCGTATCGGAAATGAATTCCGGAATCGGGAAATTAATCAGAAGCGTATCGTACGAATTAACATCGGACGAGGCCTGCCAGACGAAGGCCCAGCACGAAGTCGGGCCATCGCCCAGCAAGCCAGCGCGCCACAACGCACCAGCCAAGGCTGCGCCAGGCCCACCGCAAGGCAGGCCCAGCGCGCGCCAAGGCTGCGGCAGCGTGTGGGCCTCGTGGCAATAGGCTGCGAGCTCGCGGGCTGCGCGCACGCGCATGGCGCCCCTCCTGGGCTGTTGTGCGTGCGTGTGTGTGTTTGTGTGCTATACGAATCCTAAAGCTATCAGGTTTCGATATATGATTAAATTCCTAATCCTAAAAGGATAAATTAATTAAATAAGAGTTCTATTAGGATTCTAGTTTAATTAATTCGTATCCTAATAGGATTCCAGTTCCTTTTCCATACCTCTATAAATAGGTGCCTAGGGTCATAATTTATAGACACAATTGAGGTATTCTAAAGGTAAGATTTTGAAGAAAAATCAGCCATACACTTGCACCATATTAGCCGAAATTCCTAAGCAACCTTAAGGGCGATTCTAGTTGGTCAAGCTTAAGGCGGATCCGGACGTGCTGTGGACTATCTACGGAGGGACGACAGTTGGAGTCCTAAAGACTTGTTCTTGTTCGGTTCGGGCGCAGCTAGGGAGGGCACGCAACAAAGTGTATGCATCTAAACTATGCTAAATGATTATGTGTAAATAATATGCTTAATTTCCTGGCTTTATGGTTTTTCCGCATGATTTATGTTTTGTCATATGAATCATAACCCATCAGTGGTATCACGAGCCTCTTATTATTTTCATAATCTAAATTGCATAAACATGGTTAAATATTACAAATTTTCAAGGAATTAAAAGGGGTGATTAATTTTCGTAATTGTTAATTAATTGCAAATTGCGTTTATTTAATTATATGTACGCAGTTTTTCGGCAGTTTCTTCGTTACTCATCCAAATTGAGTGATTTTTTTGTCAATTCCGCATGTAAAAGGCATTCTAAAATTTTTCGCCGCAACCCAGAATTCCCAAAGTCGAAGCCTAACTATGACTTTTCGGAGGTTTTAGTTTTTCGAACGCAAAAGTTTGTAAATTTAAGATGTTAAATTTAAATATTTGCGATTCTTGTTGATAAATCTTGAATTTTTGATTGACCTACTGTATATGTTTAACAAGTTTGAATGCCTAGCCTTGTTAATTATGCAATCTAATTTGTAATTATGATTAATTTGTTGAAATTCGAATAATTTAGAATTGATTTGATTTTCATAATTAATTAATAATTTAATTAGATACCTATGATTAAAAACCACCATAAAAATTGTTAATTTGTGTTAAATTTTAAATTTTTATGACCTAGATTTGAATCCATTATTAATCGGAAATTAATTGATTAATAAATTTTCGATTTTTCGCCCTAAAATTATGAAATTAATATATTCTATTAATTTGTCATTAATTTTGAATTAAAAATTTTAAATTTTTATGCAATTCGCTCATAAAACTTGCACGCACAAAGCAATGGACGCTACGTGTTACCCTTAAGGGGTGTTGTATAGTGCGGGCATGCGACGACGAGCAAGGGAGCTCGTCGCCCATGCGGTACGAATGCAGCGAGCAAGGCGAGTGGCGCGCGAGCACAAGGCAGCAGCCCTGCCTTGTGTCGAGTGCTGCGCATGTGGGCGATGGGCGAAGAGCGATGGCATGGAACGAGGAGACGCGCGCGCGCGAGGGCGAGAGCTGGTCGCCCAGAGATCGCTGCTCAGCGCACCAACACGCGTGGCCTCGAGCGCTTGCTTGCGCGAGCGAGCGAGCGAGCACCATCGTAGCTGCTGCGATGCTATGGGTAGGCAGGCTGCGCGCAAGCGTAGCTTGGCTTGCTGCGTTTGCGCGTGGCTGCTGCTACGATGTGACATGGGCTAGCGACAGGCCGTGTACTCGACGGGGCTTGGGCGCAAGCCCAAGTGCTCGTCATGTTACGATTGTCGAGTTTTAAATTTTAAATTTTAATTTGAGATTTTCAGTTCATGTAATTTTAATTAATTTTAAAATTAATAATTTAAATTGTTTTCTTGGATTTTAATTTTGAATATTATAATTATTATAAATTTTATTTTTTCTAATTATTTTAATAAAATTAAAAAGCTTGAATTAATTTAAATTCGACTGAAAATAAATTAAATAAGTGGATTCAATTATAAATTTATATGAGCTTTAAATTTTAATTAAATTTGTATGTTTCCGGTTAGACTAGAAATACATTTTTATGTTTAAAATTAGTAAAGAATATGAATTTATTGGTTTAAGTGGGAGCCCCTTTTAGTCATAAACTCTTGATTAGGTCTACAAAACCTTTAAGGTTAAACAACTTGATTAGAATTAATAAGGACTGAATAATTGGTAGATTATTGGTGCCCTTGATTAATTGCTGCAAATGTTTATATGATGCATAGAATGTGTTTTAACTAACCAATTATGTGGGCCATTCATGATAATGAATGGATGAATGATATATATTGTATATGTACTGTTTTGCAGGTTATGAAGTGACTAGTATGGCCCAAATAGGATAGAAAATATGGTCTGGGTACCATTAATTTGAATGTAATTGGTCTAATGCACCAAATTTGTTTTTCAATTTAAATATGGTCTGCGTACCATCAAATAGTTGTAATTAGTTTTAATTATAGCTTATCGTATTTGGAGAAATTGGCGCCTCCCACGGTGAAATTCAAGACGAAGTTTCCATTTTCGAGACGGACTTTGAAGTTGAAGCTTCAAGATGAAGTCGGGCCATACTAGATCACATTTATCTTATGCATGCTTTAAGTTATTTATTGCTCTTAAATATGTCTTAAATATGCATGAGATCAAGGCTTGATTATGTTGCATGATTAAGGATTTTAGTTCACTTAAAATCTAACCAACATAGTAAGAGCCTTAAGTTCCAAACTTAAGAATTGAGTTAAAAGGTGCCATGCCAAAATAACACTTACTTGGATATCCTTTACATCTATCTTAGTAATAGTTTTCCGCCATAGCGAGGTGTTACTTATCGATACTAAAGGGGTAAGGTACACAAATAATTGTGAGTACATGTTAGTTTTGGTGAAACTCAGCGATATAAGTAAGGAGTCCTTTTATGTCGTGGCAAAATCGATAGGTTTACCTAATAAGTTCTTAGACACCAAGAGTAGTTTCTAGACTATTAGCAAAAGGTTTTTTCTTACCTAACAGATTTTAGAATTGAGTCTAAATACATAATGTGCTTAATTCTTCAATGGATTTTAGGATCTTGGAATCATTTTATTCACACCTGCCGGAACACATAACTTGAATAAAATGCTTAATGAAAATTGAATTATGCATGTATGCTAGAATTTAAGTTTATTGAGAGAAACTGTGAATGGTTATTTATTTGTTTATTTTTTTTCAATTGTAGTTTTAATTATGGCAAACAACAATTCATTCAACATTCGATCAATTCTCGAAAAGGAGAAGTTGAGCGGGAAAAACTTCCTTGACTGGCAAAGGAACTTGCAAATAGTTCATATGCAGGAAGAAAAGGAGATTGTCCTGGAAGAGGCGATGCCCGAAGCCGCAGGCGAAGGGGTCACTCAGGCAACCCTCAATCGTTGGATTGATGCCAACAAGGATGTGAAATGTTTAATGCTTGCAACCATGAGTGCAGATCTACAGAAAACGTTCATCAACTCATATGCTTTCACGATCATCAGTGAGTTAAAGAACATGTTCTAAGATCTGGCTCGGGTCGAAAGATTCGAGACTCATAGGCAAATTCTTGAGACCAAGCTTAAGAAAGGCGAGCCCGTAAGTCCACATGTTCTCAAAATGATTGGACTCATTGAGAAAATGAGTCGGCTGGATCAGCAGTTCTCTCAGGAAATGGCTGTAGACACCATCCTCCATTCTCTTCATAACGAGTATGATCAGTTCAAGCTGAACTACAGTATGAATAGTCTGGACAAAACGCTCACTGAGCTTCACGGTATGCTGAAGACCGCTGAAAAGACGCTCAAAAGTGATAAGCAAGATGTGCTTATGGTGCATGGGGGCAAGTTCAAGAAATCTGGAAAAAAGAGGAATGCTAAGAAAGGTGGAAACAAGGCCAGCCCAACTAAGCAAACTGGCGCCAAGTCTGAAAAGAGGAAGGTCAGTCAACCCACTTCTGAATCCGAATGCTTCTACTGCAAGAAAAAGGGGCATTGGAAGAGAGATTGCTTGAAGCTAAAGGAAGATCAGAAGAACGGAACAGTCGTTCCATCTTCAGGTATTTTCGTTATAGACTTGCTAATTCAACTTCTTGGGTATTAGATACAGGTTGTGCCTCACACTTATGTTCCAATTCACAGGGACTAAGAAGAAGTAGAAAGTTAAGCTAGAGTGAAGTCGACCTACGAGGGGGAAATGGAGCACGGATTGCTGCATTAGCTGTAGGAACTTATTATTTGTCGTTGCCCTCTGGGCTAGTTTTGGAACTGGAAGAGTGTTTCCATGTTCCAAGTCTTACTAAAAACATCATTTCTGTTTCTTCACTAGTAGAAAAAACCCCTGTTGCAGCCCCCTTGTTGCAGCGTACATGTATAAATACGCTTCAACAACCAGTCGGTCAACGCGGGTCAAACCCTTTAAAGGGTTATCGCAGCGTACATTTTAATTGTTCGGAGCAAAAGTGTATGTTGCAGCGTACAAAATCAAAGCCCGCAGCAACAACCCGACGTTATCGCAGCGTACATGCTATTTCCCCCTGCAACAAGTCCGCGTTTCCAAAAAATTTGCTGCAATAACGTACGTCAATAGCTTTTTCCCTTAAACAAAATTTTGAAACAGCGCTCAACGTACATACTCCTTCTCTCCAAGCTTTTTCCCTTAAACAAATATCCAAGCATCCTTCGAACACAGCCGTCGAACTCAGCCGTCGAACTCAGCCCTATGTCGCTGTCGAACTCAGGCGTTGCTCAGCCCTGCGTCACTGTCTTCGCCGGTGTGTCTATGTTCTCGCTTCATCTCCCCCATCCCGTTCTGTTCTTGCGCGCCTACTCAGTCCCTGAAACGTCGATATTCTTGGTCGGCCGGGGGTTCAGCGTCCCCCCGTCGCGTCCTGGTTCCGGTGGTTGCTCGGCGTTACTCTCCTTGCACCAACAAGTAATTATGGTTTGTTCAATTTTTATTTTCGTTTTTGATTTTCGTTTTCAGATTAGGGTTCAATTTTCGTTTTTGATTTTCGTTTTGATTTTCGTTTTTGATTTTCGTTTTGATTTTCATTTTCAATTTTCGTTTTTGATTTTCGTTTGTTCAACTTTTATTTTTATTTTGAATTTTTTGATTTTTTTGGCTGTTTTTCAATTATGTCTTTAATTTGCAGTTAATTCTGAAGATGGATAGATACGCATATGGTTGAAGAGAGGGGCGATGATCGTACTGCCAGCTTAATCTATCATCGTGCTTGTTTGAATTTCAACAATTGCATAAGGTATTGATATATCTAATTATCTTCATAAAGTTTCTCTTTTCCTCTTTTGAAAGTTGAAATCAATAGTACAGTAAGTGCATATCATTTTTACGATAAATAAAATTTGGATAAGTACAGTAAGTGTAATAATAAAACGTGTACATTAGTATTCTATGCTTAAGTATCCATTCCGTTTTACTTATTAGGATTGTTTTTGGACTTCAGGTATTTTCGTTATAGACTGTATACTTGCTAATTTAACTTCTTGGGTATTAGATACAGGTTGTGGCTCACACTTATGTTCCAATTCACAGGGACTAAGAAGAAGTAGAAAGTTAAGCAAGGGTGAAGTCGACCTACGAGTGGGAAATGGAGCACGGATTGCTGCATTAGCTGTAGGAACTTATTATTTGTCGTTGCCCTCTGGGCTAGTTTTGGAACTGGAAGATTGTTTCCATGTTCCAAGTCTTATTAAAAACATCATTTCAGTTTCTTGCTTAGATGCTAAGGGATTTTCCTTTTTAATAAAAGAAAATAGTTGTTCGTTTTATTTTAAAGAGATGTTTTATGGATCTGCTAGATTAGTCAATGGACTTTATTTATTAGATCACGACAAACAAGTTTATAACATAAATACCAAAAAGGCCAAAAAGGATGATTCAGATCTCACCTATCTGTGGCATTGTCGATTAGGCCATATTAACTTGAAACGCATGGAAAGACTTCAAAATGAAGGAATTCTAGAACCATTTGACTTAGAGGATTATGGTAAGTGCGAATCATGTTTACTTGGCAAAATGACGAAGCAACCTTTCTCTAAAGTTGGAGAAAGAGCAACTGAACTATTGGGTTTAATCCATACAGATGTATGTGGACCAATGAGTACAAATGCTAGGGGTGGTTTCAGCTACTTTATCACTTTCACTGATGACTTCAGTAGATATGGTTATGTCTACCTAATGAAGCATAAGTCTGAACCCTTTGACAAATTCAAGGAATTTTAGAGTGAAGTAGAGAATCAATTAGGCAAGAAGATTAAAGCACTGCGGTCTGATAGAGGCGGTGAATATCTGAGCTATGAATTTGATGACCATCTGAAAGAATGTGGAATTCTATCAGAATTGACTC
This sequence comes from Spinacia oleracea, assembly GCF_020520425.1. Classification (NCBI taxonomy): domain Eukaryota; kingdom Viridiplantae; phylum Streptophyta; class Magnoliopsida; order Caryophyllales; family Amaranthaceae; genus Spinacia; species Spinacia oleracea. The sequence continues at coordinate 76,897,740 of NC_079490.1, forward strand.
CTCCTGGAACACCACAATGGAACGGTGTGTCGGAACGGAGGAACAGAACCTTGCTAGACATGGTTAGGTCAATGATGGGTCAGGCCGAACTTCCATTAGAATTTTGGGGACATGCACTAAATACAGCTGCACTCACTATAAATAGAACTCCGTCTAAAGCTGTCGAAAAGACTCCATATGAGTTATGGTTTGGAAAGCCTCCAAAGGTTTCTTTTCTTAAGATTGGGGATGTGAAGTATACGTCAAACGATTAATTTTAGACAAACTTCATCCGAAATCTGACAAATGTATCCTTGTGGGCTATCCAAAGGAAACAAAGGGGTATTACTTCTACAATACATCTGAGAACAAGGTGTTTGTTGCTTGAGATGGTGTCTTTTTGGAGAAGAATCACATTTCCAAAATGACAAGTGGGAGAAAAGTAGACCTCGAAGAAATTCGAGTCGAACAACAAACTCTAGAGAATGCTCAAGATGACATCCAGGATGAAACTCAGAGATTTTTGGAAGCATCTGGTGAGAATCATGGTCAATCTAGAGATGTAACCCCGCGTAGATCGCAGAGATATAGATCTCAACCGGAAAGATACTTAGGTATTTTGACGAACGAGAGCTATGACGTTCTATTACTTGAAAGTGATGAACCTGCGACTTACAAACAAGCTATAACGAGCCCTAGGTCCAAGCAATGGCAAGAAGCCATGCAATCTGAATTAGACTCCATGTCAGAAAACCAAGTATGGGATTTGGTCGATTTGCCAGATGGCTACCAAGCCATTGGAAGCAAATGGGTTTTCAAACTGAAAAAGGACAAGGATGGGAAACTTGAAGTTTTCAAAGCTAGATTGGTTGCAAAAGGTTACAGGCAAGTCCACGGTGTGGATTACGATGAAACCTTTTCACCAGTTGCAATGCTAAAGTCTATTCGGATAATGGTAGCAATCGCTGCATATTACGATTTCGAAATATGGCAGATGGATGTCAAAACCGCTTTCTTAAACGGCCTTTTAACAGAAACTGTGTTTATGACACAGCCTGAAGGTTTTGAGGATCCAAAGAATGCTAAAAAGGTTTGCAAGCTAAAGAAATCAATCTACGGATTGAAGCAGGCATCCAGGAGCTGGAATATACGTTTTGATGAAGCAGTCAGTGACTTTGGTTTTATCAAGAACGCAGACAAGTCTTGTGTATACAAGAAGGTCAGTGGGAGAAAAATTGCTTTCCTAGTATTATATGTCGATGACATATTACTTATCGGAAATGACATTCCTATGTTAAACTCTGTCAAGATTTGGCTTGGGAAATGTTTTTCGATGAAGGATCTAGGAGAAGCACAGTATATATTGGGCATCAAGATTTACAGAGATAGATCTAAAAAGATGATTGGACTTAGTCAAAGCACTTATATCAATAAAGTACTTGATAGGTTCAAGATGGCAGACTCCAAGCCAGGCTACCTACCCATGTCTCATGGAATGACTCTAAGCAAGACTCAGTGCCCAAAAACACTTGATGAGCGTAGACGAATGAATGGGATTCCATATGCATCATTGATTGGTTCAATTATGTATGCTATGATTTGTACACGGCTGGATGTTGCGTACGCACTCAGCACTACGAGCAGATACCAGTCAGACCCAGGAGAGGCACATTGGACTGCTGCCAAGAATATTCTGAAGTACCTGAAAAGGCACAAAGATGACTTCCTGGTCTATGGTGGAGATGATGAATTAATTGTTAAAGGCTATACGGACGCAAGTTTCCAAACCGACAAAGATGATTTCAGATCACAGTCTGGGTTTGTCTTCTGCCTCAACGGAGGTGCAGTAAGGTGGAAAAGTGCTAAGCAAAGCACCATTGCGGATTCTACAACTGAAGCGGAGTACATTGCTGCACATGAAGCAGCAAAAGAAGCTATATAGCTAAGGAAGTTCATAGGTGAACTTGGTGTAGTCCCCTCCATTAAAGGACCAATAGCCCTGTATTGTGATAATAACGGAGCTATTGCACAGGCAAAGGAGCCTAGACACCACCAAAGAGTCAAGCATGTACTTCGTAGATTTCACCTTCTACGAGAGTTCGTTGAAAGAAAAGAAGTCGAGATAAGCAAGATTGGAACTGATGACAACATTTCAGATCCATTGACTAAACCTCTGCCGCAGGCGAAGCACAACTCACACACTGCAGCTATGGGAATCAAGCATATTGGAGAATGGCTTTGATGTCCTTGTTTAATGTTTTAAAGTTTTAGATTTTAATTCTTTGTAAAACATTATTGGTTAATCATTCACAATAAATGAATAGAATTCATTTTTCCATTTAATTTGTGGTTTATTAAATGATGAGTCCCTTCAATTTGACGATATATTCAAGATAGACTGTCAGGACCAGTCCTGTGACTAAGAAATGTCAATCAAGTGAACTTGAATGTTAAAAGTTGAAAATGGTCCCTGGTCGGAGTTTTCTGTAAAATTGGACGCATAGAAAACATTAGACGACTAGAATGCAAGATGACTAGTAGTTCTGTTTCTTGAACTATGTGGACATGGCAATGTCATAATCATTTGCATAGATACTTACTTTGGGAAGACTAGTATCGGACAGACCTATGAAACTTTACTGTAAGAGATGAAAATCTGTCATAAGTAAATTTCATTAAAATTATTAGACACTAAATCCTCAATACCTGAGTGATTTGAGATTACTTGTTTGAGAACTGGTTACTTTGACGTTGACCAACCGTCGCACCGTAAAAGGAGGCTATAAAGGCAACGCTCAGGTAATCACCTATCAAACGAAGTCTAATCTCAAGATCGCAAAATTGGGATTGTCCTCCCATAAATCGGGATGAGATGCTTAAAAGTTGTACAAGGCCACTCGGAGAGCTAGAAACTGTAAAATGCATGGCCGTGCTCGGATCAATCATAGGTTATGATTATCTGTTTATTTGATCAGTTGAACTCTGAAACCGAGAAACACCTCTGGACATAATAAGGATGACAACTCTTACCTTATGTTCAAGAGAAAGCATCAAGCGACAGAGGAATTAGGTAATGCACACTTGTCCCTAAGGACAAGTGGGAGACTGAAGGAAATAATGCCCTTGGTCCAAGTATGCATATAATATTAAGTCTAATAAATGCGGTTCAGTATTAATTAACAAGTTAATAATTCAGTGAGATCAAGTGAGCTGAATGCCTAGTTAGAGGCCGCTTCAGTTCAAGTGGAATTAATGACATTAATCCACAGCTTACTCTTGACTGAACCCGTAGGGTCACACAAATAGTACGTAAACAGATCAAGTATTTAATGGCATTAAATACTCCATCTATGGATATTCGGAATCGACGGATCTTGGTTTCAGTGGGAGTTGAGATCGTCACAAGCAAGAAATGAATACTCCGGAAACGATGATATTGCCGGAAACGGAAATATGGATCGTATCGGAAATATAAATATTATCCAAGTCGTAGATGTTGCCGGAAACGGAAACATGGTACGTATCGGAAAATATTGATGGAAATGGAAATATTGCCGGAATCGGAAATATTGCAGGAAACGGAAATATTGTCAGAATCGGAAATATTATCGGAATCGGAAAATAATTCCGGAAACGGAAATATTAAATATTTGTTCGAAACGGAAATTAATTCCGGAATCGGAAATATTAAATATTGTTCGTATCGGAAATGAATTCCGGAATCGGGAAATTAATCGGAAGCGTATCGTACGAATTAGCATCGGACGAGGCCTGCCAAACGAAGGCCCAGCACGAATCCGGGCCATCGCCCAGCAAGCTAGCGCGCCACAACGCACCAGCCAAGGCTGCGGCAGCGTGTGGGCCTCGTGGCAATGGGCTGCGAGCTCGCGGGCTGTGCGCGCGCGCATTGCGCCCCTCGTGGGCTGCTATGCGTGCGTGTGTGTGTTTGTGTGCTATACGAATCCTAAAGCTATCAGGTTTCGATATATGATTAAATTCCTAATCCTAAAAGGATAAATTAATTAAATAAGAGTTCTATTAGGATTCTAGTTTAATTAATTCGTATCCTAATAGGATTCCAGTTCCTTTTCCATACCTTTATAAATAGGTTCCTAGGGTCATAATTTATAGACACAATTGAAGTATTCTAAAGGTAAGATTTTGAAGAAAAATCAGCCATACACTTGCACCATATTAGCCGAATTTCCTAAGCAACCTTAAGGGCGATTCTAGTTGGTCAAGCTTAAGGCGGATCCGGACGTGCTGTGGACTATCTACGGAGGGACGACACTTGGAGTCCTAAAGACTTGTTCTTGTTCGGTTCGGGCGCAACTAGGGAGGGCACGCAACAAAGTGTATGCATCTAAACTATGCTAAATGATTATGTGTAAATAATATGCTTTCCTGGCTTTATGGTTTTTCCGCATGATTTATGTATTTTCATATGAATCATAACCCATCAATTAAGGAGCTTGAAATAAGAAATGCCTTGTGTGATATGGGTGCTAGCGTTAGTCTAATGCCTTATTCGGTGTTCGCCAAGCTTGAAGTTGGTGATCTTGTCCCAACTAACATCACCTTGCAACTTGCCGACCGTTCGGTCAAGTACCCTATTGGCAAGGTTGAGGATGTACCCTTGAGGGTTGGTGGATTAGTGATCCCCGTCGATTTTGTAGTCCTAGACACAGATGAGGACGTGCATGTCCCTATTATTCTAGGCCGCCCATTCTTGGCTACGGCGGGGGCCATTTTTGATGTCAAGCAAGGGAACATTAATTTGAAAGTTGGGAAGGATAGTTTGTTTTTTGACTTGAATAAAGCCATGCATTATCCTAGTTCCACTAATGAGAAATGTTTCTTGGTTGACTCTTTTGATCCCATTGTGAATGACATGCACGAGAACTTGCTCACCACTAATGATCCACTTGATCTGGTTCTTTTGAATAGACATGGTTTAGGTACTTTAGGGATCGAAGTGGCTAACTACAAGGAGCTCTTGGATGCACCACCACCTTGCGCTCAACCCGAGCAATGCATTCTTGTGTTGGATGGGAAAGAAGCTTTGGATGAAGCCGAAATTGGTAAGGAAGCTCCCAAGGTAGAGCTAAATCCTCTACCTTCGAGCTTGAGGTACACATTTCTCGGACCAAACTCTTCTTACCCCGTGATTATCAATTCCTCTTTAGATGACGAGCAAGTGCTCAATCTCACTCATGTCTTGAAACGTCATCAAAGGGCTTTGGGCTACACTATTGGAGATTTGGAAGGTGTTAGCCCAGCCCTTTGCATGCATCATACAGAGCTTGAGGACAACGCCGTCCCACATCGTGAGAGGCAAAGAAAACTTAATCCACATATGGAAGAGGTGGTTAAGAAGGAAATAATGAAGCTTTTTGCGGCCGGGATTATCTATCCTATTTCTAATATTCGATGGGTATCCCCGGTCCATGTGGTTCCAAAAAAGGGTGGGATGACGGTAGTCAAGAATTCACATGGAGAACTCATTTCCACCCGGACGGTAACCGGGTGGCGCATGTGTATTGACTATCGCCAACTCAATCTATCCACTAAGAAGGACCACTTTCCTCTACCATTTATTGATCAAATGCTTGAACGTCTAACCAAACACAAGTATTTTAGCTTTCTTGATGGTTATTCCGGGTTCTTTCAAATCCCCATAAACCCGGAAGACCATGAGAAAACTACATTTACTTGCCCTTATGGGACTTTTGCCTATAGGAGGATGCCATTTGGGCTTTGCAATGCCCTCGGGACATCCCAAAGGTGTATGATGAATATTTTTGGTGATATGCTTGAAGAAGAAATGGAGGTGTTCATGGATGACTTTTCGGTGGGAGGATCCACCTATGATGAATGCCTCATCAATCTTAGGAAGTGCCTTGCGAGGTGTGAGAAAGTCAACTTGGTGCTCAATTGGGAAAAATGCCACTTCATGGTGGAGGAAGGAATTGTTCTAGGGTACAAAGTCTCTCACCATGGGATCGAGGTAGATAGAGCGAAAATCGAAGTCATAGAGAAGTTGCCTCCCCCGTTGAATGTTAAGGGGATCCGGTCCTTTCTTGGGCATGCCGGATTCTATAGGCGATTCATTAAAGACTTTTCCTCAATTGCTCGACCTCTCACTAACCTCCTCCAAAAAGAGTGTGACTTTCACTTTGATTCCTCATGTCTCAAGGCCTTTAACACAATCAAGAGTGCCCTTATTTCTACTCCCATAGTTCAAGCTCCGGATTGGTCTCTACCTTTCGAATTGATGTGCGACGCTAGTGATTTCTCGGTTGGGGGAGTTCTTGGTCAACAAAAGGACAAAAAGCTCCATGTGATCTATTATATGTCAAAGACTCTCAATCAAGCTCAAGCCAACTACACCACGACCGAGAAAGAATTTCTCGCCATTGTGCATGCATTTGAGAAGTTTAGGACCTATTTAGTAGGGTCAAAGACAATTGTGTACACGGATCATGCGGCTATTCGCTATCTTATGGCAAAAAAGGAGGCCAAACCGAGACTCATTCGTTGGGTTATACTCCTTCAAGAATATGATATTGAGATAAGAGATAAGAAAGGAGCCGAGAATGTGGTGGCCGACCACCTATCTAGGCTAGAACTTGGGAGTGTTGCTCCGGATGATGTCCCAATCGAGGATGCTTTGAGAGATGATACTTTGTATATGGTTGGGAGTTCCCATCTTCCTTGGTTCGTAGACATAGTTAATTACTTGGCTTGTGGGGTAATCCCGGAAGATCTCACCACTCAAGAGCGCAGCAAGTTGAAGTTTGATTCTAGGCGCTATATTTGGGATGAGCCCACTTTGTTGAGACGGTGCCCGGATGACCTTTTAAGGTGGTGTGTTCCGGATGAAGAGTTCCCTAGTGTTCTTCGTATGTGCCACTCCTCCCCTTGTGGTGGGCATATGGGAGGTGATAGAACCGCTTCCAAGATTCTTCAAAGCATGTTGTGGTGACCTACCCTTTTTCGGGATGCTTGGGCATTTGTCAAGTCTTGTGATCGTTGTCAAAGAACGGGTAATATTTCCAAGAGACATGAAATGCCACAAAATCCTATCCTAGAGTTGGAAGTGTTCGATGTGTGGGGAATCGACTTCATGGGTCCCTTCCCTTCTACTTATGGAAACCTCTACATTCTTGTAGCGGTTGACTATGTTTCCAAGTGGGCAGAAGCCATTGCATCTCCCACTAATGATCATAAAGTGGTAGTCAACCTCTTCAAGAAGATCATCTTTCCGCGTTTTGGGGTTCCTAGGGCTTTGATTAGTGATGGAGGGTCCCATTTTGCCCATGGTAAGTTCAAGGCTCTCTTGCGGAAGTATGGTGTTTGTCACAAAGTTGGTGTGGGATATCACCCTCAAACTAGAGGTCAAGTGGAAGTCACCAATAGGGAGATCAAGTCTATCTAGGAGAAGTCGGTTGCCAAAAACCGCAAGGATTGGTCAATCAAACTTGATGACGCCTTATGGGCGTATAGAACGGCTTTCAAGACGCCAATTGGGATGACTCCCTACAAACTTGTTTATGGCAAGAATTGCCACTTGCCGGTGGAGCTTGAGCACAAGGCCATGTGGGCCATTAAAACTTTGAATTTTGAGCTCACTAGTGCGGGTGAGCGGCGCTTGCTCGATCTCCATGAGTTAGAAGAACTCCGTATGAATGCCTATGACTCGGCAAGCATCTACAAGGCGCGTTCTAAACAATATCATGACGCCAAGATTGAGAAGAGAGATTTCAAGGAGGGGGAGAAGGTCCTCCTTTATAACTCTCGCTTGAAGTTGTTCCCGGGAAAACTAAAATCCCGGTGGAGCGGTCCGTTCGATGTTGTTCGAGTTTTCCCCCATGGTGCTATCGAGATTCGGAATGATGATTCCGGGTCCTTCAAAGTGAATGGGCATCCGCTCAAACACTATTTCTTGGAAGACTTTATTGGATCTTTTGCTTCCTTGGACCTCAAGGACCCCACATGAATTTGGGGGGATTCGTCAAGCTAATGACGTTAAACGAGCGCTCCCGGGAGGCACCCCTCGGCTTCTATGCATTATTATGATTGGTTTCGTTGATGTGGGTTCCCATTTTCCACATATGCCTTGTTCGTCGACACTTTGGTGAGTTTGTTCGGTTTTTACCGGTTCTTTGCGGGACTTGCTCCCACGACATTTCCGGTAATATCCTTCTATCTAACATGCATTCTTTGGGACGGGCATCTTGCATTTGGGGCATTTGGTTGGATGAGTAGTTGTGCCCCTCCTTGCTTAGTTTTCGGCCTTGAGGACACGGCCTATTTCTAGCTTGGGGGGAGTTTTGTTGTATAGTTGCCTATTTGTGATGCTCATGTCTTGGAAACCATACCATTTTGTGCACTTGTATATGTTAGTTCTTTGTATTTAGTTTGATTTAGTTTGATTTTAGTTTCTTTTCTTTTTGTTTGTTTCTTTTTGTTTCCCTTTTTGGTGTGTTTTCTTATTTTCTTCCTTTTTCTTTTGTTTTGATTTCCTTTTCGTCAAGGCAAGTTTTTCTAGGTTTTCTTAGGCAATATTCTTGATTGGGGCATATAAAATTGGAACTTGTAGATTAGAGTGCTTTTATTCCTAATTGGTAGATTTTTACACGGTTCTTAATGTCTTGGGTCGAGTCTAGGATTTGGTGTCAAGAAAGTTGGTTGAACTATGGGTAGCATGCATCATGAACTCTCGGCTTGTGGTAAGATGGTGTCGATTTCTCTAGTGATTTGAAGCCGGAGAGAATGGTATTTGCTCCCTTGTGAGGTTCATGTTCAAATAAGCCCAAACACATTTTCATATATTGAGTGGCATGGATCCTTAGCATTGACTTTCTTGTCTCCCGAGTTTGACCATTTCCTTCCCGAGACCGCGACCGAACTACTTTAGGGGAAGATAGAGGCATTTCTTTCGGTGACTATTTTTCTTTTTAGTTTAGGATTTTATTTTCTATTTTTCTCATATATTTTTGTTTGCATTTGCCCCTTTGCTAGCCATTTCTTATAAGCACATTACAAGCCTAATAGCCTTTGTTTTGTTTTCACCCTTAGAAGTGATAGTGAAGCTTTGAGTTATGATGCTTGTTGGTTTTGATTGAATATGCAAAGTTGAGGATTGAATGTTGTTTGGTATGAATGGCAAAGTTTTGGAAGAATGTTGTATATAGTGAATAATTGATGCAAAAGCAAAAAGAGAGTTAAGTTGTGAAATATCCAAAAAAATAGAGAAAAACAAGGCATGAAAAGTTTCATTTGAAACACAAAAAAAGAGGAAAATCAAATCAAGGAAAAAAGGCAAAAAGAGTTGTAGTTTAGAATTGTTGTTGAATACGCTTGGGGGTATCCCAAATAAGTGGTACGAGTTTGTGTTTGGTTCAAAATGCTTGAGTTTAGTTCTATCATTGCGCTTCACTTTAGCTATGAGCACCAAATTGGCAAATTTGTTCCGCACCTTACCCCTAGCCTACGTTACGCCCTAAAAGCCCTCTTGACCCTTTAGAGTTGAGTCATTGTCGGTGGAGGGAGGATTTGGTCAAGCTTAAGGAACAAGGTTGTCATGCTAAGATGTCGGGTAGCCTAATATTAATTTTCTGGCGCCTTCGTGGTGTCTTGAGACGCTATTCTCAAGGGTGGATAAGATCTAGAGATTTGACGTGGTATGCCCGGATGTAGGGGGATTGACTAGTGCTTGCCCTTAGTTCGCTTTTCTTGATGCTCGAATCTTTCACTCGATTTAGGACATTAGTTAGCGTGTACTCATTTATTTGATTAGTAATATTAGCGTTCTTCTATACTTGTTCCATAATATGGCCCATCTTGGATATTGTAGTTTAATTTCTTTTCTTCTCTTTTCTTTTCTTCTTCTTTTCTTTCTTTCTTTTCTTGGTTTGTGTTTTCCATTTTAGTCTTGCCTTGATTAGATTTGCTAGATTTTGTTTTTGGTAAATTTTTAGAATTTGATTAGTTGCTCATTCTTCCCTAGTTGAGTTTTGTTTGCTAGAGACTAGCAAACGCTTAGCTTGGGGGAGTTTGATGAGGGGCATTTATGTCACTCTAAGCCCAGGATTTTATAGAATTTCATTATGCTTTTTGATAGTTTTGCATAGTTTTGTTGCATTTTCATCCCCTTATTCCATCTTTGTACTTTTCAGGTAGAAATGTTGAAAATGATGGAAAATGGCTGAGAATTGCTCGAACAGAGCCTGTGCGATCGCACGGAATTTATGTGCGTTCGCACGGGTCAGCAAAGTTGCCTCCAAAGTTAAGCAGGTTCGTGTGCTCGTGCCCCCAGGAGTGTGTGTTCGCACAAATTCGGAAAATCGATGCAGGAACTATATGGGAATTTGTGCAACCGCACCAGAAGAAGAGCTCATTCGCACGAATCTGGAAAATCGATGCAGGAATTATGAGTGATTTTGTGCGATCGCACCGCAAAGGAGCCCGCTCGCACGGAATTTTGGTGGGCTCGCACTGAATTCCTGTGCGAGCACATGAGGATTTATGAATAATTGGCCAAGTCAGAACCGTGCGATCGCACGGTTGCTGAGCACGATCACACGGATCGAAGGAGGAGAATCGTCGCTGAGCTCGTTCGCATGGAATCACAGCACGATCGCACTGGTGCGGGATTCAGTTTTCGATTTTAAATCTCTTATTTTCGGGGTTTAGTATAAATAGAATTTTCTTTATTTTCATTAACAATTACTTTCAGAAATAGATTTTAAGAGGTTTTAGATATTTTTCTCTTCAAGCTAGTGTTCTAGAGAGAGAAACTCATTGATTTCAAGCTTCAAATCTGTAATTCCTTCAACTCTTCTCTTTTTCTTGCAATTTAATTCTTAGTTTCTTAATTCTTGCTCTTGCTTTGTTGTTGATTGTTCTTCAATTCCTTAATTTCTTGAATTCTTGATTTCATTGATTGAAGTTACTTTGATTTTCAATTTGTGATTTGATTGTGCAATTGAACTCTTAATTCTCTTCTCCTACTCCTTCAATTTCATGCTTGCTAGCGTAGCATTAATGGATTTCTTGATTTCTAGAATGACTAGTGAGTAGAATTAGGTTAGGGAAAGGGGAGAATCTAGGGGATTAATCAGGGGAAATTGTTGATTTATTGTTGGTTGATTCATGTGATTAAATATGATTTGATGATAGGATATTCATGCTAGTTGAGTGGTAGTTGCAAATGCTATTTGATTGGATTCACATGGAACCATAGGATAGGTTTGGCGAGAGATTGTGGGCCTATTTTGTGTGATCAAATGGCGGTGCCTTTTATATGCTAGTTAGTTTAGGATTAGGCGAAATCTCTTCCGTGGATTAGACGCTTAGCGTTCCCTATCCGAGAGGTGGCGGGTTCGCCTTAGATGTCATTTGCCTAATCACCATTTCGTTGCATGATCACCATTGCTAGATAGTTGAATTCATTTCCCCCGGTTTCCCTAGCCTATCCCCGACTCCCTAACGTTTCCCTTTCTTGATTCAATTTAGCATAATTCTTAGTTTTAGATTCTTAAAAGTGACAATTCAAAACAAAATCCTTGTTCGAACTAGATTGACTTTCAAACTCAATAACCACCGTTTCTTTGGGACGATCCCTTTGCTTACCGCTAGCCGGTAGTTGAGTGGTTTTATAAATATTGTTTGCATAGGTTGTTTTCTATCAACGACGGAAAATATGCCTATCACTCCCCTAAAATACTTCGAAATCCAACGGGTTAAAATTCCCCAAAAATATTCCGAGTCCTATCAATGGGTTGAAATTCCCCTAAAATATTCAAAGATCCTTTGGGTTGAAATACCCCTAAAATATTGACGGTTGAAATTCCCTTGAAATAATACAAAATACTTTCCCTTTCAATCGGGTTGAAACTCCCCTGAAATACTACAATATCCAATCTCCTAAAATATTTCCTATGGGTTGAAAATCCCTTGAAATAATACAAGTCCAATTTTCAAATTCTCAATGGGTTGAAATCCCCCAAAAATAGTCCGAGTTCAATATTCCAAGTTCTAGTACAAGGAGGAAACCTCCACAAAAGAATGAAGCTTCTCTCAAATATTTTCAACGGGTTGCAAATCCCGAGTACAAATACAAAATCCAAAATCCTGAATCTTCGGAGTGGCACTTAGAGTCAAGTCTAGGTCTCATTCATTGCATGCATATCATATCATGTGTCGGGAAGTCGAAATTCTAAAGTCATGTGGTGTGTCCTAACTAGCAGTCCAAAGATCCTGTGGGTTCGCCGAAGAGGAGAAAGGTTGAAGAGAACTCCATCAGCCCTAGCCTCCCTTATAGCCGGTATCGAGCAAGCAGCCAACTCACCTTCTACAAATCAAACTCCCAGTCCCTTTAAAGAATCAGTTCAAATGGCCACGGTCGCTCAAATCACTCAGCTCATGGCCGCCGTAGCCAACCTCAATACAAACCTGGAGAATGTGAGCAACCGCTTGGGTGTTGTGGAGCAGGCCGCACCCACCGATGACCTAACCAAGAAGATCGAAAGCCTGGTTAACAAGGTTACCAATCAAGAGAACTATTTCTATACCTCAATGGAGGACAACCTCAAGGGAAAGGCAAACCTTCCAGACAAATTCTCTGCCAATGACATTCCAAAATTCAAGTCGACTAACAATCCCAAGTATCATCTCAAGAACTTCAGAGCTACAATGGCCATTAAGGGGGTCGAACTCGAGCTATACCCTGTGGTATTCCCTATGTCCCTAGAACCTCTCTGCCAGAAGTGGTATTACTCACTCAAAGAGCATCAAACCAGTACATGGGAAGCGGTCGCTCGAGAATTCATGGAGCAGTATCAGCCCAATATTCAACGTCAAACTACTCTGAGGGAGCGGGAGGTTCTCAGGCAAGGACCCCAAGAAGGTTTCACTAACTACCTCAACCGGTGGAGAGAAATGGCGTCCCAAATGGTGACTCGACCCTCCGAGAGAGAATTGGTCAAGATCTTTATTGATGGACTTCTTCCAAAATACAATACTCACATGAAGTATCTAGGCTTGGAAAGCTTCAAGAGAACATATGACATTGGGGTCGATATAGAGGATGACCTGATGAAAGCACCAATAGCCCCGGTTCCGCAAGCTGAAAAGTGGAAGGGTAAGAAAGCTGAAGCAACACATAAAGTCCACGAGGTCAACGCCCTAGAAGCTCATCAAGGTCAAAAGCCGAACAATTTCAAGAATAACACCAATCAACGCAACTTTCAAGGCAGGCCACAAAGGGTCTTTACTAACCTCAGAATGTCTTACAGTGAAGCATTTGATCGACTGGTCGAAAAGCACGTCATCAACCCAATCGGTCCTACACCCGATCCTCCAATCGACAAAAGATCCCAGAGTTGGGATCCTGCAGCACATTGCAAATACCATCAGGGAAAAGGCCGTGACATTGAAGATTGCTACAAGCTTAAGCATTTGATCCAGAACATGGTCGACAACAAGACCTTGCCCCTACCTCCAGGAGCCAAGCAAACTCCCTTGGTGCAAGCCATCTCCTATGATTGTGAAGACGAAGGAGAGGATTTTCCATGAAACCTAATCTCTACAATATACAAGCCAGGTTATGAGCTAGTGGTTCCATGTTTCTGCCATCTCATTCCAAATGTTCAAAACTGGGTAATCCCCGAACCTAGGGTAACCACCGACATTCAAGAAAACATATGTCCTCTTGCCACCCTGAAGGCTTTGGGCTTCTCCGATTATGATCTCATGCTAACTACCCAACAGACCGTCAAGCTCCAGGGCGTTACATACAAAATCCTGGGGTCCTCGATTTGGTCTTTTCCTTCGACACCTACTACAACAGTACTGAATTTCTAGTCATCGATGTGCCTGACAACTTCGATCTGCTATTTGGAGAACCTTCGTTCGAGAAACTATTGGACGGCCCTGCCTGTCTCACTCTCAAAGGTTCAAGCTTCCATGAAACTTTTATCAAGCAAAAGTCGGCCTTGCGCCAAGAAAGAGATGAATGCATCCAAGGGTACTATCACAGATGGAGGATCTGCTCGTACAATCAAGCCTGAGATGCCTGAAGGCAAAATGGTGAGAATGTTCCTCCTAGACCTCAATACCTCATGCAAAGGCTGCTTTGCTGCATTTCCCTACAGCACGTGGAACCAAGTCTAGGATCAAGTCTTGCAAATCTGTGGATGTAGCCCCGCCTATGATGATGATGTAGATGGCGTGGACGTCTGGGAATACCCCGAGAACTATCTTTACGGTTAGTGTCTTTGTTCAAGTCCAGAGTCTGTCTTTCAATTTTCGAGTCTAGTAATGAGTCTAAGAGTCTAGGGCTAGAGTCTTGCATCAATCAAGAGCCTCTAAAGGCCGAGCTTCAAGTCAAAACTGTCGATGTAATGATTGCTGATTTCAATTACACTTCAATTTCCTCTTACTCTTCGAGTCCAAATTCAAAACACACTTCTAATCCAAACAACTTTACTTCACAAGAAACTGACCTTGAAATACTAAAAGCTATTAAAAATCATGAAAAGGGGACGCCCATAATTGAGGAAACGGAAAAAGTTAACCTTTCTAACAGCAGTGATTCAAAACTAGTTCAGATTGGTCTAACTCTATCTCAAGCAGAGCGGGATGATCTTATCAAGCTACTTTTAGAGTACATAGACGTCTTTGCATGGTCCTATCATGATACGCCAGGGGTTGATCCAAGCATTGGTCAGCATACAATTCCCCTCATTGCAGGTTCAAAACCCATCATATCAAGCAGAAACTCCGTCGCATGAAACCGGACGTTTCCCTCAAAATTCAAGAAGAGGTCTCTAAGGAGCTAGAGGTCGGGTTTATTCGAGAAGCCAAGTATCCAGAATGGATTGCAAATGTCGTCCTAGTTCCAAAGAAATTCGAGAAGCCAAGTACGAATGTGTGTGGATTACAGAGATCTTAACAGGGCCAGCCCTAAAGACGGTTTTCCATTGCCTCACATCGAAATCTTGTTCGACAACACCGCAAATCATGCCTTACTCTCTTTTTTGGACGGGTATGCAGGCTACAATCAGATTCCCATGGCAGAGGAGGACCTGGAGAAGACAACCTTCATCACTCAGTGAGGTACATATTGCTATACAGTTATGCCGTTCGGATTGAAGAATGTAGGGGCTACGTATCAAAGAACAACCACAACCATCATGAGCGATATGATTCACATGGAAATTGAGGTATATGTTGACGACATGATTGTCAAGTCCAAAGAGCGACATGAGAATACCTCAGTACTTCGAAAGTTCTTCAATAGGCTCAGGAAATACAATATGAGGCTCAATCCTAAAAAATGTGTATTCGGGGTAACGTCGGGCAAGTTACTCGGATATGTCATCAACTCTCGGGGCATCGAGGCTGATCCTTCGAAAATCAAAGCAATTCTAGAGATGAAGCCACCAATGAATGAAAAGGAAATTCGGGGGTTTCTCGGCAAACTGCAATACATCATTAGGTTCATTTTGAAGCTCACTATGATCTATGAACCGGTATTTTGAAAGCTCCGCAAAGTGATCCCAAAGTCTGGGATGAGGACTGTCAACATGCGTTCGACATTAACAAAAATTACCTCTCCAACCCGCCAGTTCTAAAGCCAGCCATGCCAGGGATTCCCCTCAGGCTCTACCTCACAACAACAGATTCGGCAGTAGGGGCCATGCTCGCCCAGGAGATTGAAGGCAAGGAGAATGTCGTATACTACATAAGCAAAAAGCTGATCGAGTACGAGACCTGATACACTCAGCTCGAGAAACTCAGCATCGCCTTGGTTTGGGCCACAAAGAAACTACGGCACTACATGCTCTCCCATACAGTCTATGTAATCAGCAAAGCGGATCCTCTCAAGTACTTATTTGAAAAACCAGCTCTCAACGGACGGTTATCCAGATGGTTGGTCATGCTAGCAGAATTCGATCTCAAATACATTCCTCAAAATTCCATCAAGGGTTCAGCAATCTCAAACTTCCTAGCTGACTGTCCCATCGAGGCAGAAGAGGAGGATTACGACATACCTGATGAGCAAATCTTAATGACAAGTGATGACAACCTATCGATGCATTTTGACGGTGCTTCAAATCAGAACGGATGTGGTGTTGGAGTAATTCTAGTAGCCATGGATGGCACCCACATTCCTATGTCAGCAAAACTACAATTCAACGTCACAAATAATGCGGCAGAATATGAAGCATGCATTATGGGCCTGGAAGCCGCCTTAGCATTGGGTGTCCGAAAACTTCGAGTTTATGGGGATTCCTCCCTGATCATCAATCAAATTTCCGGCAAATGGAAAGTAAGAAGCGAAAGCTTGACCCATACCAATCCTATCTTGAGAAGCTTCCTGAGCAAGTAGAAGAGCTTCGCTATACATACCTCCCGAGATAGGAGAATGAATTTGCCGATGCACTAGCAAAGCTGGCCTCAATGATCAACATTCCAAATGGCATGGCTAAAATGCCACTTACAATTGAAACGCGTCAGGAAGAAACATATGTCCATGCTATTGACGACATCGAGCCAGACAAAGATGAGCCCTGGTTTACAGACATTCAAAGGTATCTAAAACATTCTGAGTATCCCCCACACTTCTCAAGCAAGATTCAGAGGGCTTTACGACTACAATCAGCCAATTTCGTCATAGAAGGCGGCATCCTATACAAGAGGTCCCTTAACGGCCCCAATCTTCGATGTGTTGACAAGCATGAAGCTCAAAGAGTCATGGACACCGTACATGTCGGAGTCTGTGGCACCCACATGAATGGGAAGATGTTGGCCCTCAAGATCATCAGGGCTCGATATTACTGGACTACCCTAGAAAGGCATTGCTACTTCTTTGTCAAGAAATGTCCTACCTGCCAAAAGTGTGCGAATCTAAAGCACATTCCCCCATCATTGCTATATTCTCAATCATCGCCATGGCCATTCTCAGCTTGGGGTATCGACGTCATCGGCAAAATCACTCCAACAGGCACCGGGGGTTATGAGTTCGTACTGGTTGCCATCGACTATTTCACTAAGTGGGTCGAAGCCAGATCATTCAAAGTGTTGGGTTCCAAGCAAGTGGCCCAGTTCATACAAGAAAACATCATATGCAGATACGGAGTTCCTCACGAGTTCATTAGTGACCAGGGAACCCATTTTCAAGGAGAGTGTGAAGACCTATTCAACGAGTACAAAATTCAACATCACCGTTCTTCGTCTTACCGCCCGCAAACTAATGCGGCAGTCGAAGTAGCCAACAAGAATGTCAAAACCATCATCATGAAAATGACAACCAATTACAAAGACTGCCCCAGAAGCCGCACTTTGCATTGTGGGGGTATCGAAATTCCATCCGTACTTCAACTGGTGCAACCCAATTTTCATTGGTCTATGGAATGGAAGCAGTACAACCTATTGAACTAGAGATACCTTCTCTAAGGATAGTCCTCAAAAGAAAAATCCCAGAAGCTGCATGGGTACAAGCAAGGTATAATGAGCTAATCATGCTTAATGAGCATCGGCTTCAAGCCGCTCACCACGTACAAGTCTATCAGCGTCGAGTGGCAAGACATTTCAACAAGAGGGTCAGAACCCGAAACATCAAGGGAGGCGAGCTTGTCTTGAAAGCCCTTCGCAAAAGCGTCATGGACCCAAGGGCAAAATTCAAACCCAACTGGGCAGGACCATACATTGTCAATAAAATCCTCTCCGGGGGAGCAGTCGAATTAACGGATGTCGATGGAATAGAATTTCGATCTCTGACAAGCCTCGATCAACTCAAGAAGTTGTATGTCTAAGATCTATGATCAAATTCAAAATCCAATTCAAAAAGTTCTGCCAGGTTAGAACTACGTTCGGCCTGATTCCTTAACGGGACACGTAGGCAACCTCATTCCGAGGCCCGACCACTTTAATACAAAAAAAATTCAAAATTCCTTAATTAAGGGCATCCTAAAAATAAAATTCAAAATTCAATGGTTGTTGCCTTTATTCCAAATGTACCAATTCAAAGCAAAGCATGTTTAAGCGGAATTTAACACAATATCTATTTATTTGGCTCTAAGGCCTTCAAAGCTAATTCAAAAACAAGGTTGGAATCAAGTGAAGCAAAGTTCAAAGCCTTTTTCACTTCCACTAAACACATTTTCTAAACACATTCTTAAACACAATTCCTTCTAGAACAACTTCAAACACATTTAGCCTACAAAGATCTAGGGTCAGGCGACTATGCTCTTGAGTCTTGGCACCTTGAGTACTATCCCTTGGCTCCTCCCGCAATCATTCATCAATCTTCCCTTTGCCCAAGCGGCGGGAGAAGGAACTTGCTAGTCTTCCAAGACGGGAGGATGACGAACCTCGTTTGGACTCAGAACGGTAAAGCACCGGACGAGCCACACTCCCGTCACCTTCCTCATAATCAGTTGATGCAGGGCGTCTAGCTCTAGAACCTCGGACTCTAGCTGGTCCGGAGAGAGAAATGTCCCTCTAGCTTGGGTCGTTCATCCATACAATGTACCGCGCAGGCAGAGTATCAGGCTCAGGCGGGTATTGAACACTCAAGAATGGCTTGGCGACCCAATCCTGCCTCCAAACTTCAAGTCGATTTGCATTCAGCGCAACAGGTCTCGGGTTCTCTTCAGCACAATCCGGGATTTCTTGTTTCAAGCCATACTGTCTCATCACTCGAGCAAGCGAGTAGAAGACCAACATTGTGAGGCTTGGCACCCTCAAAGCAGTAGAACCTGGGGCATGTCTCATAGCAGCGATCCCCCACTAAGGAACTACCCACCTTATACAAGATCCAATCCCAGAAAGTGTGCATCGCCACTCATCCAATGAAAGCCGGCCATACACCATGGGCCGCACAGTGAACCCTTTTCTATTATAGCTTTCCATGTTCTCCGGTGGTGCCACCAGCATGAGCCTCTCCATAGGCCAGACCTTGGGGAGTATACAAAAAAAAGAGCAATTCCAAATTCAACCTTCAAGATACAATATACAAATTCAATATACAAGAAAGCTCCAGATCCTTACTTGGAGTAATACCTGGCTTCCCGACGGCAAAGAAGAGGGGTCCGACTTCAACATATAAAGGCCCATCAATGTTTCGCCAATCACGAGCGGCATTGGGTCCCGACCACTAGCAAATTGCTCTACAATCTCTATTAGGAAGGCATCACCATTGCCAAACCCCTGCTTCGAAAAGAGGAAGCGAGCAAAGATACAAAAACTCAAGGCCCTTAAGCGGAAAGCCTTGGGGACATCAAGCCCATCAAAATAGGTGACAAGGAGGGACAAATCCACCCCTCTGCCATATACATCAGCACTCAAAAGTGGGGGCTTCAAGCACAAATATCTTTCAAAACCCAAGAAAAAGTGTTCTTCAACACTAGGCATGCATGGCTCCGGCATAATGGGCCACCCCAATATGACACTAAACTCTTCAGGGAGGGGACATACCTTATTATTTCCAAAGCGGAAGACATGATGATTCAGATCCCAAGCCTCCAGAGTAGCAAGAATGAAGTGCACATCAAGCTTTACAAACCGGAAGGAGGCGAGCACCCCAAGATGCATGCCATCGAGCTCCATTTTGGTGAGGAAGCAGTATGCAAAGGAAAGCAGGGAAGGATTGATGCAAAGTATGATCTGAAAGCTCCCTATTTATACAAAAACCGGCCCTTATGACAGTACACCGGCGCCAGGCGCCGAGACCTGCGCCAAGCGCAGGGGCTTGCAATAAAGGACGAGGCCACCGTCCCTTTTATGATTCCAAGTACGCACTCTTTAGTGCTTCGCACAGCAAAGTACAACCTCGATCATTCAAGATTCCAAAGCCGCAAGCCGCGCAATTTCAAGTAGTCCGAGTCAGCGCCTCGCGCCGATTTCGGGTCAATCTGTTCAAAATTCAAGCATTCTAGTCCTAGATCGGTGTCCTAAGTCGAGTCTGCATATGCATCAGCAAAAGTTGAATATACTTTGACTTGCGTTTTTTCTAACCAAATAACCTCAGTCAAAGTGGGGGCTTATAGTGGGTATGTACACCCGAAAAAATGGGCAAATTTTTTGCAAATTTTTTCATGCATGCATATACCTACAAATTTCAAAAGCACACACAACGCATACAAAATTCAATTTTCAACCGTACAAAAACCAATATTCAGCCATACAAGATCCGAAAATTCCAAACCTTGCGAAATTCAAAGCCATACAAAGTTCAAATTTCAAATTCAAACCATACAAAACCCATACAAATACAAACAAATACAATCCATACAAAAATCAACCAAGGCAAGCTGGAACTCGCTACCATGCAGGGTCATTCCGAGTCATCATCAGTCGTAATGTCAACCACATGCTCCTTGTTCCTGTTTCGGCTCCTATAGCGCACCAGATTTCGATCCAGCTCTGTCCCAGGGGTATTAGGGTCCTGCTCCAAAATACGAAGAGACCGGGAGAACGATAAGTTCCCTGCTGAGGGGAGGGGTACTGATAAGGCTGTGGCATCGCCATGAACTGGCGCTGCTCCTCAAAAATCTAGGTCTGACGCATCATCTCCATCTCATGCCAGTAAGTCCAAGGATCTACACCCAAAGGCTGAGAGCCGCTCGCTCCGAAGTAATAGCCGGGAGGAGGTACAAAAGGCCTCGAACTGCTGGCACCCCTAAAAGAATGCCTGGTAGGATCAACATGTACAAAGGGGACAGCTCCCCTATCAGCATCAAAATGACTCTGATAAGTACCAGCACCGGACCCCTGTCCTATATACAAGCTCGATCCTTCCTGCCTCAACGAAATCTCCACCTGGGGCTCCCTGTCAACGGAACCTCTACGACCTCGACGACGCTCCTATACAAAATATAAAATTCAAGAATCAGACATCCAAATTCAAATTTCTAGAGTACAAAATTTCACAGTCAATGAAAGCACCTCTCTGTCCCGGCCAGAAATCTTCTGGGTTAGCTTGGCACAATGCCTCTTCAAATAATCAATTATAAGCATCTAGCGACGCACTCTCACCCAAGGCGCCTGCATACAAAATTCAAGATCAATTTCCAGATACAAGATTGCAATCAGTTTCAAGCAAAATACAACGGTACATACAGTTGCATAATGCTCTGGTACAACATCATACGACCTCCGGTGCGGAGGAGAAGCTATAGGGACGGTCACCTCCACCTGCTCCCCATCCGAGTTCTCATAGCGGACAACCCTGTCAGCATAGGGAATGTCCTCGGGGTCGACCTCCTCCTCCTACAAGCATTCATACAATAATTCAATTATACAAGAATACAAGAGTACAAGAATACAAGATACAAAATTCAAAAGCTCACCGGCAGTACGAAGCGTACAGGTGGAGCAAGCCTCTTCAAAAGGTCCTCGTAATGGCCCCTCCTATCTACAAAGTTCTCCCAAGGGAGACAAACAGCATCACCCCTAGCATTCTAATAGAGCTGGGCAAGTTCTTCGTCTGGCGCTAACATGGACTCCGGTGGGTCCTTAGGGACAAGCCTTCCCCCCGTACTATGCTGAAGGGACACTCGCTCCCCCAAGTACCACATATGGCGATACACCCCTGGGAGCAAGACCCGCCGCCCAGACAAGAAGTGGGCACGAGTAGCCGGAACAGTATAGGCGCAACGACAAAGGGACGCCAAACCACCTACAGAGCAGATAACTCAGGCGACTATACAAGTACAAATACAAAAGGACAAAAAAGTACAAAAGTTTACCTCATCAACGGGTAAAACCCGCCAAGCTCTGCGGGAGGCCGCTAGAGGCATTCTCCTGCGCACCGCCCCTATCCAAGAGGCAGCATACGGGTAAGCTGCATCCCCAGTACGAGCCGGCGCCAAAGTCGAGAAGTGCTCGTACATCAAGATCTTTCAAAAGGCAAACAAAGCATCAATCAAATTCAAGATACAAACATACGAGTACAAGATACAAAGTACAAGGAGTCTCGAGTACCTCCAGCACAATCCACAATGCAGCAATACTTGGGTCGCTCTCCGGCGAAGTCCGGGAAACCCACTTCATCTCATACAAAAGGTGGATATATGCCAGACCACCCCAGTTGAGGCTCGAAACATCCATCAAATCCTGCAAGGCCGTCAGGAAGCCAACATGCACCCGACTATTCCTGGTTGGGGCCATCACTCTACTCACCAGAGCCAAGAGGAAGAGCCGAACCCTCTGCTCCGCAGATATGTCCACGCTACGGATCGCAACCATGATCACCGTCACAAAAGCGTGGGTGTCATCATCCGCTAAGTCGACAACAGGGCCAAGCAAGTCCCTGACACCACTCGAGTGCCACGTAAGCTCAGAATTAAAAATCACGTTCCTCTCAGAGAAGGGAAGACCCGTGATCATAGCAAACTCAAAAGGGGTGATAGTGATCTCCCCCCATGCCATATGAAAGGTGTTGGTGGTATCCCACCACCGCTCCAGCAAGGCCTGTAGCCAGGGTTTGATGGCCGTCCTCCTCTGAGTATCTCCCATTGCATGCCAAAAATCGATCAGGCCCGTCTTCAACAAGATCTCCATAGCCTCCGCGTCAGCACGGACGACTGAAAAAACTTTTTGAAGGTCCGCCAAGGACTAAAAAGTGCGCAACGGATCTCCTTCAGCCTATGGATGAGCCGATCAGTTCAAAATCTATAAAAGTTAAATAAAAGACAAAGCACATCAAGACTCACCAAACCAGCGCGAGGCCGCTGAGACAAATGAAACTCCGGTCGAAACACTAGATCGGAGGGACTCCAGCCAGTGCCAACGAAGGCGGGTACTCTCCGCGGAACCATGCCCTCCTCCGGTACGTTTATTGCAGCTGCTTCATCATCTGAAGCATCCTCCATGGCAGCTCGAACCAACGAACGTTCGGCAAGCTTTCTCCGAGTGTGACGAGGCATACTAAATCATGCAAAGTACGAAATATCAAGATTTTAAACTGGGGGCTATCCTATACTTGCCCGTACAAAAGTCAAGATTCAAAAATCCCCGGCGGCGGTACAAATTCAGCCAGGGACCTCTACTTCAACATACAAGTTCTACACCAACGCGTAGGCTATCCATGCCAAAGCAGGTATACGAGCACACCAACGCCTAGGCTATCCATGCCAAAGCAGGTATACGAACACACCAACGCCTAGGCTATCCATGCCGAAGCCAATATTCAAAGTTCTACAAGCAACATCTAGGCATCCTAGACTATTCTCTCCCGAGACCCGACAAGGTCGCCAGTGAGACCACTATCAACCAATGCCAGGTACAAAGTTCAAGAAAAATTTCAAATTTCAAAAATTCAAATCTACAAGTTCCAACATTACAAGTTCAAGTGGCTATCAAAAAAATTTCTACAAGATTCAAGAAGCCTAATATCATACAAGAATAATTTCAAAGTGCAAAGAAATCAAAGCTACATGAAATCCTAGAGATTATTTAATAAGAAAAACATGAAATACTTACATGAACAAGGCAAGAACAAGATCAAGGGGAGAGTATTCGACCTTTGAGGGAGAATGAAAGTGCTTGCTCTTCAAAAGGCAAGGCAATGGGGCTTTTATAGCACAATCCCGCGCCAAACGCCGAGCTCAGCGTTGGGCGCTGACCTGATGCATGCGCAGGAATCTTCAGCGCACGGTCCTCCGTGCTGATTGCACGTCCTTTGCTGCTACGGTTTTCTGCACCAGGCATCAAACATCAAATCATACTATCCACCGAAAATACGGGTATATGCCTGTATCTCCAAACACAAACATATGATCATTTCAAGAATACAAAGTCCGAAAAATACAACAATTTAGGCGTTCGACTCCCAACGGACCCAAGCTCTAGGAAAGGCAGCCAAAATTTCAAAATCTTAAGAGCCAATAAAATGCTCTTATCCCCACTGAAGTACATCCCCAGCGGATCAATTCCGGGTATTCAAAATTCAAAATTCAAGATTCAAGCGTTCGAAATTCAAAATTTTCGATGCCAAGCTCCGTCCTAAACCAAAGGCGGAAGAGCAGTACAAATGCAAATCGGAGTCGTCACAACCACACGGAGGTAGACTCTATCCTTTTTTTTCTAACACCTCTTTTGTGCAGGTACTGGCGTACAAAGAATGGTCTTGATTACAGAACATCTTGACCGTTCTCCGTCCCGAGTCGAAAACTTTGACTTGAGCTTTCCTAACCGGACGCTCAGTCAAAGTGGGGGCTTCTATAGACACATAAATCGTGTCTCCCCATTGGGACGATGACGATACCATTATCCTTATTAGGCGGTTGGAGCAACTCCTTGCGGAAGTCCCAATTCCTAAGAACATTTCCAAAATCCAAGAGCCAAAATCCAATCCCCGAGGCCGTTCCCATTCCTGAACTTGGTAAAAAATACAATTTCCAAAAATCAATTTCAAAATCCAAGTACAATATCACCCAACGGACTATCCCATTGGTTTTACAAGGCCTTTTCCAGTCAAAAAGACACTAAGAAATCCAAATTCGGGCGCCGACCCAAAAAACTGAGCAAGCCGGGCCTCGTCCCGTAAAAGTGCGTTCAAAAACCCGAAACGGCTTGTTTTTAGACGCAAATCAAGCCTTAATCATCAAGCAAAAACTACGTGCCAACTTCGTACAATTCGTACAAAGGTACACCATTACAAGCCAAAAGCAAGGACGGCATCTTTCCTCCTTGTTTGGCAGCTTCTATGCCACGTCAGCAACGCCTGGCGATGGCAGCTGCGCTGGACGCTGGCGTGAGCTGGCGTTTAGCAGCAAATTTTCCTATTTAAACCCCTAATTCTGAGCATTATGGGGAGGCAAAAATGGAAAACACAACGTCGTAATACAAAAATTGCCCCTCAAATCAAAATACAAAAATCCTCCAAAAATCAAATACAATTTCCAAGTTCTAAGCAATTGGGACCTCTAAAAGGAATTCTTGCCTAAACCTAACTAGGTAATTCCGAATCCCAACCCTAATCTATCATGTTTCTTTGATTTTCTCTTTCAAAAATGATTAATAAGTTGGCACTTTTAATCTTAAAAGTGTCACTTACAACAATCATACATTTCTTACAAAATCCAAACTTTATGTGATACAAAAATGCAAATTTCAAGATTCAATGATGTTCATGGTTGTTTGTAATCACTTTCTTGAACTAGAATCATCTTCAAAACATGGAGTAATCAAAGATGATGCCTTTCTAATGTTTAAAGGTTTAATTTTTGAGATTCAAGACTCCACTTTTCAAATTTCAAGTTCAAGTTTCAAGATCTAATAATGTTTAGGGTTGTTTGTAATCACTTCCCTAAACTAGGATCATTTCAAAATAAGAGCATATCAAAGATCAAACCTTTTCAACATTAAAAGGTCCAATCTTTGAGATTCAAGACTCTTAAGTTCAATATTTCAAGTTCAAGTTCAATATTTCAAAGTTCAACATTTCAAGTTCAATATTTCAAGTCCAATATTTCAAGATCCAAACTTTTCAAGTTCAAGTTCTATGTTGAAAATCCAAGACACTTTAGGTCGAGCAACTTGACCTAAAGTAGAGATTTTTGCTTTGAATCCGTGTCAGGCGCACTTATTCTTAAGGAGTCGCTTGGCGTTCGGATCTCATGTGCTAAAATTCAAGTTCAATACCGCACTTTAAATTATGCAAGTTCAATACCGCACTTTCAATTATGCAATTTCAATTCCGCACTTTTAATTATGCAATTTCAATTCCGCACTTTCAATTATGCAATTTCAATTCCGCAACTTTACTTGCCTAGTCCTTCTAGGCAATGTGGTTTCACCTCCTAGTCCATTTCTAGGTGGTCTTGTACTTTACTAGTTTTGCATTTATTTTCCATTGTGATGTTGCTTTACTTGTTTATTTCTTTCATCACCTCACATGCTAAATACAACAAAATAGAAGGTTACACCACGCTTAACAAAGATAATTTCTTGGACAACCCGATCTTAGGGTCCCTTAAATTAACTTTAAAGAAAAGTGGTCACAATACAAAGTAAAAATTCTATTTGTTTTAAATTCAAACCCACATAGTCTAAACTAGGGTATTTTCGAAAATGTGGTGCCACGCATTTGAATTATTTTTAAAGCTCGCGGCATAAGCATTTCGTTCCCTTGCCCGGTTCTCACCCATTCGTTTCTAAGATTCAATGCCTTATCCTAATAGAGTCACTTTTTGGTCTTTCCAAACGAGACCCTAAAAAATGTTTGGTGGCGACTCCTTCAAAATAAAAAGATACAAAGGTTCTAAAACCGCCCCCGTAGGAACGGAAAAAGCAACGAAAATACCCCCTACACCTGCGTGTCCCATTAAGGAATCAGGCGGAACGTAGTTCTAAGTACATAACCTTGTTAAGTGCAATTTGAATCTAGACATAGAATTTCTTGAGTTGGTCCATGTGCCACCGACATCTGTTAGCTCAACTACTCCCTCGAAGAGGATCTTTTTAATAATTTATGGTCCGGGCTAGTTGGGTCTTCATTTTCCCCTTGGATGCATGACACTTTAGCGAAGAGCTTTCAGGACAAGCTGGCCTTTTTTGATGTTGCGAGTTTTGAATTTCTTGTTGAAGTTTTTGGCAACTCTGTGTTGATATACTTGGACATGATTAGCGACCTGGAGCCGGAGTTCATCCAACGGGATTAGCTCATTGTATCTAGCTTGTACCCATGCAACTTTTGGGATTTTCCTCTCTAGAAATATTTTTAGAGAAGGTGGCTCTAACTCGATGGATTGTACGACTTCCATTCCATAGACCAAGGAAAATGAGGTTGCGCCGGTCGAGGTGCGGATTGAAGTTAGGTACCCCCACAATGCAAAGTGTACTTTTTGTGGCCAGTCATTGTAATTATGTGTCATCTTCACGATGATGTTGTTGACATTTTTTTTCCGCTTCGACTGTTGTGAGGGGGTCGGAAAAACACGGGTTTAGGGCCTCTTTCGTTCTCTTCCCTTGCGGATGTGTGGCAATCAATATTAAGTAAAACTGGAGTAACTATGGGCGTTAGCCTCTTTTTACTAGTCTTAGGAGCCGCCATTCAGTTTTCAACGACAATGAGGATAACTAACAAAACTCTGTTATTGTTATACGGAAGTAAAAGCTGAAAGCTCAGGCTCACGTATTTGACCACAACGGCCGTATGTTCCCTTGTGATCCCTGGTATGGAGACCGCTCAATTTACATCTAGAGGAGTAGAGATTGAGAGTTTAGGGGATACTTACTAATATGGGGAGTCACCAATTTAGCCCACAAAGCTGTCCTTGCTACTTCAATCTAACGAAGACGGGACATGCGTTAAACCACATAATTTGCATTGCTTTTAATGCACAAAACAGATGTCTAAAATATGATTTAGATTTATTTCAGGTACCTAGCAATAATCCGGATTGTCCAAAAAATATCTTTTTATGCGTTATAAATAATCATATCAAGTTTGAAAGATTTATAATGGTGTGTAAAGCAATAAAATAGATTATAGCACGTTACAGTATAGTTTTTGGCTATATAGCGGTTCTCAGAAAACTAACCACTTGACTTTACTCGTTTTCCTTTTACGCAGCGTACTTTCCTCGACTTGACTAGACTCTTGGGCAGGATCCAGACTTAATTTAAGTTCTTAAACGGAAAAGTTCCGCTTAATAAGAATTAATACGGCGGACCCACAACATATACGGAGTATGCGAAAGGCGTATGATTAGACTTAACTTGCGTATAGTATGAGAATAATATTTGTTTCCCTTTACTCGGCTGATTATGGCCCTATTTATAGGATATAAATGACATGGAATATAGAAATATTAAAAATTTGAGAACCACCGAAAAGCATTGGTGCGCAAGTAAATTCTCGCGCATAGAACGGCCGGGCCCGTGAAACTTTTCTCGCGCACAGTTTCGTGCGCAGGGGTTGTTTCAGACTTTGCATGTGATTTGGACTAAAGTGGGTACGTGAGATAACTCTTGTGCGTGGAGTTTGGCGTGAATGATTACTTGCACTGGGCCCTGTGCGCAAGAAATTCCTTGCGCATGATCTATTTCCACGCGTTTTATCTTGCTTAATTCAGCTTAGTCCGGTTTTATTCTGGATTAATACTCTTTTTACGCTTTTAATCATTATTTTGAGTTATTTCCATCTAGAAATCCTTTTCCCTTTATTTATATTTTTTAGGAATCTAATTGAAAGGTAACCAAAATTCTTTTATGATTTTCAATCTCTTTTAGGGAATTAATTGGAGTGAAATTAATATTCCCTTGACGCAATTCTATCTTGGACGGTTTACTATTTTTGGCAGATACCTAAGACGACATCTACTATAAATAGCAGTTACTATAAACAGAAACATGGGTTTGGGTGATGAGTTAGTCAATCTTAGATGGTTCGTTGCTTGGTTAGGAATACATTTGACAAGTGGATATTTTGTTTCATCGTCAAACTTATCGCTTCTAGACAGATGCAAAATGTAGGAGAAGACTGATGATGTTGAATATTGTATTGTGTGAATAAGTCCTCACACTCTCCTTGAAAGTGGGTTCTCTGATCACTGATGAATTCATGAGGGACACTCTATCATCATATGATATTTTCTTCGACAAATTGAGCTTCCTGCTTGGAGCCTAGTACTTTGAAGGATATGGCTTCGACCCATTTGGCGAAGTAATCAATAGCAACTATTATGAACTCATGACCCCCGATATCTGTTGGAGTGGTCTTTCCGATGACATTGATACCCCATGCTTAGAATGTGCATCAGATTGCGCATTTTTGACAAAGAAGTGACAGTCTCTTTCGAGCATGGTAAAGAAATATCGAGCCCTTATGATTTTTAGAGGCAACATCCTCCCAATCATGTGAGTGTCATAGACTCCGGCATATATATCTTCCACGACCCTTTGTTCTTCGTACTTATCAACACATCAAAGATTGAGGACACCATGAGCCCTTTTGCACAAAATACCACCCTCAATGGCAAAGTTGGCCGCTTGAAGGCGCAAACCTCTTTGGTTCTTACTAGAAAAGTGGGGTGGATTTTCAGAAGTTTGCAGGTACTTTAGAATTTCTGTGAACCATGGTGTAACAGATCACCGGATTAAATGAATCGGAAATTCATTTAATAGCTTTTCGGGAATTAGTTTGGAAAACATAAATATACGATATGACGTTGGATCGGAATCGTATATCGTATTGCGTATATTTGTAAGCTAGGCGAAATGAATAATCGTATAGTTCGACATTGAATCGTCAAGTACTATACGATAAATAATTGCCGTAAGGCATTGGACGCAAATACGAGAAGGGAACGCTGCCAGCCCAACGAGCCAAGGCGCGCAAGCGCGCAAGGCCCACTAGGCATAGCAGCGAGCCAGCGCGCACAAGGCCCATGCCTCGGCTGGGAGCGCGCGCATGCGAGGAGCAGCAACAGCAGCGCACACAGCGCGGCCCAAGGCCCAGCGCCTGTGTGGCTGTGCGCGTATGGGCTTGCGTGCTAGCTGTCCGGTTCTTGCCTTTGTGGCTTGGCCGGTTAGTATTATAACCTAAGGGTTATAATATTATTCCACACAAGTTTTTCCGAACCTAATGCAATAATTCAGTTTACACATCAACACCCTAAAGGGAGAGAGAAACCCTAATTCTCTCTCAGCCTCCATGGATGTGTTCTTCCCAAAAGCACAAACTCTTGAGTGATTGTCTAAGCTACGATTATCAAGACGAATCTGAACGTGTCGGTGAACCAAATAGAGGAACGACAATTGGAGTTCTTTGTTCGTGTTCGTTGATACTATACTCGGGAAAACACGCTTCAAATGTAAGTATGCTTAATCTGTGCTTTATACATGTTTCCTGGCTTTGGGGATGTTCCGCACATGTTTTGTATGTTTAACTGTATTCCCCCACAGTGGTATCAGAGCCTTATGTATTCAAAGAATTTTTTAGCATGAATTATTGTTTTTGCTGTTGTCGAATTTTCTTGTATTTTTCGGAATTCTTCGAATGTTTCTGGATTATTGGATTTATCGCAGGAAGTAGTTCTAAATTCAAAAATTGTTGAAATTTCGATTTTTCTGACCCTAATCTGATTGAAAACAATTTTCAAAGATCAATTGATGAGAATGGAATTGCAAAAACAGGCCTCGAAGTATGTGTTTTTGGGCGTTTTTGTTAATTTTCGTGTTAAAATTAATAAATTCGGAAAGTTTTTCAATTAATTGGTGGACCTAAACCATCTATATCTCAGAACATAGAAATTAATCTTTTAAATTCCCACGCAACAACTCATGGTCTCCGATCCATGTTACCATTTCAAACCACGATTCATATAGCTCGTTCTTGCCAATGGTTAACTCCAATGGATCTTTCTTGATCCTTTACCAGTGTTTATGCGTGTAGAATCAATATTTAGCATATCTTTATTTCCTTGAATCAAGAACTATTCCTATGTACCTCTTCAAGTACCATAAGTTTTTCTTGATCTCAATCTAGTTGATCTTTACTTAGATCAATAGAGATTGGTATATGTTCGTCATGCCTAAAGTCATACGATACGTTTTTGGCAATCCTCATATTATATAATACATGATAAATTCTTTTGCAGAATAATTCTTAATTGAATTCTATTCATGTAACTTAAGCTCATCTAGTTTCAGTAGATACTAAATCCAGCTAAATTCTTTGACATATAATATAGGTTAAGAATCTCATTTAAACCCTTTGATGTTTAACTTAGTAAATGCTTATACATATAGTTTAAACATTCATTACTTAGATTTATTCACATGGGTCGAATGTCTCCTAAGGAGACTTTCGTGTTTGATTTAGTAAATGCCATTACTTAATCTAAAACAATAATATAAGATCTTTGTAAATAGATCTTAAAACCCATTATGTACTAAGTTTCGCCTTGGTCCATCATTGATGAATAATTTCAAATCTAAGTCATTAGCATTTGAATGTTATTTCACAATAGAGAGATATGTGTGTGATACACATAGCACCAATTAAAATTTTACGTACTCCCACTAAACTTCTATATATATCTATAAGAATTATGTGCATTTTATGAAACTAAAATACTTATTAGCTTCACTAAAATACAATTCTGATTCCCAATTGCTTGCTTAAATCTGTACTTAGATTTCATAAGCTAGCTTTCCTTTTCAAGCATTTATTTGGATCCACAAATCATATGACATATCATGTATATAGTTTCTTCCAACATTTGATTGAGGAATACGCTTTGTCATCCAATTGCCATATGTACCAATATGCAATCATTGCTTGATTTATAGACTTGAGAATTATGATTATGCATGAGGTTTCAACACAATCCATGACATGAATTTTCTTGTAACCTTCAGCAACTAATCTAGCTTTGTGCGTGAACACAATTCCATGTTTGATGGTTTTTATCCTTAAAACCAATTTGCAACCAATAGGTGTTAACCTATTCTTGCAAATCAACAAAATTTCAATTTTGTCATCAAACATTGGTTATGTTTTATGGCTTTTAACCATCTAAAACTTTTGAGTCTATATATGGCCTCTAACCATTTTAGGGAATCTGGGTTTCGTCATAGCTTTCTTACAGGTCACAAACTCGAGATGTAAGCCTCATAAGAATGGACTCAACTTTCTCCCAACTAATTAATCTACATGATAATAGTTTGACTGCAAGTTGTAGGTTTCTTCACTATCTAATAGAAGAATCGCATAGATTCAGTGACCTGAACTCTATGCCTACTTGGGTATAGAACATCAAACAATAGAATATCAATAGCCACTTGAAAGTCCTTTGAATATTCTGTTCTCTTTGAAGCACTTGTAAAGTCTTCTAAGAGATGTCTATTCTTTAAAGCCACTTCTAAAGTCCTTAAAGAATAAGTGTTCGGATTTTCTGAAGAACTTCGAAAAGCCTCCGGAATGTCCGTTTATGTTTGTTTTTCGCCTCGAAGACTTTCGAGGTCTATTTTCTCCCACTTGTCATTTTGGAAACGAATCTCCAAAAGGACATTATTTCGAGCAAACAAACATTATGTTCTCAAAAATTCGTGGTAGAAACAATACCCTTGTGTCTCATTTGAATAAATCACAATGAAACATATATCTATGCTTGGGCCTTAGTTTGTTGAATAACAAACACAAAGCTCCCACTGAGTTTTGCAACTCTTTAGATATATATATTGTCGAAAAGATATTCTGAAATTACTTTTCAAATAGCTTTGACAAATTTGGTTTAGTTTGGTGGTAGTTGAGCATTTTGTTTAGAAATTATAGGAAATTTTTTTATTATTCATCATTGATCAAATCAAGTACTTATTGACTTCGATCATTCCAACGTAGATATGCCATATCTTATGGAGTTAGATCGTGAATACATAATCATTGATGATCATTTTTGGTCTCAAGTAATCATCAACATGATCTAACCTAGATCTTTATGATTTCTTGCCAAGTGGGTTTTATACTTCTGAATCTTTCAACTAGCCAAACAGATTCAAACTTATATCATATTTGAGTAAATAAACCTATATTCACTCAAGTCCATGTGAAATAATAGAGTCATAAAATCTTTCTTTAGCTTTGAACTCTATTGTCTAGGCGTTCTAACAATAGTTCATATCTTTTGGTACTTTCAACAAGTAAGACTAGCTTTTCTTGAATTGATCTAGAAATCAATCAAC
Organism: Spinacia oleracea; assembly: GCF_020520425.1. Taxonomy (NCBI): domain Eukaryota; kingdom Viridiplantae; phylum Streptophyta; class Magnoliopsida; order Caryophyllales; family Amaranthaceae; genus Spinacia; species Spinacia oleracea. Next base: position 76,930,425 of record NC_079490.1, read on the forward strand.
TTTTAAAAGTCCATCAAAATAGAGCTTTAGAACGTTAACTTGTTGTTATGGTCTAAGCAACAATGCTAAAGATTAGTGGAACTCAAATTAAGGGATTGCTTTGAACCTAGTAAAGTTCTTATTGTTAAAGAGTTTGTTTGTTTTAATCAAGCATATTGACTCAACCCGTAAATGACCATTTCAGTCAAATAAACAAACAATCATTGTTTTCGTTTTTCTTGAATGTGAGTCTTTCTGTGTTTGAAAACAGAAATTTAGGTATGCTGATTATGGAACAAAATAGCCATTAAGTTCAGCCTTGAAAGGACTTAAAACAAACTAGATGACCCTACAACTAATGTAGCATTGCCATGCTTCATTTCCCACTTGTAGGTCATTAGTGTAGCCTAGCTTCCATTATTTGAGTTATTACCGAAGTAAGAACCTCAAGCGGTATATGATACCAAGGAAGTTTGATTGCTAGGTCACTTCTCTTTAAACATAAACTTATAGGTAGAAACGGAATTGTAAATTCCTTTCTTGTTTTCCTATTTCTTGTACCCTTTCTTATAGTCTTAAGAATTAACTTCTCTAGTGTTGACTTTTATACTTTGTTAGACATGTCCGATGTCTTTTCAACAGAGTTCTTAC